>NW_024080718.1:497025-782547 GCF_003009895.1 Hyaena hyaena | reverse complement strand
GTCAAGTGGTGTCCTCTCTGTAGACATGTTCATCTTGTAACCTATGAAGAATGAAAAGACATTTTTCGGGACTTTTCGCTTTAGATTTCATTAATCTCGGGAGGCTGGGAGGAGGCAGGGGAAGGAATGAAGAGAGAGAGAGTTGTCTGTGACTAAATATGGGCCGTTTATGACAAATACACGGCAGATATCTGATGACTGTCTTTCAAGTGTAGTACCTGTACCCAGAGCCCAAGGTATCGGACTCTGAAATCTGTGTCTAAAGACTACAGCTTGAGGTAAACAGAAATGTTTCTGTTGTTGTCGTTCAGGAAAGGCATTCCAGGGAAATAGTGATCCTTCTTTTATTTTTTTAATTTTTTTAAGTGTTTTATTTATTTCTAGGAGAGAGAGAGACAGCGTGAGCAGGGGAGGGTCAGAGAGAGAGGGAGTCACAGACTGAAACAGGCTCCAGGCTCTGAGCTGGCAGTCAGCACAGAGCCTGACGCGGGGCTCGAACCCACGAACCGCGAGATCATGACCTAAGCGAAAGTCGGACGCTTAACTGACTAAGCCACCCAGGTGCCCCAATAGTGATCCTTCTTAATAAAAACAAATAGAAACCTACTGGTGGCCTCAGAGTCTCCATGGAGGGGGCGTTAGGGGCCACTTAAACTGGGCTGCATGAATTGTCAAAGACCAGGACAGTGGCTGATGGAGAGAAATTTCTGGAGGAGCATTAAGGTTCCCCTGCTCTACTTGGGGGCTCAGCAACCGCCATTTTCTCCTGTAGAGTATTTGTTCAGACTTCCTACGTGCATAGCACCACCGAGCTGGTAAGGTAGAAAGTAAGTGTTGGGTAGGTTTCTGCCCTCCAAATGCTTATAATTTAGTTGATGAGGAAAACATATCCCATGGAACAATTACATAACAATGACATACTGTAATCAGGCAGTGGATACATTTATGAAGGACACATCAAAATACAAAAACAAAGAACAGAGAGTATGAGGAGAGGGGCACCTGGGTGGCTCAGTTGGTTAAGCATCCGATTTCGGCTCAGGTCATGATCTCACGGTTTGTGAATTCGAGCCCCGCGTTGGGCTCTGTGCTGACAGCTCAAAGCCTGGAGTCTGTTTCAGATTCTGTGTGTGTGTGTGTCTCTCTCTCTCTGCCCCTCTCCACTCACACTCTGTCTCTCTCTTAACATTGAAAACATTTTTTTTTTTAAAGTGTGAGGAGATGTGTTGAGTCCTAAAGGAAACAGAGAGGAAGGGAATACGAAGTTTAGAGATGAGAGGAAAGGTCACCAGCAACAACCTGGGCACAGCCTATTCTCGAGCTGAATTAAACACTTGAAGTTGAGAGGAAAGGTTGACCGGAGAGGTGAGGGCCAAGGAGCTGAAAGATAAGGCGAGTTGGGCTTATCTGGGAGCAAGTGGGGAGCTCCCGGTGAGGTGACCTGGAGAAGAGAGTTGGGGGCGGGGTGGAGGGGTGCTGTGTTGTAAACCCAACTGGAGAGGAGCAGACAAACAAGCTTGTGCATCTCTTGTGAAACTTCCTGTGTCTTGTGAGGGCCTCGCACAGCACAGAGGTGGAGCGCTGGCTGGGCGTTGGGAAACATCGCTCCAAATCCTTGAACTTTGCTGTCACTGACTACTGTTGTTGAAAACAGCCAACCAAATTTCAATCTTCCTGCTAAACTCAAAATATTCGAGGGATATGGGCGGCTGTAGAAAGTGAGAAACTTGGGGCGCCTGGGTGGTTCAGTCGGTTAAACATCTGACTCAGGTCAGAGTCAGACCTGACCTCAGCTGAGGTCATGAGCTCATGGTTTGTGGGTTCGAGCCCCACGTTGGGCTCTGTGCTGACAGCTAGCTCAGAGCCTGGAGCCTGCTTCAGATTCTGGATCTCTCTCTCTCTGCCTCTCCCTTGCGCACACACTGTCTCTCTCTGTCTCTCTCAAAAATAAATAAATATTAAAAAAAATTTTTTAAATAAATAAAAAAACCTTGGGTGCCTGGGTGGCTCAGTGGATTAAGCATCTGACTTCGGCTCAGGTCATGATCTCATGAGGCTTCTTGGGTTCAAGCCCCATGTCAGGCTCTGTGCTGACAGCTTGGAGCCTGCTTAGCATTCTGTGTCTCCCTCTCTCTGCCCCTCCCCCCAGTTGCGTTTTCTCTCTTTCAAAAATAAATAAACTTAAAAAAAAAATGAAAACAATCTCAACACACTAACATGGAATAATATCCGGGGTTAACCATTCAAATAACGCAGAACAGTGTCTGTATTATGCTACCTATTTGGAGAAGACTTCTGAAAAGAAGTAACAGAAAGAATAAACCAAGGAATAATAAAAATTATTGTTACTTCTAGCGGGTCGGAGGGAACCAGCTGAGGCCACAGAGATTAGAAGCACAATTTGTGTGAACCTATCTTGGTCTATAGTTTTTGTTTTTTTTGTTTTTTTTTTTTATTTTTTTTAAGGTTTTTATTTATTTCTAAGAGAGAGAGAGAGAGAGACAGCGTGAGCAGGGGAGGGTCAGAGAGAGAGGGAGTCACAGACTGAAACAGGCTCCAGGCTCTGAGCTGGCAGTCAGCACAGAGCCCAACGCGGGGCCCGAACCCACAAACCGCGAGATCATGACCTAAGAGAAAGTCGGACGCTTAACCGACTAAGCCACCCAGGCGCCCCTCTTGGTCTATAGTTTTGATTTTGGAACTGTGTGAATGTTCACATAATTAAAATCTAAGTATAATCAAAAAGGGGGAAAAGCAACTCTTAGAAATTGAAAACACAATAAAATAAATGAAACTAATTCAATATTTAGTATCAGACACACACAAAGAGAATAATTGCTCTGAATTATTGGGACACCTGGGTGGCTCAGTCGGTTAAGCACCCAACTTCCACTCGGGTCATGATCTTGAGGTTCGTGAATTGGAGCCCTGCACTGGACTCTGTGCTAACAGCTCAGAGACTGCCTGGAGACTTCTTTGGATTCTGTGTCTCCCTCTCTGCCTTTCCCCTGCTTATACTCTGTCTCTCTGTCTCTCTGTCTCTTTCTCAAAAAAATTAAAAAATATTTTAAATAGGGGCATCTGGGTGGCTCAGTCAGTTAAGCCCCGACTTTGGCTCAGGTCATGATCTCACGGTTTGTGGGTTTGAGCCCCGCATCGGGCTCTGTGCTGACAGCCGGCTCAGAGCCTGGAGCCTGTTTCAGATTCTGTGTCTCCCTCTCTCTCTGACCCTCCCCTGCTCATGCTGTCTCTCTCTCTCTCTCTCTCAGAAATAAAAATAAAGAAAAGAAAAAAATATTTTAAATAGTGTATTACTGAATGCTCCTTAGTGTGATAAATTCTAAGTATAAAATAGTTATCAAGTAATCTTAAATTGCAATCGAGTTATGTTGGTATTGTTATTTTTTTTTAATGTTCTTTTTTTATGTTTTATTTATTTCTGAAAGAGAAAGACACAGCATGAGTGGGGCGGGGTGGGGTGGTCAGAGAAAGAGGGAGATACAGAATCTGAAGCAGGCTCCAGGCTCTGGGCTAGCTATAAGCACAGAGCCTGATGCGGGGCTTGAACCCACGAACTGTGAGATCATGACCTGAGCTGAAGTCAGACGCTTAACTGACTGAGCCACCCAGGTGCCCCGGTATTGTTATTTTTAAATAATTATAGGTATATTTTTAGGATAAAGTAATTAAGCTGGTTTTTTATGTTCATATTTTTTAGAAGTATATTTTGAAGTACATGTGGATAAAATGACCTGATGTCCATGAATTGCTTGAGCAAAAGAAAGAAAAAGGGAATGGGTAAAACAAGGATAACAAAATCTTGACAACTGTTGAATGTTAGTGATGGTTACATGGGATTCATTACATGATTTGTTCTCAGGTTAGGTTTCAAATTTTTTTTTTTTTTAAATTTGAGAGAGAAAGAGTACACGCACAAGCACAGTAGTAGCAGAGGGCAAGGGAGAGACTCTTAAGCCGACTCCATGCTCAGCACAATCCCACAATCCCGGAATCGTGACTTGAGCTGAAATCAAGAGTCCAATGCTCAACTGACTGAGCCACCAGGAGCCCCAGAAATTGTTTAAAGAAGCATAAGATCCCTGTATTTAGTAATTCTGTTGAAGTATATCATCAACCTCTTACACTATTTAAAAGACAAATTCAGCTGGGATCTGAACACCTATGAAGAAACTTCTGAGCATCCTTTCATCTTCAAAGCTATTTAAAAATCTCAAAGATAAAGCTTCACTGTGTTGTGGAGTGGTATTTCAGTTAATTGCTGCATTTCTAAATAACAGGAGTATAATAACAGCTTGATGTATCTGGGGCCATGCTTTTTAAAATGCTCAGGGCACTTTCTCACATAGTTATCTCACCTTCACCGAAAGGCTCTGTAATTACTGACACTTCACAGATGAGAAACTGAGTCTGGAATGAGTTAAGCGATGTGTCTGTGATCACAGTTGAACTGATACTGAGTCTCAGGTTTCCTATCAGCCAATTCAACTATTTTATACAGACTACAGATGAAAGTAATGTCAAAAGATGAGATTAGAATTCATAACATTTTTGCTTTTACTATAGAATATTGTGGTTATATGGTATACATATTAGATGACCTTTTTTTAAAGTTAGTTTTTAAATTTTTAATGTTTATTTGTGTGTGTGTGTATGTGTGTGTGTGTGTGTGTGTGAGAGAGAGAGAGAGAGAGAGAGACAGAGACAGAGACAGAGACCGAGAGAGAGGTGGGAGGGAGGGACAGAGAGAGAGGGAGACAGAGGACCTGAAGTGGGCTCTGAGCTGGCAGCAAAGAGCCCCCTGGGGGACTCTAAACTCACCAACCCTGAGATCGTGACCTGAGTCAAAGTCGAACACTTAACCAACTGAGCCACCCAGATGCCCAACTCTTTTAAAGTTTATTTATTTATTTTGAGAGAGAAAGAGAGAGCGCTGAAGGGGCAGAGAGAGAGAGAATCCCAAGCAGGCTCCGCACCATCAGCATGGAGCCTGATGTGGGGCTCAGACTCACGAACCATGAGATCATGACCTAAGCTGAAATGAAGAGACCAACACTTAACCAACTGAGCCACCCAGGCGCTCCTAGAGATTTTATTTTTAAGTAATCTCTACACCCAATGTAGGGGCTCAAACTTACAACCCTGAGATTAAGGGTCACACACTCTACCAACTAAAACAGCCAGGTACCCCCATATTAGATCAACTTAAAACTCTCAACTTCCAGGGTATCTGGGTGGCTCAGTTGGTTGAGTAACCAACTCTTGATTCTGATTCAGGTCATCATCCCACTGTTTGTGGGATAGAGACCTCAGTTGGGCTCTGTGCTGACAGCATGGAGCCTGCTTAGGATTCTCTCTCTCTCTCTCTCTCTCTCTCTCTCTGGGCCCCTTTCCCACTTGTGTGCTCTCTCTCTCTCTCTAAATAATTAAACTTTAAAAAAAAAACCTCTCAATTTCCTATGTAATGGATCATCTAGAATGAGTTAAAAACCTTAAGATGTATTTAGGTTCTCTCTCTCTCTCTCTCTCTCTCTCTCTCTCTCTCGTGTGTGTGTGTGTGTGTGTGTGTGTGTGTGTGTCCATCCATCCCCATTTTCAAGAATTACTAGGAAATGAAGGGTGTCCCTTCTACTTTATTTGAGACTCAAGATTATGGGCTTCTGTCTACAAAATAATCATGATCGAGCATAGTGGTGACTGAGTATGTCTGTGCTGACTTGGACCCATTCCTTCCTATAGAGAAGAGTTAAGCTAATGAGTTCAGTTCATCAAATAGTCACAGAATGCACTGTTAGAGGCCAAGCCTTGAATATTTTTTCTTTATGGGGAAAAAAAAGTTAATTCAAAACAGTATCCCTGAATGTTATAGAAGTGTGCTCATGCTTGTGGAAGCAATATTGGCCTGTGGGAAGGCCCTAAGTATAGGACCTACTATCTTTAGCCTTTAATTATGGAGTGTCAGCTTTAACTATTTGATTACGTTGACCGTTTTATGTGAAAAAGAGAATTAACTTTCAACTAAATTCCCATGTTGCTCTTGTTCTTTGATTTAGGTAACACATTTGGTATTATTTGAATACCTTCATTTTATTGTATTTCAAAAGGCACTGTAATGGTGTTTTATTTTTCCTTCAGGTTTTATTATAATCTGAGTCAAAGTAGCTTTTTGCAAATTAAAAACTAAAAAGAAGTCATGTAAAAAATTATAGGAAATAAAAGATATGCATTTTGACCTCATTAAAAATAGTCAACCACACTGCAATTCACATTAAAAAAGGGTTTTGTATGTATTATGTAGACATTAAAATCATCTTTTTTTAATTAATTTTTTTAGAGGGGGCAGAGAGAGAGAGAGAGAGAGAAAGAGAGAGAGAGAATCTTAAGCAGGCTCCATGTTCAGCACAGAGCCTGACGTGAGGCTCAGTCTCACAACCCTGGGACCATGACCTGAGCTAAAGTCGGAGGCTTAACCAACTGAGCCACCCAGACACCCCATGAATATATTTTTTACTTTTTAAAAAAAGGTTTATTTATTTTTTGAGAGAGAGACAGAGCGCAAGCAGGGGAGCGGCAGAGAGAGAGGGAGATACAGAATCCAAAGCAGGCTCTAGGCTCTGAGCTGTCAGCACAGGGCCTGACATGGGACTCAAACCCATGAACTGTGAGATCACGAGCTGATCTGAAGTTGGATGCTTAACTGACTGAGCCACCCAGGCGCGCCCCCCCCCCATGAATATTTTTTTAAGTTTATTTATCTATTTTGAGAGAGATCAAGAGAGAGTGTTGGAGGGGTAGGTGGGGCGGGGAGAGAGAGAGAGAGAGAGAGAGAGAGAGAGAGAGAATCCCAAGCAGTCTCCACATTATCAGTGAGAAGCCCAATTTGGGACCCCTTGTGAGATCACAACCTGAGCTAAAGTCTGAGGCTTAACTGATGGAGCCAACTAGGTGCCCATGAATATTTTTAATAATGATTACACGCAGCTCCCAGCGAGTCTGTGGCATGCAAAAATGGACTACAAAATGTCTGATTGACTGGACAGTTCAACAATTCACTTTTCCAATCTTCCATCCTTCCTGACAAACACCCAAATGCAAAGAAATCTTCCCCTGTGACATTTTCTTTCTATTTCTTCTCTGTATTGTCAGTAACCATGTGAGCAAAACTTGGAATAACTCGCTCTTTCCTGATGTACTCACTTAGCAAATGGATCTTGATAAATATAGAAATCTAAAAATGGTATTCATTTAGTTAATACCATGAAACAACCAAATACTATGGTCTCTACTCAGTTGAGAAACCATTGTCTATGTTGACATATTTTTAACTGGAACAAAAATAGAACTGTTACAGTTTCCATATCCTTCAAACAGTTACATGTTGTAAGTGGTTGGAATGATAAAAAACCGGCCAGTGTTTAGCTTAGTATAGAAGCCGCAACCAGCCCCAGCAGGGCAAATACCTACAACACCACCCTATGCACTGAAAGCATCTGTCCCCTACCCCACACATGAAAGGGAGGGGGGACTTTCACACCACCAGCCTTCAGACACATTATTCCTATGAAAGGGGACCCGCTAAAAAAAGCCAGGCCTTTTAATTGAATTATGTATCTTTAGGGGCGTCTGGCTAACTCAGTCAGTAGAGCATTGACTCTTAGTATCTGGTCCTGAGTTCAAGCACCACAGTGGCCATCGAGCCCACTTAAAAAAAAAAAAAGGTATTTTATGTTGCACTTGTCAATATGCTGGCCAGGCAGCATATCTGTCTTGTGGTTAAAATAGTCATATGAAGTTGTTCTCCAACTATTAGCTCTGTTCCCCCCTGGGGAAAAATTAAAAATAAAAAAATGCATACACATGCATATACACACACTCACACACATATACAACTACTACCACTCTGTAAAAAAAGGGGACAGAACATGGAAACAGACTTAAAAGAGCATGCAGCTTTGGAAATCGAACATTTGGCTTTTGGTGAATTATTTTACTTTTCTTGAATCTTGGTCTTTTTATCTGCAAAATGAGGATAATAATATGTATAATATATATCTGTGATTATCTCTAGAGAATGAGTTTATGAGGAATTTTTACTTTCTTGTTTTTTAAAAAGATTTTATATTTAAGCAATCTCTACGCCCAACATGGAGCTCAAACTCACAACCCCTGAGATCAAGAGCCACGTACACCACCAACTGGGCCAGCCAGGTGCCCCTCTAAGTTTTTTAAGAGAATGAAAATGTCCGTTTCAGAAGATTCTAAATAAGAACAAGTAAGACAATGAATGTAAAAGTTTTTGTAGACGCTAACACTGCGATGACTATTGTCAAAGACATGTCTAGCAAAACTCAGTAAGAGTGTTGATCAAAGACTGGGGAAAGAAATGTCTCATTTTTCCCCCTCCTCACTTACTGGTGCCTGAGTTAGCTGCTATTCCTTGAAAACTTCATGCTTAAGAAAAGGTACTGTATCCCCAAAGCTCTCTCCCCAGCCTGGTGCCCAGTCACAGAAAGAAATCCTTATGGTCTTGGATTTTTTTAGAGGTCGCCCAAGAAATCCCCATTGATACGGAGAGCCTGAGTTCAAAGAATCCTTTTGTGCCTTTCTGGAATGCTCCTGGGGAATAATATTGCAGTGGGTATAGCGTGACTTGCTGCGCTCCTGCCAGCAAATTCACCCCTCTCTCTCTCCCAGGGATTTGCTAAGACCATGATGCTTTCCATTAGAAGTCTATTCTTTGTAAGGACTTTTCCTTACCACTCCTCACCTCCACCGCCCATGAATGAATGTGTCCTTCTTTTACACTCTGGTTGAATGTATTTATTTGTATGCATTTCCTCTGGAATTCACAAGAAAAGTCACAGTCCTAAAGATGTGGGAATTTTAAGGGAAGAGAAAGAGGAAGAATGGAACATTAGCTTTATTTTCCTCTTTTTGTTTTGTTTTATTGATTTGGAGGCTTTTCGTAGAAGGCAACGAGACCTCTGAGGGGAATGGGGAGCAGATCAGAGAAGCCAAAAGGGAGATGCGGAAAACAGGGGGCCATGAGCACTCGTGGACAAACGGGACCTCATAATTTTGTTGGATCCTGGCTCCACGAACAAAAGGCCTCTCTTCCCCTCTGGGCAAAAGAGGCAGTCAGAATAATAAAATGTTCAATGTGAATTAGATGTTACCTAAGTGCCTGAATTTCAGCTGAGAAAAGAGGTAATGTGAAGTGGAGATTTCTCTGTTTAGAACTGCCCTGCAGAAATCAAACTGGCATCAAAACCTGCTCTGTTTCCTCTTGAGTTTTGCTGCAACCCCTAAGTTATAATCAGAGGAAGGAAACGCCTGAGAGATCTGAAGGTTTCAATTGTTGCCGAGTGCAGATGGCTTGGATCACCACACAGCAACCGAGCTCAAGCTCAAGGTCAGTGTCTTGCGCTGTAATCAGCGCCTCCATATGTGATTTCAGTTGGACGGCACCATTCCTGTGCAGGAGCTGTGCCGCTCCGTTTCAGCCAAGTTAGAGCCTCAGACATGGGCTGACAGAGATTAAAATGTAAATCCGTCAGAAATTGAGAGCACTGATAAACCCACCATATTTTTCATGCAAAATAACAACTTAACCAAGGAGCTTCAAAAAAACAAAAACAAAACCCAGGAAGTGGACAGGACTGGGGGATGAGAAGTCAAGAAAACACCACCAGGAGCCCTGGGTTCTTCTAGGCTAGTACAGTGAGGGCTGACAGGTGGAAGACCTGGGAGGGGGGGGCAGACAGGTGCAACATGTGCCTGGGGCCAGCAAAAATCGTTTGGATGACTGAAACACAAGTTTTTCCCCCCTACCTAATCCAGAGCCCTTGAGCTTTTCGTCTGATTCAAGGTGAGTAAAAAAAGGGATTATTTTTAATTTCAGAAGAAGCCCAGATAAATCAGCTGCGTTGACTGTGCCAGAGTAGGAGACCATTTGTTCCCACCCCAGGACAGAGACTCAATACCTGGTGCCTTAACAGTTCCCCACCTACCTCCCATTGCCTGGGGTAGAGAGGAGGGCGGAGGTGGGAGGCAGGAGACAGAGCTTCACTGGGGTAGAATTGCCTGTTGCGCAAACGAGCCAAAGGCAGAAGGCTGGGGGCACCTGGGTGGCTCCGTCAGTTAAGCGTCCAACTTCGGCTTAGGTCATGATCTCACGGTTCATGGGTTCAAATCTCCGGATGGGCTCTGTGCTGACAGCTCAGAGCCTGGAGCTTGTTTCAGATTCTGTGACTCCCTCTCTCTCTGACCCTCCCCTGCTCACGCTGTCTCTCTCTCTCAGAAATAAATAAAACATTAAAAAAATTAAAAAACAACAACAACAAACGTAGAAGCTCATTTAGAAACATGTGCTTGGAGGCCCAGGGTGTCTGCCCTGTGCACCAGCACTGATCAAGCACTCGAGAATGACTAGTGAGCCTGCAAAGCTCCAACTACGCTCTTACCCTCCCCCTGTGAGGGGTAAAAAATAAATGCACATACAAGCTGGTCAAAACCTTAGGAAAATGCCCAGCAGAGTCAACTCGGAACTCTGGCTCAACCCTCAGTATCTTTCATGGACTGCAAAGCCCAGAACCCAGCAGTGTTTTGTCATGGAAGACCGACCCCAGGTCGGATGCTCCCACTCAGAGAAACAGGTTAGGTGGTGGTGATTCCTTCAAGGTGCGAAGGTGGGAGGTAGAGCAGAGGTTGTTTCAGAGTGAGATCTTTTCAAACTCCATACCTTCTTTCTTCTCACCCTAAGATGGACCCCTCTGGCCCCTCCCAAAGTAGCCCCTCTGAGAATCTCGGCAGGTAGAGTAAGTAGTGGATATCTTTGGTAGGACTGTTTCCAACTAGAATGTCTTGGAGACACAAAAAGATTCAGTTAGTCAAAGTATCCTTCCTTTAAGCTCTAAAAATTACCCACAAAATAGTAAAGCCTTTCAAAGTGAAAACAGGCGGGGCGCCTGGGTGGCTTAGTCGGTTAAGCGTCCAACTTTCGCTTAGGTCATGATCTCGCGGTTCGTGGGTTCGAGCCCCGTGTCGGGCTCTGTGCTGACTGCCAGCTCAGAGCCTGGAGCTTGTTTCAGTCTGTGACTCCCTCTCTCTCTGACCCTCCCCTGTTCACGCTGTGTCTCTCTCTCTCCTAGAAATAAATAAAACATTTAAAAAAAAAAGTGAAAACAGGCATAAGGATTTGTTTTCATATCACCTAAGGAAAGATCTGTCTAGGTAACTTTTTTTTTTTTTTTTTTTACTCAGGTGAGCAGGCTGGGGCTGGGCAGAGGAGGGAAACCTGACCAATTTCAGAGAGTGGACAGAGACCCAGGTCCTGAGAGACCTGGAAAGGGAAGGCTTTGTGGTTTTTCTTAGATTCTGCTCTATTGGTTGGGATCTTTTACAATTAGGAAAAAAAATGTTTTCTTGAACTCTCTGAAAGGCTTTCAGATTTAAAAAAAAAAAAGACTATGCATCCTTCTTCACACTGTGGCAATGTGATCTTCCTTATATCTTGTATATAATGTTTAAAATGTGCTTTAAAACTAATTGTTATTACTGGGGAGCCTGTGTGGCTCAGTCGGTTGAGCATCATACTTCAGCTCAGGTCATGATCTCGAAGTTCACAAGTTTGAGCCCCATATGGGGATTTGTGCTGACATCTCAGAGGCTGGAGCCTGCTTCAGATTCTGTGTCTCCCTCTCTCTTTGCCCTCCCCAGCTCATGCTCTGTCTCTCTCTTAAAAATAAATAAGCATTTTAAGTTTTTTTTTTTTTTCAGAGAGAGTGAGTAGGGGAGGGGCAGAGGAAGAGGGGGAGAGAGAATGTTAAGCAAGCTTCACACACAGCACAGAGCCTGTTGCAGGGCTTGACATCACCACCTTGAGATCATGACCTGAGCGGAAATCAAGAGTCAGGTGCTCAACTGACTGAGCCTCTCAGGGCCCCCTCATTATAGCTGATCTTACTTAGAACATGAGTGGGGAGGGGCAGAGAAAGAGGGAGACACAGAATCCGAACCAGGATCCGGGCTCTGAGCTGTCAGCACAGAGCCTGACACAGGGCTTGAACTCAGGAGCAATGAGATTATGACCTGAGTCAAAGTCGGACACTCAACCGACTGAGCCACCCAGGCGACCCTCTTTTTAGCTGATCGTTACCCTATCTTCTCTTCTAGATTCTGGGAAAAGACAATTATTTTAATAATTAACCACACAAAGTTATAACATTAAGAAAAGATTATTAGTGACATTTATTTGTTGTTCATAGTTCCCTTCCCTCAAATAACAGACATTAAAACACCTAACCATAACCTCAATGTGATGACTTTTATCCCGCCATTCTAGAGTAACTGAAAATTTCAGAGATGTTGGACAAAGGGCATAAACTTCAGCTAGAAGCTGAATAAGTTCCCTGGATAAAGCACAGCATCGTGTGTGGCACTTGGCTTGGCTCGGTCAGTGGAGGGTGTGACTCTTGATCTCTGGGTTGTGGGTTTGAGCCCTGCATTGGGTGAACAGATTACTTTTAAAAAATCTTTAAAAGGTAATATAAACAAACAAACAAATAAAATGCCTCTGAAACTGAGTACAGGTACTGATTTTCCAACCTGGTGCTTTAGCTAGCAGATTTGACTAGTCTTCTATCAAAAAGGCATTATGGAACAGTTGACTGTCTCCGTGGAAAGACCATGTGCCTTTTTTTTTAAAGGTTTATTTCTTTTTGAGAGAAAGAGAGAGAGAGTGAGGTTGGGAGTGGTAGGGGAGGGGCAGAGAGAGAGGGAAACAGAGGATCCGAAGCAGACTGTGCTGACAACATGGAGCCCAGTTCAGGGCTCAAATTCATGAACTGTGAGACCCAGACCTGAGCCAAAGTCTGATGCTTAACCGACTGAGCCACCCAGGTGCCTCAGCATGTGGCTCTTGATCTAAAGCTCACATGTTTGAGCCCCATGTTGGATGTAAAGATTACTGAAAAAATAATAAACTGAAAAAAACATTTTGTAGATTGGAACCTATGTGCAGCGTTAACTGGTTGCAAGCTAGCTGAGGAAGGTAGTAATGCTAATGTGGGGGAGACAGTATAGGAGACAGATAAAGAACATGCACTTTTCTTTGTTTAAAGTTTATGTATATATGTATGTATGTATTATGTATTTCAGTAAGCTCTATACCTAACATGAGGCTTGAACTCATGACCCTGAGGTCAAGAGTCAAGAGCATGCACTTTGCCGTCAAGTAGCCCTGTCAGTGTCATGCCGATTTTGTTCATGACCTTGGGCTTTTAGTTTCTCTCAGCTTTAAGTTCTTTTCTTCTTCTTTCTTTCTTGCTTTCTTTCTTGCTTTGCTTTGCTTTGCTTTCTCCCTGTCTTCCCTCCTTCCTTTCTTCTTTTAAGATTTTATTTTTTTAAGAATCTCTACATCCAACATAGGTCTCCAACATACAACCCCAAGATTGAGAGTCATGCACTCTGCTGACTGAGCCAGCCAGGTGCCCCCAAATTTACTTATTTCTGAAAATGATGCTAATGGGGGATACCTAAGGGCTCAGTCAGTTAAGTGACTTTTGATTTCAGCTCAGGTCATGATCTCACAGTTTATGAGATGGAGCCCTGAGTCAGGCTCTGCGCTAACAGTGTGGAGCCTGCCTGGGATTTTTCTGTCTCCCTCTCACTCTGCCCCTGCCCTTGCTCTGCCCATGATCGCTCGCTCGCTCGCTCTCTCTCTCTCTCTCTCAAATAAATAAATAAACATTTAAAAAAAGATGCTAACAGGGCACCTGGCAGGCTCAGTTGGTAAAACATGAGACCCCCGATCTCAGGGTTATAAATTCAGCCCCATGTTGAGTATGGAACTTACTTAAAAACAAAATAAAATGATGCTAATAACCCTCACCTCCTTAGAATGTTGTTGGGATTAAATACATTCATTACATATTAATTAATACATATTAATGATAAACATACCTAGTTAATTTGTACAGAATGAACGTACATAAAGCATTGTGCCTGTCACATTGTAAACCTTTAGTAAATATTAGATATTCTTATCATGATAAGATTGTAAGCTCCCTGAAGGCAGGAAACACAAGTTAGACATCTTTTTGTATACCTCTTAAGTCCAATTAGGGTGCCTTCCCTATGGAAGCTGCATAACAAAGTCAGTTGAAGGAATTCCCTTCTAACAACGTACCAGCACTCCTGTGATGTCTTTCTCCTCCATAGGCACCAATTTCTCAAAGGCCATACTCTAAAATACCACAGTGAGCTGCATGGGCATTAAATGTGTCTCACTGGGCTAAGTGGCGGCAGCAGGTGGAGCCATTCTCAGCCTCAGACATGGGCAGAGCTTAAAGGGCACGCGTGAAGTCTATCCTTAGTCTGTCAGCAGGGCTGGAACTAGAAGCCAGAATTCTCAACAGCACAACCCTCGGGAGGTGGGCTAGTCCTTTTTAAAGAACCTCATCAGAGTAGAGCTTAAACTATGGGGAAAATGGGATTTTTCCAAGGGAAGAAAGGCTTTCCTCTCTCTTTTAGCATGTCATTCATAGAAGACCATGCAACGATTTTGAGAAAAGAAAAGATGATCACTAACAACTCTTTCTGTCCTTGCAAAACATCTTTCCATTCTTGGCCAGAGGCACTCATGTTTTACATATGTGCCATCAGTATGCATGCCCGTGTCCATCCTGTATCCTTCCCTTGGCACAACAGCATAGATCTTTTCCTTGTTCTTACAGTTTATCAAAAAGTTCATTTTTGAAAGCTTAAAAAAAACATTTTTTTAAAGTAGGCTCCATGTCCAGTGTGGGGCTTGAACTCATGACTCTGAAATCAAGAGTCACATGCTCTACTGACTGAGCCAGCCAAGCACCACCAAGAAAGATAATTTTTGAAACATATCTTTATTTATTTTGGGGAGAGTGCAAGTGGGGGAGGGGCACAAAGAGGGGGAATGAGGACCCCAACTGGGCTCTGCACTGACAACTGACAGCAGCGACATGGGGCTCAAACTCACAAACTGCAAGATCATGACCTGAGCTGAAGTCAGATGCTCAACCGACTGAGCCACCCAGGTGCCCTCAAAAAGATAATTTTTTTTTAATATTTTTTTATTTATTTCTAGGAGAGAGAGAGAGAGAGACAGCGTGAGCAGGGGAGGGTCAGAGAGAGAGGGAGACACAGACTCTGAAATAGGCTCCAGGCTCTGAGCTGGCAGTCAGCACAGAGCCCGACGCGGGGCTCGAACCCATGAACCGTGAGATCATGACCTAAGCGAAAGTTGGACGCTCAACCGACTAAGCCACCCAGGCACCCCTCAAAAAGATAATTTTTAATGGCCATATCTTAGACACTGTGAATTTGCTACCATCTATTAAACCATTCCCTACTTTTTTTTTAAGATTTTATTTTTAAGTAATCTCTACATCCAATGTGGGGTTCAAACTCACAACCCCCAGATCAAGAGTAGCATGCAACACTGACTGGGCCAGCCAGGTGCCCCCATTCCCTGTTTCATATCATTTATTTATCTATCTACTTATTTACTTACTTAAAACTTTATTTTTTTAAATTTATTTTTCTCAGTTTATTTGTTTTGAGAGGCAGGGAGTACAAGCAGGTGAGGAACAGAAAGAGAAGGAGAGAGAATCCCAAGCTGACCCCGCACTGCCTGTGCAGAGCCCAATGCAGGGCTTGAACCTACAAACTGCGAGATCATCACCTGAGCAGAAATCAAGAGTCAGATGCTAACTGACTGAGCCACCTAGGTACCCTTTAAATTTATTTTTCAACTTAGCTGTAGGCCCAATCTGGGGGCTTGAACTCATGACCCCCAAGATCAAGAGTCACATGCTCTACTGACTGAGCCAGCCAAGTGCCCCTAATTTTTTGTCATTCAGATTAATTTTCAGAGGCTGAGTGTACATTCACAAAAACATATGTGACAAATTAACTCCTTTTTGTGTGTGAGCCAGAAGCACAATTATGGAATTTAAAATATTAGACTAACTTGCAAATAAAGAAAAGCCTTCCAGCTCACCTATTTTTTTTCACCTATTATTTTTACCCATTTCTCACAATCAAAGCAATTACATCAGTATTTTTTCACTAACTGAACACACTACTTTCCCTGGAAGATTGAATTTCTTAAAGAAATGAAAGACAATGGCGCAAACGGAAGGGAGGTGATTAATGTTTTTTCAGTCCCCATTTTTCATCAGTACGTAGTACCCTTTGTACTTTTCTCCCCAAAGCCACTGCATCCTACTTCATTATGTATCAGCCTCAGGGCTTTGGTGGGATTTACTCCAGCTCCAAAAGTTGGTCCTGATTAGTGTAAAGGGATTGTTTTCAAACAAGGCAGAATGTGCCTCCCCACCCCAAATTGGGAAATGGTGGGGGTGGTGCAGTGAGGTGTCTAGTGGCATTTAATGTTTGGGCAGCCAGAGTTGCTGTGGGACAGTCTTGCACCACAAAGAACTATCTTCTCAAAATGCCAACAACACCCCAGTTGAAGAATACTTATGTACAATCTGTTGGGACATCTCATCACCTTTGCCTCAGGGACTGGTTGAGGTGTCCAGTCTTCAGCCAGTCAGACCTTGGCATTCCCCTGCGCTCAACCCAGCAACCCACAATTGAAGACTGATGACTGAAGTATAATTTACATGCATAAAAGGGTGTTACTCTCAGGAGCACAGCTCAATGAATCATCACAAAATAAATACACCCATGGAGCCACCACTTAGATTAAAAGATACAACACTGTCAGCCTCGACCTTCTCAGTCTCCCTCTCAATTACGATCATTTTCCCCTTCCCTGAAGGGAACCACTTTACGGACTTTTGACATCACAGATTCGTTTTACCTAATTTTCAATTGAATATAAATGGAATCACATAATCCGGAGAGTTGTGCAGTATTTTATTGTATGACTACCACAATGTATTTGACTACTGATGAACATCTGGATTGTTACAAATTTTGGCTATTATAAATAATGTTATCAGCACCTTGTACATGATTCATGGTGGACGTATGCTTACTCATTCAGGATATACATAGGAGTGGAGATAATGGGTTATGGTACATATATATGTTCACCTTTAGTAAACACTATCAAATAGTTTTCTAAAGTACTTGTGGCCATTTACACTTCCACCAGCAGCTTCTGGAAATTCCAGTTGTTCTATATTCTTTTTTACTGACTTTTAAAAGATGTTTTTATTTATTTCCGAGAGAGAGAGACAGACAGCGTGAGCAGGGGAGGGTCAGAGAGAGAGGGAGATACAGAATCTGAACCAAGCTCCAGGCTCTGAGCTAGCTGTCAGCACAGAGCCCGATGCTGGGCTCGAACCCATGAACCGTGACATCATGACCTGAGCCGAAGTCAGATGCTTAACTGACTGAGCCACCCAGGAGCCCCTCCAGTTGTTCTACATTCTTGACGTCACTTGATATTTTCAGTCTTTGTAATTTTAGTCATTCTTGGGAGTGTGTAGTAATATCTTATCTATTTCTTTTTTTAAAGAAAACTCTGCCCAACATGGGGTTTGAACTCACATCCCTGAGATCAAGAGTCAAATGCTGTACCAACTGAGCCAGCCAGGCACGCCCCTCCTTATGGTTTTAATTATCAAGTTCTTGATCTGCATTTTCTGACTTGTGCTGTTAATTAAGCACATTTTAATGTATTTATTGGCTACTCCTCTTTTGTGAGGTAAGTCTCTATTCATCTCTTTTCCCCATTTTTCTACAGTTTTTTTTATTTTTTTTTCTTATTAATTTATAGGGCTTCATTATATATTCTGGATAGAAGGTCTTTGTTAGTTACATATCTTTTTCCCAACTCAGAGACTTGACTTTTCTTTTCTTTTTAAGATTTTCTTTTTAATAAAAGTAAACTCAGTCTACTGGCTGAGCCAGCCAAATACCTTACCTTTTCACTTTTTTAAAGTGTATTTATTTATTGTGAGAGAGAGCACACACAGGAAGAGAGAGAGAGAAAGAATGCCAAACAGGCTTTGCACTGCCAGCATAGAGTCCAACATGGGGTTAAACTCACAAACCGTGAGATCATGACCTAAGCCAAAACCAATAGTTGGCCACATAACTGACTGAGCCACCCAAGGCAGCCTTTTCTTTTCTTTTAAAAAATAATTTATTTATGTATTAAAAAATTTTTAAAGTTTGGTTATTTATTTTTGAGAGAGAGACAGAAAAAGAGAAGCAGGGGAGGGGCAAAGAGTGAGGGAGAGAGAGAATCCCAAGCAGGCTCTGCACTGTGAACACGGAGTCCACCATGAGGCTTGAACTCACAAACCATGAGATCATGACTGGAGCTGAAACCAAGAGTTGGATACTTAACTGACTGAGCCACCTAGGCACCCCAAAATATTTTATTTTTAAGTAATCTCTATAGCCAACATGGGGTTTGAATGTTCAACCCTATGATCAAGTGTTGCATGTTCCATTGACTGAGCCAGCCAGGCACCCAGTTTATCATTATTTATATTGGTTTAATATTATTATATAATAATTATATTGGTCGAACTTTTTGGAGAAAATTAAATGTTTCCATATTTTAAGATTGGCTTAACTATTCTTGGCTCTTTGCGCTTCCAAATATATTTTGAAATCAGTATATAAATTTTCACAAGAGGCCTTTTGGGAATTTTACTGGGATTGCACTGGGGAGATCAGTTTGATGATAACTGACATATTTACAATATAGAGTTTTCCAATCCATGAACATGATATAACCCTCCTTTTTGTTCTTATTGTTCTTTTAAAAATTTTTAATATAGCTTCTTTAGTTTCTCTCAATAAGCTTCTGTACAAAGGTGTGAAAAAAATGTTTTATTCCTAGGTACTTGATTCTTTTTCATACCATTACAAATGTTATCTATTTTTTTTTTTAATAAGCTCTACACTTGGGGCGCCTGGGTGGCTCAGTCAGTTCAGCATCCGACTTTGGCTCAGGTCATTATCTCACGGTTCATGGGTTTGAGCCCCCTGTTGGGCTCTGTGCTGATAGTTAGCTCAGAGCCTCTCTGACATTCCCCTGCTCACGCTGTCTCTCCCTCTTTCAGAAATAAATAAAACATTTAAAAAAATTTAATAAGCTCTACACCCAACCTGGGACTTGAACTCACCACCCTGAGATCTAGCATCGCATGTTCCACCAAATGAACCAGGCAGGTACCCCTACAAACGTTATGTTTTACAATTTTATTTTAAAATTATTTTGCTGCTGGAATATAGAAATACAATTTGTTTTGTATATTGACTTTGTGAATGTGATGACCTAAATAAATTCACTTGTTAATTCCAATAATTGATCCAAAGATTCTTTAGGATTTCTGTATATATGCCAACTGCAAATTATGTCCTGCCATCTGCAAATTATGATGATTTTTTGTGATAAGTTTTTTTTAAATTTTTTAACGTTTTATTTATTTCAGAGAGAGAGAGAGAGCATGAGCAGGGGAGGGTCAGAGAAAGAGGGAGATACAGAATCTGAAACAGGCTCCAGGCTCTGAGCTAGCTGTCAGCACAGAGCCTGATGTGGGGCTCGGACCCATGAACCATGAGATCATGACCTGAGCTAAAGTTGGAGACTTAACCGACTGAGCCACCCAGGCGCCCCAAGGTTTTTTGTTTTTTGTTTTTTTTTTTGAAGTAAACTCTACCCCAATGTAGGACTTAAACTCACAACCCTGTGATCAAGAGTTGCATGCTCTACAGACTAAATCAGCCAGGTGCCCCCAAATTATAACAATTTTATTTCTTTCTTTCCATCTTTATGTCTTTTGTTTCTTTTTCTTGCCTTATTGCACTGGTTAAGGTACTCAGAACAAGTTAAACAGAAGTAGTGATAGCAGTCAATTTAGCAAATTTCTAGTCTCAGAGGAAAACTTTCAGCATCTCACCATTAAGTTGCTGTCTGCTGAAGGTCTTTTTGTAGATAACCTGTATGTTAGCCTTTGCTGTCTAACAAAAGAACCACAAACACTCAGTGACACATAACAACAGGTATTTACATCTTTCACATCTGTGGCAATCAGCTGATCTGGGCTGGGTTTAGCTGGATTATTCTGCTGGTCTTTGCTGGGCTCATATATGCATCTATTGGTCAGGGGTTTTGTTCTCACCTGGTCTTGACTAGGGTACTTTAACTGGGGCAGTTGTATCCTACCTGTTTTCATTCCCTTTCTTTTCTTTTTCCTTTCCTTTCCTTTTCTTCCCTTCCCTTCCTTTCCCTTCACTCATCTTTCTTTCTTTCTGTCCTACCTATTTCCTTTTCTTTCATTCTCTCTTTTGGTGCTGGTTACAAGCAAAACAAACATGGCTTGTGCTCTCATAAAGTTTACAGCCTAATGGAAGGAAGATGTGAAATAAATAATCACACACAAATCTACAATTACAAATTATGATATGAGCCATGAAAGAAAGGTTCAGAGAGGCATAAGAGAAGTTAAGGTAGGAATCAGGTCTAATCCAGGGTAAGAGGAAGGTATAAAAGTCATAACTGACCCACAAATGTATGGCCAACTGATTTTTGACAAAGCAGGAAAGACTATCCAATGGAATAAAGACAGTCTCTTCAGCAAGTGGTACTAGGAAAACTGGACAGCGACATGCAGAAGAGTAATCCTGGACCACTTTCTTACACCACACTCAAAAATAAATTCAAAATAAAAACAAAAGACCTACGTAAGACAGGAAGCCATCAAAATCCTAGAGGAGAAAGCAGGCAACAACCTCTTTGACCTTGGCCACAGCAACTTCTTACTCAACATGTCTCCAGAGGCAAGAGAAATAAAAGCAAAAATGAACAATTGGGACCTCATCAAAATAAAAAGCTTCTGTACAGCGAAGGAAACAATCGGCAAAACTAAAAGGCAGCCAACAGAATGGGAGAAGATATTTGCAAATGACATATCAGATAAAGGGCTAGTATCCAAAATCTCTAAAGAAGTTATCAAACTCAACACCCAAATAACAAATAATCCAGTTAATAAATGGGCCAAAGGTATGAATAGAAATTTTTCCAAAGAACATATCCAGATGGCTAACAGACTCATGAAAAAATGCTCAACATCACTCATCATCAGGGGAATACAAATCAAAACCACAATGGAATACCACCTCACACCTGTCAGAATGGCTAACATTAACAACTCAGGCAATGACAGATGTTGGTGAGGATGGGGAGAAACGGGGACCCTTTTGCACTGCTGGTGGGAATGCAACCTGGTGCAGCCACTCTGGAAAAGAGTATGGAGGTTCCTCAAAAAATTAAAAATAGAGCTGCCCTACAACCCAGCAATTGCACTGCTAGGTATTTATCCAAAAGATGCAGGTGTGCTGTTTCGAAGGCACATATATATATTGTATATATATTGTATGTATATATACATATACATATATGTATGTATATATATATACATTGTGTATATATATATATACACATACACACAATGGAGTAATACTTGGCAATCAAAAAGAATGACATCTTGTCATTTGCAACAATATGGATGGAACTAGATGGTATTGTGCTAGGCAAAATTAGTCAGAGAAAGAGAAATACAGGACTTCACTCATGTGTGGAACTGAAGATACAAAACAGATGAACCTAAGGGAAGGGAAGCAAAAATAATATGAAAACAGAGAAGGGGGCAAAACATAAGAGACTCTTAAAAACAGAGAACAAACTGAGGGTCACTAGAGGGATTGTGGGTGAGGGGATGGGCTAAATGGGCAAGGGGCATTAAGGAAGACGCTTGTTGGGATGAGGACTGGGTGTTATATGTAGGGGATAAATCATTATTGCACTATATGCTAACTAACTTGGATGTAAATTAAAAACAAACAAACAAACAAATAAAATGACATACACAAAAAAGTAACATCATAATCTATGAATTCTGAGCGTGGTCAAAGGACTTCTGCCCTCTAGCTCTCTGGAAGAATAAAGTGAGTGATTCTAGCACCAACAGAATCTCAAACGTCACCCTGCGTGGCCTCTCTCTTCTCACCAGCAGGCCTTGGTTGGTATTTGCAGCCACTTACGGCTGGGCAGGGCCAAGCACTTGGGAACCTGGGGAGGAGAGAAGGTACAACATTCATCTCCCGGTGTTAACGTCCACATGGGAACCACACAAAGTGCGATGCATCTCTGGAAGTGACTGGTGTGATGCTGTTAACGCTGGGTCAGAGGAGGCTGCCAAGAGCTTGGCTTTCTTCCCCCCCGTGGCAGCCAAAAAGCACAGGTGTCTTAAGAAAGTGCTGAAGGATCAGGAAGCTTATTAATGCGGAAGCGTGAGCCCGGCCAGCGGATCTCCAGACAGATCTCACTGCCTGTGCTTCGGCTCCAATGCCCAGTAGCCATGAGGCTTCCCCACTTGCGTCCAGATTTGAGGGGGGTGTTCTCATCTCCTGCTGCCAGGTGGCCCCAAAGTCCTCTGAACCCCTTGTGTTGAAACCCTGACAACCTCCCTTCTCAGTCCAGGGATTTCAGGGCCCAGCACCTGCAGCATGTCACTATAAAGCACAGAGCAGGACAAACCCAGAGACAAACTGAACTGCCATTTGTTTTTTTGCTTGTTTTATTAAAAAAAAATTTTTTTTAATGTTTTATTTATTTCTGAGAGAGAGAGAGAGAATGAACAGGGGAGGGTCAGAGAGAGAGGGAGACACAGAATCTGAAACAGGCTCCAGGCTCTGAGCTGGCTGTCAGCACAGAGCCCAACATGTGGCTCGAACCCATGAACTGTGAGATCATGACCTGAGCCGAAGTCGGACGCTCAACTGACTGAGCCACCCAGGTACCCCCTGAACTGCCATTTGTAAGGACATTTCCAGGGCGCTTCCTCGACCAGCAAGGTAACATCTGGAAGCCTGACTTTTAGGTACTTCCTGGTTCCCACCCAGGAATAGAGAGGTGCCTCTCTATTCCTGTAGAACTTTCCTACCATGGGTCATTCCTGTCACTGAAAATCAAAATTCTCTTTACACGTAGGTAAGACTTGGTCTCCTCTGAGAGGGGCCTGTGGGTTGGACTTTGCCTCCACAGAGCACTTGCTGGTGTAAGCCTTTCTGGAGTCAGAGCATTCCCTGAGGCACAAATATTTACATGTTTCCAGAAAATGCTTTCAGAAGTCACTGCCAATTCCTTGAGTCCATCCTGACTGGCTTCCAAGGAGCCAGGAAGCAGACAGAGTTAAAAGGACAAAACCTTGAGCAAGGTTTCTAGAAACTTCTTAACACAAAATCTGGCTTGCCAGATGATGCAAGATCCCCCACCTCTTCCTCTGACAGAACAGTACCCTCCACTGGGCGCTGGTGCACCTCACTGAAATGGCAGAACCCTTACCATTTCCATGCTGACAGAAGCCCGTGAGAAATGCCATGACTAACAGTAATACAAAAGCAGCTTAGACCCTTGTGAGGGTTGTTCATATAAGTGAGGGGGCGTGGAGGGGGGGGTGCAATGCAGGCAGCTAAATGGCTCTTTAGACAATTTTTCCCTTTGTTCCTGGCTGCCAGCTAGAAATATGTTTCAATTTTCTAGTCAGCAAGTTAAGCCAGACACACACATGGTGGTTGACAAAGAAAGGAGCCAGTATGAAAAGATATTAAAATTCAAAACACACTTCAGAGCCGGCCTCTTCTCAGATTGCATGGTCGCCAGAGAATTCATAAATCAGAAATGAGGTCAAGTGATGGTGTTGAGTTCAGTTTTGTTTGTTCCTTGATATTATTAGGATGCCCAGACGAGAAATACCAAGGAGAAAAGGCCTAGCTCAAACATCTGTTCTCCTCACCCATCATCCACAAAACATCAGTTTTAGGAAGACACCAAAATAAGCAGTCCAAGAGGAAAGATGCATATAATCAGTGCCTGTCCACTTTTTAATTAAATCAGTCATTTACAAAGATACATCCTCCGTGTGGAGTTCAAGTTTCAAAGAAAACATTGTCTCCAGAAATCTAGTCTTCAAAGGTTGTACAACTTGTAAGGCAAAGACTGAGAGAGGCGAGATCAAGTCTGAGGCAGCCATGGCCCAAGTTACTGTGAGCCACACACAGTCACAAGCCTGAGGATGAGAAGACAGTCAAATGCATTATAGTCAGGTCCCATGTTTTTTGTTTTTTGGGATTTTTTTTAGATGGAAAGAGGGTGCACGTGAGCGAGGGGCAGAGAGAGAGGGAGAGAGAGAGAATCCCATGAAGGGCAAAGAGACAGAGAGGAGAGAGAGAGAAGCGGGGCTCACCCAGGGATCATGGTTTTACCTAAAGTGGGGCTTGAGCTCACCAGATGTGGGACTTGAACTCACAAACCGTGAGATCATGACCTGAGCCGAAGTCAGATGCTTAATGACTGAGCCTCCCAGGTGTCCTCAGGTCCTGTGTTTTTAATGGGCAGACTTTTTTGAGTTGATTGTTTGGAAAGACCTAGGAATACATTTCCCCATAGGAACAATGATGTTGAGATGTGTTCTCAGGTCAGTCCACAGAATTCTACTTGGCGCAGTATAACTCAAGTCACCTCCACCTCCAATCACCTTAAGACCCCCAAGCCTATGCCTTCGAGCCCCTAGGGTGGCACTGGTGACCTGGAAGAGGGAGGTACTGGTTATAACTCATAGCAATGTGGGGGGAAGGGAGAATTCAGCAGTCAGATGGAAGGGCCAGCACTGCAGATGTATAAGTTGTGCACTGCACAAAGCACCTGGAGGGGTTCAGGTGGAGGCTGAAATCCAGCCTGCCCTCCACCAGGCAAGCTGGGCTCTGGGGCAAGGCTATGGCTGTCAGAGAAGGAGCCTTTTCCTAATTTGTGCTAAAATGCTATGCCCCAGTGGAATTCTGGAGGCTTCAAAAGCAACAGTGAAAGATGCCTTTTCCAGAAAGGGGTACCAAGAGTGGAGAGTGGGGGTGCCTGGCTGGCTTAGTCAACTAAGTGTCTGACTTCAGCTGAGGACATAAGCTCACGGTTCGTGAGTTCGAGTCCCGTGTCGGACTCTGTGCTGACTGCTCGGAGCCTGGAGCCTGCCTCAGATTCTGTGTCTCCCTCTCTCTCAGCTCTTCCCCTGCTTGTGCTCTGTCTCTCACTATCTCTCAAAAATAAATAAACAGTAAAAAAGATTAAATAAAGATAAAAATCTCTAAAAGGGGGGGGGGCAGCGATTTTGCTGGAAGAAGTCCTCAGTGAGGGAGAAGCAAGGGAGAAGCTGTCGTCTACATCCACAGTGCTATTTCTGGGCCACTGAACTTTGGAGTGGGCATAAACACATCTTAGATCAAAACCTCCTCTGGAAGCAACACTTAATCCTCACCAACTGTCCTCATGTTCCTCTTTGAGACTCCCTAATTCACCGGCTACTTCCTGGCAGTTAATCAGAAAAGGTTCATTACACCTTAAGGCTTGTGCTAGGGACTGAATGAAAATGAAACACCTTGTGGAATTTTCTGCAGAGTGGGATCCCCAAACAGATGAGAAAGTGCCCAACCACAGTGCCTGTGCTGGTGCAGTCCAGAGGCTGTTCTGGAAACAGAGGAGGGGGAATAAGGGATGGCTACCATGTGCTGTGTTGGGCGGTGGGAGGAAATGCAGCTGTGGAAGATGTCTCTGGCGGCGCCTGGCTGGCTCGGTTGGTAGAGCACCCGACTCTTGGTCTCAAGGTCTTGGCTCAAGCCCTAGGTTGGGCATTGAGCTTACATTAAAAAAGAAAAGAGAAGAAATGGTCCCCAACCCAACTTGAATGGGGAAGAGTGATCCTTACCAAGGCCTAGGATCATCCATTGTAACACAAAAAAGAAAAACAAACAAATGGTTAAAATGGCAAATTTTCACACAAGTTTGCCACACACACACACACACACACACACACACACACACACTTAAAAAACAACAAACGGGCAAACACACACGGGGACACACACCCTAATGTATACCAGGAAGGGCATGGGAGTCTACCCAGAATCCTTCGGCATCCGCCTTCATCTCTCCTGGCGGAAGAGGCGGCTTCCCCCACAGCCGTGTACCCCGTAAGCATGTGCCGGAGCGGAGGCCAGGGAGCCCTGGGGTGCAAGCATCCTGAGAGGCAGCTCTGGTGTTTGCAGCCCCATCTTTCAGGCCCACAGCTCCACCAGTGAGACTTGGGGAGACTCTTTCAGGGAACAGGGCTTCTAGAGTCGCCGTCCCAGAAGTGTGTTATCCAGGGTATGTTAACTGTTGTTGCGAGTCCCCAAATCCTACCCCACGGACTGTGGTCCACGTGGGTAAGCAGCCATTCAGGGTCTGTCTCCTTCTCTCCATGGCTCTATCATTCTTCGGCCTCCCAAAGTTGTCTCGGTTCAGCCGGTGGATGAGAGAGAGCAATGGCTGTGGGTGGGCGGTTTGGGGGCCAGGCCCAAAAGGGGCCTACTTCCACTCACGTTTCTTTGCCAGGAGCTCAGTCACGAGGCAGGCCACCTTTAACACAAGAGAGGCTGGGAAATGTGACACCGCTGTGTGCCCAGGAAGAAGAGGAGAATACAGGGGCACCTGGATGGCTCAATCAGTTAGGCATCCGATTTTGGCTCAGGTCATGATCTTGGAGCTTGTGGGTTCAAGCCCCGTGTCAGGCTCTGTGCTGACAGCTCAGAGCCTGGAACCTGCTTCACATTCTGTGTCTCCTTCTCTCTCTCTGCCCCTCCCTCTCTCACACTCACATTCTTTTTCTCTTTCAAAACTAAACATTTAAAAAAATTAAAAATAAATTAAAAATAAAATAAAAAGAAGAGAATACAGATACATGAATGTTGGCAGACAGTGTCTCTCCTCGGAGAGGAAGTTGTAGTCTGGGGCCAGTGTGTGGGGGAGATTCCTTGCATTTCTTTGTACTTGGACTTGCTCAAGCAAGAGAGTTGCTGCTGTGGTTGCGACTGATAGAGGCAGGATCAAGAACCAGGGTGTGACTGTCGCTCAGGTAAAGTGTCGCCCGGTTCCTCCCACGGGAATCACTGTGGTCACCCACGCTTCTGTCTCTTGGCCCAGCTCCCACAACAGGCTTCTTCCAGCCAGGCCTCCTTTGAAATCGATCTGCCACAACAGTTGCAAACCCCAGCTGCTCCTTTCCTCCTTGGCCTGTAGCAAGGGAATCAATTATCCCTGCCCTCAATGAATTGCAGCATCTGCTGATCTGCCGAAGGATAGGATTCAAGATGTCAGCCCTGGCCCATAAAGCTGTGCTTAATCTGCACCTAATCACTGGAACAACTGCTCTTTGCCTTTGGTCCCCACCTGGCAGAGACAGAACCACCACCTCAGACTCCCAAGAGTCTGGAGGCCCTGCCCCTCAAGGGAGATAGGGACAGACATGCACAATGGCCTCCATTTTACAGACACAAATGTGGACGGAATGGTTAGAAAAGTAAACGTTCTGTTTATCTGCAACAGACCTGCCCACCATCTTTATTTTATTTGTTTATTTTTTAAAGATTTTCAGAGAGAGGGACAGAGAGCATGAGCCGAGGAGAGGGGCAGAAGGAGAGAAAAAGTCTGAAGCAGGCTCTACTCTCAGCCCAGAGCCCAAAGTGGGGCTCGATCCCACGACCCTGGGACCATGACCTGAGCCAAAATCAAGAGTTGGATGTTCAACTGACGAAACTATCCAGGCACCCCTAAGGAATCTTTTAAATTTATATATTCTGAGAGAGAGGGAACGAGTGGGGGTGAGGGGCAGAAAAGGAGGGAGAAAGAGAGAATCCCAAGCAGGCTTCACAGTGTCAGCAAGAGCCTGACTCGGGGCTTGAACTCATGAACCATGAGATCATGACCTGAGCTGAAATCAAGAGTTGGACACTTAACCAACTGAGCCATTCAGGCACCCCTGCCCACCATCTTTACATCTGAGCCTCACGATGGGTTTCTGACAGTAATAGCAGGTGGTCTATTGGTCTCTGTCTGGGAACCCTCAATTCAAGTTTGTTTTAGAGTTCTCAGCGTTGTCATCTTGACATTTATTTTTCTATCACCTCAGCCTCCCAAAAATTCCCCCACTCTCTCAGTAATATTGACAGTGAAACTCATGACTGAGCCATTAGGAACTGGGGCTCTGTCTCCTCTTGGGACCTCTGTGTCTGCTCAGTACACTCACTGAGTACGCACTAGGTGCAGGGCCCTGCCAGACACCGGGTTTTGAAGCCAATGGCTATATTTCCAATGAGTTCTGCTTTGGAATGTGTTTTTCAGATGCTTTGCAACAGTGCCATGCAAATGGATTAAATGATAAAATAAAAAATGTAAAACAAGATAGCTCACATTCCTCGGAGGAATAAAGCAGAAATGTCTAGGATGGTGAGCATTCTTAGAGAAGTTTCCCTTCTCTCTCATTCTGGATAGAGTTCCATCAGCAAGACTCTTCAGTCCTTCCGGGATTGATGATCAGGACAAAAGAGGTCCCCCCAGCCCCATCCTAACCCACACCCCAAACTGGCAAGAAATTTTTGTCTGGTCTTGGACCAGCCTTTTGTTTCTTGCTCACATGATAGGTGCAGTTCACCGTATTCTATTACTGATGAATGTTGAATTTAGTTTTGAGGTTGCTAAAGGTTTATGTTAAAGTGTTGAGACTTTATTAGAACATGGTTGCTTCTCTGTTAGAGATGGCAACTTGTAGAAATGTGATGGGGGATTGGGACGCCTGGGCGGCTCAGTCTGTTAAGCGACTGACTTTGGCTCAGGTCATGATCTCACGGTTTATGAGTTCAAGCCCGGCATTGGGCTCTGTGTTGACAAGCTTGGAGTCTGGATCCTGCTTTGAATTCTGTGTCTCCCTCTTTCTCTGCCCCTCAACTCATGCTCTGTCTCTCTGTCTCTCAAAAATAAATAAACATTAAAAAAATAAAAAATAAAAGAAATGTGATGGGGGAGAAGATGCAATTACTGAATTTCAAGGCTAACAAAGAATTATTAGCCCCCAATCCAATAAAATTAGGACAGTAGTTATCAGAGGGCCAGGGGCCCCTCACTTGTTTGTTTATAAAAGGTTCTCTTTTGAAATTACATATGTCCCATTGCCAAAGAGCAAATATTGTCTATCAGATGAGAGTTGAAGTCAATAGTGACAATGAAAGTATTTGAGACAACAACCCCAGCATTTGGGATGCTGTGTATTGAGAGCCAAGATCATCTAAGTCAATGATCAAAATCTGCAACAACATTAGATATGCACAGGCTACATACACCAAAGGTACTATTCATTCAGTCAACTCATATTTTTGAGAACCCAACGTGTTCCAGGCTGGAAAGACAGGCATTAGGGATGCAGCCATGAACAAAACAGACACAGACCCTTATCTGATGAAACTGACATTCTAGGGGTGACTAGCACAGTTGGTAGAGCAGTAACTCTTGATCTTGGAATTGAAAGTTCAAGCCCCCCACTGGGTATAGAGATTACTTAAAAATAAAATCTTAAAGGGTTGCCTACATGACTCAGTCGGTTGAGCATCTGACTCTTGATTTCGACTCAGCTTGTGATCCCAGAGTTGCGGGATCAAGCCCCATGTGGGGCTCTGTACTGAGTGTGGAGCCTGCTTGGAATTCTCACTCTCACTCTCTCTCCTGCCCTTCTGCCCACTTGTCTCACTCTGTCTCTCTCAAAATAAATAAATAAAATTAAAAACAAACAAACAAACAAACTGACAACTAGATGGGGGAGACAAATAAAATAAAGTCAGAGGATGGTAAGTGACATGAAGAAGATAAAACAGGGAAAATGCTAGAAGACAATGGTGCAGTGGAAGCTACTTTAGTCTATGCTCAAGGAAGGTTTAATTCGAAAGGTGACATTTGAACTGAAACCTGAATCAAGGAGCCAGTTGAGAGAGAACCTGGGGGGGCGCCTGGGTAGCTCAGTCAGTTAAGTGTCCAACTTCAGCTCAGGTCATGTACTCACGGTTCGTGGGTTTGAGCCCTGTGTCGGACTCTGTGCTGACAGCTAGCTCAGAGCCTAGAGCCTGGAGCCTGCTTCAGATTCTGTATCTCCCTCCCTCTCTGACCCTATGCCATTCATGCTCTCTCTCTCAGAAATAAATTTAAAAATTAAAAAAAAAATTAAAAAGTAATTTTAAAAAAAAGAGAAAGAGAGAAGACCTAGGGAGAATATTGTAGGCAGAGTGAACAACAAAGGAGCTCAGGACTGAGCTTGGCATACTTAAGGGACAGAAAAAGAGTCAGCAGAGCTGTTACATAGTGACTGAATAGAGCAGCAAGGTAGCCAGGGGCTGGGTCATAAGGGACCTTGTAAGGAACGGTAAGTAATTTCTACTCCTAGTGTGAGGCTTGAACTCATGACCACAAGATGAAGAGTCAGATGCTCTACCAACTGAACCAGCCAGTCACCCCTCCATCCTTTTTTTTTTTTTTTTTTAAAGCAGGCTTCACACCAGCACAGAGCCCAATGCAAGGCTTGAACTCAGGACCCTGAGATTAAGACCTGAGCCAAAATCAAGAGTCAGAGGCTTAACTGACTAAGCCAGCCAGGTGCCCCCTTTTAATTTTTTTTTTTTAAAACCACTGTATTGGCACAAAAACAGAAACATAGCCCAATGGAAGAGAGAACCTAGAATTGTACCCACAAATGTATGGCCAATTAATCTTTGACAAAGCAGGAAAGAGTATCCAATGGAAGAAAGACAGCCTCTTTAACAGATGGTGCTGGGAAAACTGGACAGCAACATGCAGAAGAATGAAACTAGACCACTTTCTTACACCATACACAAAAATAAACTCAAAATGGATAAAGGACCTGAATGTGAGACAGGAAACCATGAAAACTAGAGTAGAAAGCAGGAAACAACCTCCTTGACCTCAACCGCAGCAATTTCTTACTTGATACATCTCCAAGGACAAGGGAATCAAGAGCAAAAATGAACTATTGGGACCTCATCAAGATAAAAAGCTTCTGCACAGCAAAGGAAACAATCAATAAAACTAATAGGCAACTGACAGAATGGGAAAAGATAGTTGCAAATGACATATCAGATAAAGGGCTAGTATCCAAAATCTATAAGGAACTCATCAAACTCCACACCCAAAAAACAAATAATCCAGTGAAGAAATGAGCAGAAGACATGAACAGACACTTCTCCAAAGAGGACATCCAGATGGCCAACAGACACATGAAACGATGCTCAGCGTCCCTCATCATCAGGGAAATACAAATAAAATCCACACTGAGATACCACCTCACGCCAGTCAGGGTGGCTAAAATGGACAAATCAGGAGACTATAGTTGCTGGCGAGGATGTGGAGAAACGGGCACCCTCCTACACTGCTGGTGGGAATATAAAGTAAAGTGGTGCAGCCCCTCTGGAAAACAGTGAGGAGGTTCCTCAAAAAGTTAACAATAGAACTCCCCTATGACCCAGCAGTAGCACTGCTAGGAATTTACCCAAGGGATACAGGAGTGCTGATGCATAGGGGCACATGTACCCCAATGTTCATAGCAGCACTCTCAACAATAGCCAAATCAGGGAAAGAGCCTAAGTGTCTATCAACTGACGAATGGATCAAGAAGATGTGGTTTATCTATACAATGGAATACAACATGGCAATGAGAAACAATGAAATCTGGCCATTTGTAGCAACATGGATGGAACTCGAGGGTGTTATGCTGAGCGAAATAAGTCAAGCAGAGAAGGACAGATAACATATGTTTTCACTTATAAGTGGAACAGGAGAAACTTAACAGAGGACCATGGGGGAGGGGAAGGGGAAAACATAGTTAAGGAGAGGGAGGGAAGCAAACCACAAGAGACTCTTAAACACTGAGAACAAGCAGGGTGATGGGGGTGGGGGAGAGGAAGGGGGGTGATGGGCATGGAGGAGGGCACTTGTTGGGATGAGCACTGGGTGTTTTATGGAAACCAACTTGACAATAAACTATAAAAGAAAAAACCCCCTCTGTATTGAGGTCTGATTGACAGATAAAAACGCTGTACATATTTAATATATGCAACTTGATAAATTTGCAGATAATTATATACCCCTCACCACAATCTATGCCATAAATATGTCCATCACCACCAAAAGCTTCCTCCTGTCCTCTTTATTTACCACCGTCATCATCCTCATTATTCTGCGATAAGAGCACTTAACATAAGATTTACCCTCTGAGCAAACTTGAGCAAACTATAAAATACAGAATTGTTCACTATAGGCACTGTGCCTCACAGTAGATCTCCAGGACCTGTTCATCTTGCATAACTGAACCTTTGTACCCTTTGGTGAATACCTTCCCATATCCCTCACCCCCTAGCCACCATTTTACTCTCTGCTTCTGTGAGTTTGACTATATTATTTTGTTTTATTTTTATAGTTATTTATTTTGAGAGAGAGAGAGAGAGAGAGAGAGAGAGAGGAGCGAGCGCACATGAGGGGGGAGGGGTAGAGAGAGAGAAAGAGGGAGAAAGAGAATCCCAAGTAGGCTCTCCACTGCCAGCACAGAGCCCAATATGGGGCTCAAACCCATGAACCACGAGATCATGACCTGAGCTGAAATCAAGAGTCGGACGCTTAACTGACTGAGCCACCCAGGTGCCCTTAATTTGACTATTTTCTATTCCTCATCTAAGTGGTATTATATATTTGTCCTTCTGTGTCCAGCTTATTTCACTCAGCATAATGCCATCTAGATTCATCTATGTTGCTACAAATGTGGCAGGATTTTTTAGTCCCTGTTTTAATGGACTCAGGGACTCCCTACTCACAGATTTCTCTGAACCGTGCTGCAGCCTCAGGCTTTTCCTACCCTATCTCTTTCCTTCCCCTTCCTCTTCAGCGTCAAGTCTGTGTTGCTACGTGAAATCTCTCCCCACGTTCCCTGGCTCCCTCCCCTTCACAGATGGTCTCACAGTAAATTTTTTGTTTGTCTCATCCCATCCTAGCTCCTCCTCTTTTTGTTTGTGTAAGTAGGCTCCGCACCTAACATGGGGCTTGAACTCACTACCCTGAGATCAAGAGTTGCACGCTCTACTGACTGAGTCAGCCAGGTGCCCCAACATTGATCCTTTTAAAAGAAAACATTGAACATGTCACCCTGTATCCCAAGCCATGAGATGGTTCTCCATTTGACTCAGAATAAAAGCCAAAGCCTGTGTAGTGGGTTACAGCTCGCCCCACCACCCACCTCCATTCCTCTTCCCTTATTTTTCTCCTCCCCACTGACTCCACCCCAGCCACACTGACTTCCAACAGGCCAGGCACACTCTTGCCTAGGGCCTTTGCACTGGCTGTTCCATCATGGGTCTGGAATGTTCTTTCCCAGCTATCTGCATGGCTCACTCCTCATCTTCAAGTCTTTCTCAGATGTCACCTTTAAAACAATTTTTTTTTTAATTTTGGGGAGAGCACAAGCACCGGAGGGACAGAGAGACGTGGGGACAGAGGATCTGAAGCAGGCTCTGTGCTGATGGCGGGCTGACACTGGCGAGCCTGATGTGGGGCTCCAACTCATGAAACGCAAGATCATGACCTGAACCGAAAGCAGACACTCAACCGACTGAGCCGCCCAGGTGCCACCTTTGCAGTGAAACCTATCTCAACCACAATAAAGCATTTGAAAACCACCACCCCTTGGCACTCCAGATTCCCTTACCGCTTTCTACTTCTTTTCTTATTCAGGACCTATTATACTGTATACTTTAATGGTGTATTTTGTTTGTTTATGCTCTGCTTTCTCCCACCAGAGTGTAAGCTGCACAAAGGCAGTGATGTTTGTCTACTCTGATCACATGGTTGCCATTCTATGAATATTTCTATAGTGAAGCACCTGAAGACAATGAAGCAGAGGCCACGATAGAGAGTGAAGGAGCAGGCTAGGTTAGATAAGATTGCTCTCCAGGTCATGAAGTCCTTGAAGACTGGACAGTGTTGAAATCACCAGTGTCCTATGCATAGTGGAGATGCAATAAACGCTTGTTGAACCTCACTGAGTTGAATTGAGCCAGAGGGCAGACCAGGCACCTTCTTAGGATGGTCCTCAAGGAATTGCCAGTTTATTGAGTACTCTTACCGCTCCCTGGGTCAGGATACCTCCTAGAACGTGCTCGTTTCTGTTTTTATATTCCCTGGAATTCTACTTTTAAGAAAGACTTTCCACCTGATTCTTCTGCGTTCTGGCAGCATTGGCTCTGAATATATTTTCCTTTTTTAAAAAAAATTTTTTACATTTATTTTTGAGAGACAGAGAGAGACAGAGCACAGCGGGGGAAGGGCAGAGAGAGAATGAGACACAGAACCTGAAGCAGGCTCCAGACTCCGAGCTGTCAGCACAGAGCCCAATGTGGGGCTCAAACTCACAAACCATAAGATCATGACCTGAGCTAAAATCGGATGCTTACCTGACTGAGCCACCCAGGCACCCCTGTTTTCCATATATACATATTTTACATATTTTTTTAATGTTTATTTATTTGTTTATTTTGAGAAAGTGAAAGAGAGTCAGAGAGGGGCAGAGAAAGAATCCTAAGCATTCTCCACACTGCCAATGCAGGGCCCAATGTGGGACTTGATCCCCTGAACAGTGCGATCCATGACCTGAGCCGAAATCAAGAGTTGGATGCTCAATTGAGTGAGCCACCCAAGAACCCCGAAAGATGTATTTTTAAGTAATCTCTATACCCAATGTGGGGCTCAAATTTACAACCCTGAGGTCAAGAGTCACATGCTCTACTGACTGAGCCAGTCAGGTGCCCCAAGGATCAAATGTTTCTTGACTCCACATGGCATATTTTTACTTGTGAAGGACTTATCTTGAAGCATTTACTTTACTATAATTAGTAAAAACTCCAAATGTCTTACCAGTAATTTAACAGCAGCTCAATTTCACAACTACCATCCAGTGCCAGGGACATGTAAGCACCCTGGCCCACCACACTGCACAGCAGCTCTGCACCCCAGAAGCACTTAGACATTTACTGCTCAGTTTTACTCTACAAAACACTCTTCCCTTCAGCTATTGACTGAATCTTGTATAATTATTGAGCCAGGCTTTTAAGAATATATTTTTTTAAAAAGAATATATTAATAGTCACTGGAAAGAAAAAGCTAACAACCTGCCGACCTCTAACACTGGTACTGAGCATATAAAACATTGTGTGCTATCTAAAAGAGAAGGTGGAAAGATCTGCAGGAAAATGGTAGAAAGAAAATATTCAAATCACAGGACTTTAGAAGTAGAATCCCAGTTGCTCATTTTGGAAGGGCAAGGAGGTCCAGGGTCCCAATCTTCTGCCTCAATTCTGGGCCGTCACATCACACTTAATTTCTCCCCCACCCCCTTCCAGCCATGCTCCCCCCACCCCCACCCCCAATTATATCCTCCCATATTCTTTTAAAAACAAAGCATAGGGGCACCTAGGTGGCTCAGCTGGAAGTGTCTAACTCTTGATTTTAGCTCAGGTCATGATCTCACAGTTCGTTGGACGGAGCCACGCATCCCGCTCTGTGCTGACAGTGTGGAGCCACTTGGGATTCTCTCTCCCCCTCTCCTTCTGCCCCTCCCCTTAAAATAAATAATAAAAAAAAACAAAAAACAAAGCATAAAGGAAATGCTAATTGTTCAGAGAGTCACATTACAATATTTAAATTAAATAAACTTTAAGGCTTCCCTAAATCTGGGGTAGGGGTGGCACTGCGTTGTGAGAACCCCAACTAACAAACACCAGGCCTTTTCTGAAGGCTCTTGGGAGGTTTCCAGCACTTGTGTAGTGTGGCTTTACCGTGCTGTGTGCCTTTTGTAAGCTCGCTAAAAATCATGTCTCTCGGTCTCACCTACCAGAAAATTGAAAGCAATTTTGAAAATATTTTATAGTTGTAATGCTAGCTGTTGACCTTCGGTAGGTCGCCTGGCCTCTTGGGAACTCAGATTTCCTCTTCCATTAACCATTAGCGCTCAACACACTGTGCTCTGAGCCAGGTTCTCTGCTAAATGCCTACCTTACAGGCTGTAAGGAGAAATGGCGGTAACAGTGAACCTTAATGGAATAGTTTCCTAACAGCCACTGGACTAAGTACTGTTCTTTCTATGCACTGATTAAATCTCCACAACAATGTTAAGAATGAGCTAGTACTATGTTTGTTGCATAAACACTAAGGATGAGGTTAAATGACTAAGCCAAGGCCGCCCAGCTAGCGTAGCTAGCTCGGAGGTGTGCCTTGTAGCTTCTTGCGCTTAGTCACAGTGCGGAAATACTTTGTGCACATACTGTATGGCCGCCATCTTTGAGGGGTTGTGGAGAGTCATAACATTTTCCTCCTGTCTGCCCCCCACCCCTCTGAATTTTTTAAAATTTATTTTTAATTTTTTCCAAACATTTATGGAGTTTTGAGAGACAGAGACAGACAGAGCATGAGCAGAGGAGGGACAGAGAGAAAGGGAGACACAGAACCTGACGCAAGGCTGCAACCTACAAACTGTGAGATCATGACCTGGGCGGAAGTTGGAGGCTTAATCAACTGAGCCACACAGGCGCCCCGACCCACCCCTCTAAATTTGAATAAGGCTGAAAGCAAGCTCAAACAGTCATCTCAGGCAGGCTTGAGAGGGACAAGGAGTCATAGGAGCAGTGGCCTGACAGTGTGTGGGACCAGGCTTGGGGGTGGCCAGTTGTGGTATTGCTTCAGCAGCCAGCAGGCAGGGCTGGAAAGTTTGCTGGCCCTCTGGAATGAGCTTCAGCTCTTCTTTTTAAGCAAGAATATATCTCCTTTGCATTGCCCGTGGGAAAAGATAAAACAGAGAGAGGGAAGGAAAGAAGGCTTTAAGAGGGGGCTGAGCCTGTAGATAAAATCTGTTTTATTTTTCTCATTTGTAAAACTATCTCACCTCTGTATGCGTCACTCTCCTCATCTGTAAAAATAAAAATAGTATCTTGCTGATACAATTGTGGTAAGCATGGAATGAAAAAAAATATGGCAAGCATACAGAAGTTGAATTGATGTTAATAAAAGTAATAATGACCTGGTATCTTTACACCTTCGTTCTGTCCACAAGTACGCATAAATACTAGCAATTATTATGTATTTAGTGTTTTTCATTGGAATCTGTGGCAAACACGCAAACTGACGGTAACCAATGCTATAGCGCCCTCTGGTGGCTTTTCTGCCACAAACAAATCCCACTATCCCCACCTTCCTCTCCATGGGGCCAGAAGAGAAGGCTGTCCTGTGGGTAACCACCAGTCTACACCCACCCCAAGGAGGGCGCGTTAGAGGCCACACGACAGGTGCTCCCACCACAAAACGTTACCATTAACTCATAATGATGAAGAAGAATACATTTGATTTTGCATCTTATGAAGTTAGCTGGTAGTCGCCCATTTTTGACCTACGAAAATGGCAGTTACATAGGGTTGAACCTAATAATTGCTGTTTTTGGGGGGAGTAATTAAAAATCTGAGTGTATAGTTTAACGTCCTAAAACCAAGGAAACAAAACACACGGTGACTTAAGAGTGACCTTACGGCCTGAGGGATCTGGAGGTAAAAGAGGAACAGACAACTTCTCACATGTAGTCAAACCCCTCAGGGATTTTAATAACAGGGGGCTGGTTTCCTAATCGCCAATATCTTTTCCAACACCCTTCGTCCTCAAATCCCCTCCCTCGCCTCAATCAGAAACACAGGTGGTGGTGGGCCGTTTGTACCTTCCTTTACTCCTGTCTGCTAGCGCACTCAGGCCTGCCATTTCATTCCCTACTCTGGAAGAAGGTCTGCTCTCAGAAGATCCAGAGGACAACTGATCATGAACCCCATACCCTCTGCATAAAGGGTCTTTTTCCCCCTCTGAGAAAGACTAGACTGGGGAGTCACAAAATCACCCATCACAATTTTTTCTGAAGTGTATTTATTTATTTTGAGAGAGAGAGAGCAAAAACAGAGGAGGGGCAGATGGAGAGAGGGAGAAAGAGAGTCCCAAACAGGCGGAGTCGGCGGACTCAGTCTCAAAAACTATGAGATCATGACCTGAGCTAAAATCAAGAGTCAGTCACTTAACCAACGGAGCCACCCAGGTGCCCCACCAATCACCGTTTTGAAAAATCAGAATAGACCCAGACACTTACTCATTTCCCCCCCTCACCCACCAAATCTTAAGGGACTAGGACTTAAAAATATTTTTTAATGGAACACATTCTGAAGGAGACTACAGGTAAATTTAGAGTGAGATAAGCCTGCTTAGGAATTGTTGGTGAGGGTACAAACTGGTACAAACTTTCTATTAAAGAATTTGAAAATTTGTATCAAGAGCCATGAAAGCCCTTGACCAAATTATTTCTTCTTCAGGAACCTGTATTAAGAAAAATAAATGGAAACATGCAAAAAAGATTTTCATAGAAATATGTTACCGTAGCTTTTTATAATAGTAAGAAACACTAAAACAATTATTAAATCAAATATAAAACATTAACAAGATGAATATTCTATCTTTAAGATCATGTTTTCAAAGAATATAGAGTGATAGATAAAATGGTCACATTGTAATGGAGAGTGAAGATATCTATATCTATCTATCTAATGATTCCAATTTTATAAGAAATACATATAGAATATAGACACTTCATTTTTTTTGTTTTATAGAGAAAGAGAGAGAACACACAAGCAGGGGAGGAGGGCAGAGGGAGAGACAGAATTTTAAGCAGGCTCCAAGCTCGGTGTGAAGCCCAGCATGGGGCTCAATCCCACAATCCTGGGATCCTGACCTGAGCTAAAATCAAGAGTCATATGCTCAACTGACTGAACCACCCAGGCACCCTGACAATAGATACTTTAAAAAGAGGAAAGAAAGATACTGAATACTGAGTAACTACTTCTGGGTAGTGGATTAGAGGCAATGTTAATTCTTTTTAAAAATTATTATTATTTAAAGAAATGTTTATATATTGTTGAGAGAGAGAGAGGGCACATGTGGGGGAGGTGCAGAGAGAGGGGGTGATGAGGATCTGAAGTGGGCTCTGCCCTGACAGCAGAGAGCCTGATGTGGGGTTCGAACTCAGGAAACACGAGACCATGACCTGAGCTGAAATTGGATGTTCAACTGACTGAGCCACCCAGGTGCCGCTTAATACTTCCTTTTTTTTTTTTTTTTTTAATGTTAACACTCTTAAACTTTTTTACATTCTCTAAAATTTCTGTAATTATCATTTATTACTTTCATAATAACAAAAATATATGGATTATAAAAGCAATTTGGGGCACCTGTGTGGCTCAGCTGGTTGAGAGTTTGACTCTTGGTTTCAGCTCAGGTCACAGATTCATAGTTCGTGGGATTGAGCCCGTGTCTGACAGCGCAGAGCCTGCTTGAGATTCTCTCTCTCCCTCTCTGCCCCTCCCTGGCTCATGCTTACTCGTGCTCTCTCTCTCAAAATAAATAAATAAACTTAAAAAGAAGCGATTTGATTTGCAAAGTCAGTCAGATTTTAGTTTCATCATCTTCAGGGTATTGAATATAGATACTGAATAACAGGTTTCATTAAAATCCAAGGTTCATAAATACATTTTACAGTGTGGTTTATAGTTGAAAAATGCTTTTCAACAATCTTTCAAAGTCTTCACCAAATAGGAAAGCAGCAGGAAAATAAGAGTGAGGGCATTCTTTTCTTGGTTCTTTGGCCAAATTCTATGCTTTCTAGGAGATTCTACTTGAATTATTCAAGGGTCTTCACTGAAGTGAAACCGTCTTGGAGTTTATGCTACTGTCAGTGGCCAAAGCACCAGGGATTATAATTAGACCGAGTGATCTTGTAACACAATCAGCTGATACAGACTTCCAAAAGTGTGTATCTTGAGGCTTAATATCCTGAGGCTAGAGATATTGCCAACACTCAGAATCATTGGAACCATGCATGTATCATTTTGCACGGTTAGAGCCAAGAAGAGAGAATCCAAGTATCAAACCCCAATTCACAAGAGTAGATCAATTAGGTAGAATGTTGAAACCATATATTACAGCACCACATTTTGGGTATGCCTCACGAAAAACAATATTCAAGCTCTAATCTGATTCTCATCACCCCAGGAGAGGTGCGTATCATTATTCCCCAGATGTATGTCCAGGAAATGATCTGCTAGAGTGGCATTCCCAGGTGGTGGCATTCTTCTCTAATACAGAGGAGTTTTTACTCAGCCACTCAGGAAGACTGTTTTCACATGCTCTTTGTGGCTCTGTCTTGCAAACCACATCTGGGACTCCCCAAAATGCCAACTTCTAGATCTTATATTCTACAATTTCAAAATAGTTGAACTAAAATGAATTAAGTACCAAATTACCATTTTCCAACACTCTCAGAGCCACGTAGGAGAGCTCCGTATTACTTCTAAAAGAATCTATACATGCAAAGAATGTAAATTATTCAAGCACTGGTAGATCAGGTACCTTCTGAGAAGCTTCCTAAAGCATTTGTTTAAACCTTGCACTTGAACTCTAGATTTTTTTCCAGGCAGAACAAGCATATATTTGTTCTCCCTAGACCTTCTCATAATACTTCTATTATCCTCTCTGTTCACTCCAAAGTCATCCTATTAAATTACAAACTGCATCCCTAACCCAAGCTTTTCTCCCTGAGATGAAGGCATATTCTGAGGTTAGCTGTAAGGCTGGCACAACTTTGCTGGAACTCCCATAGGCTCCAGTTGTAAAATTCACATCAGTCATTACTTAAAACGAAGCCATCAGTTTGCCAGAATAGCTGTCATTCGTGCCCTTGACAGACTCCCCATTCACATCCGGGGCCCCTGCCAAGTATAATGAAGTCGAACAGGAATTCAGCAGATGTGAACCACACACGCTGAACAAACGCTTCTCAACAGCCATCACTGCTCTGATCAAGAGAACTTTGTTAGGGGAAAAACAGGCCATAGACAAAACCGCGGATCTGGGCTGTTGTACTCAGCAGTGGTCAAGGGGCGATGAGGAATCATCAGCCTCACAGCCTCCAATTGAATCACAGCGTTATTCACATGTGAAAGAAAGATGAATATTGCTGCCTAATTTCAGTAATCCTATTCAGATACCCCAGTGCGCTCCGAGAAACTGCCAAGACAATCAAAGAGCATTTAATGCAAGTGTCCTCAACCTTAGGGGGGAGAAAAAAGCCGACTTTGTAAGAAAAATCTTGATGTGTCAGGAGAGAAGATGCTAGAAATAGTCAAGTTTGCAGAGGAGCGGGTGTCCCGGCTCTCACACTCCCTTCCTTTGGAGAATCTCAGCAAAAGGCTGGGGGGTGGGGGGCAGTGAGGAGGAGGTACTGGGCAGTAGAGCCCCACCTGTCAGCGGGAGACCCTTGCTTTGACGGATTCCCCTCGAGATGAGGTTCTGTATCGGATGGAGACGACCCACACTCATTCGCACTTCATGCCCTACTTTCAGCTGCAGTGAATGCGCCTGGTAAGAGGCCACATTCAAGACCTTGGACAAGCAGTCGTGCACATGGATGCCTCCGATCTTATCCCAGATCTGTTGGATGAGCTATCAACACATTCTATCGGATTATTTCTAAAGTCACAGCCTGTAAGTCCAGCTTCTGATGGGACAGGCCCCGAGGGAGGGAGAAATGGCAAACGAGGAACCAAGGCTGGAGCCTGCAGAGCCGCAGGGCCATCCTCTCCGACACAGAAGAGATGGCGTCGCCCAACCAGAGTGTCCCCCAACAGTGCCTACCTGAGGGTTCTTTCTGCACGAATGTCTTACTTCGCCAGTGGGCTCGCAGCTCGTTAATTTCCCATTTTGTGGATAATCCAGATGTACTAGGTCTCGGCAGTAAGAGTGGCATATATATTTCCCCTCTGAAAGAGAGCACAGATGGTTCCAGGTTAGATGAATGTGGCAGAGGGAAAGGGAAGCCCCCAAAACCAAAAGCCAGCCTCTGATCCGGGGTAATGAACCTGTGTTTGCATAAGGCCCATTTGTTCACACAGTATGTGGAGCATTCAGCCTGGGCTGTCTTGGCCTTCACTGGAATCTAAACATAATACATCCGTGAATATATTTTGCAAAGGTGCAATAAGCCGCTATAAATTTTTTTTTGCAAGTTGTCTTTTTTAAAAAAATTTTTTTCTAATGTTTATTTATTTTTTGAGAGAGAGACAGAGCACAAGTGCAGGAGTGGCAGATAGAGATGGAGACACAGAATTTGAACCAGATTCTATGCTCTGAGCTGATGCGAGCACAGAGTCTGATGCAAGGCTTGAACTCATGAACCGTAAGACATGACTGGAGCCAAAGTCAGCTGCTTAACTGACTGAGCCACCTGGGTGCCTCTGCAAGTTTTCAATTGAGGTAAAATTCACATAATGTACAATTACATGTTAGGGAATAAAATGTGGTCTTTTCTTTTAAAAAATGTATTCATAATGTTGTTCAACCATCCCTATTATCTACTTCCAGAACATTTCATTCACTACGAGAACAAATCCCTCATCCGGTAGCGTGGCTCCTTTTTCCTTTGTCCTCTGTCTCCTGACAACCACTCATCTACTTTCTGGGGATTCGCCTTTTCTGGACATTTCTTATAGATGGAATCTTACAATCTGTGGCCTTTTGTGTTCTGGCTTCTTTCACTCACATTGTAATGGCATGTATCAGAATTTCATTCTTTTTTATTGTTGAGTACTATTCCATGGCCCGAAAGTACCACATTCTGTCTCTCCACTCATCGGTTGAGAGACATTGGGTTGTCCCATTCCTAGGAATGGAATTGCTGGGTCATATTAAACTCTGTTTATTTTATTGAGGAAACTACTCAACTGTTTTCTGATGTAAATGTTTTGACAAGAACAATGTACAGCTCTGTTCACCTGCAAATAGCATTCTCACAATACTCATCTATTAATAGAATCCAATACATTATTAAGTCCTTAAGGGACCTTATTATGAAATAACTTCACCCATGAAAGTAGTATCTGGGTAAGCAGAACCCTGCAGGAAAATTTAGAGCGGGGATCTGTTCACAGTGTTTATTCTAACCAAGGACAAAGCGGTCTACATCGTCATTGGCATCATTGAAATGTTTTGTGTGTCAGGGCCCCTGGAGGGTTCAGTCAGTTAAGCATCTGACTTTGGCTCAGGCCAGGATCTCACAGATCGTGAGTTCAAGCCCTGCATCGGTCTCTGTGCTGACAGCTCAGAGCCTGGAGCCTGCTTTCAGATTCTGTGTCTCCCTCTCTCTCTGACCCTTCCCAGCTCATTCTCTGTCTCTGTCTCTCTCTCAAAAATAAATAAACACTAAAAATTTTAAAAAAAAAGTTTTGTGTGCCGATGCCCTGATTAATCCTAGAGGAGGGTACCAGGGACCTGGCTTACAGAACAGCATCCAAAGGTTACCAGAAGGGGCGCCTGGGTGGCTTAGTCGGTTAAGCGTCTGACTTTCGCTTAGATCATGATCTCGCGGTTCGTGGGTTTGAGCCCCGCATCGTGCTCTGTGCTGACTGTCAGCTCAGAGCCTGGAGCCTATTTCAGAGTCTGTATCTCCCTCTCTCTCTGGCCCTCCCCTGCTCACGCTGTCTCTCTCTCTCTCTCTCCTAGAAATAAATAAAAATATTAAAAAAAACACACACACAAAGGTTACCAGAAGCCACAGCTTATAGAGTCAAACTCAACTAATTTGCAGAACTTATTCCTCGTGTGTGTGTGTGTGTATATATATATATATATATACATTTATTTGAGAGAGAGAGAGAGAAAGTCCAAGTGGGGGGAAGGAGCAGAGAGAGAGGGAATGAGATAGAATCCCAAGTAGGCTCCACACTGTCAGCACGGAGCCCAATACAGGGCTCAGACCCACAAACCACGAGATCATGACCTGAGCCGATGTCAGACGCTCAACTGACTGAGCCACCCATGCTCCCCATGCATGTATACCTTCTTAAGTCCATGCAAAAAATGCTAGTGCCTACTTTATCCCAGGGCTTGTTAGACCGTTAAGAGTAGCCTCAGTGCAGTGATAGGAGACCCGGTCTCTGGCCTCGGTGGGAGGAATGGGTAAGAGCAGCAGTACTCACAGTACGGTGTGGCGAGTGCTGTAACGTTATGGGAGGGGGGGAGGGGAGGCGGAGCAGAGCAGGCATCTTCCCACTCTTTAACTTGGCGGAGCCCCAGGAGCTCCCCTGAATTCACAGGTGTGCCACTGTGCCTGACCGCCCCCCCCTGCCCCCAATTCTTCCAGCACCACAAGCCTGAGTGAATTTTCCATTGCTTCTCAAGAAAGATTTGGGAGCAGTGGACTAAAGCTTAGAAGGCCTTGAGCCCTTTACGAAGAATCTGAATGGCAAAACACATGTCTTTGATATTTATAACTGGTCAAAATAATGCTGGAGTTAATGTTCCATCTGTTATGGAAAATTAAGCCTACTGAGCTGTCCTGTAACAGAAAGAAGCCGCAAGGCTCTGTGGTCTCCATCCTTCGTTTAACTCTGCAAGCACGTTTGCTTACAAGAAATAAAGCTGACTCGGGAACTGGCTCCTAAACGAACTCAGATGATGAGAAACCAAAACAGCAGACCCCGTTGAAGCACTTATCTCCAGCCCTGAAGCCCAGCTGGGTCTTTCTATCACATCAAAGGCAAAGACAATCAAACCAACATGGAGGTCCTCCTCTTCCCAGCAGCCCAGGTGCTAGCCGACTCCAAAGCAAACATAACCTACCGGGTATGTGGGTTTTCTTCACCTGAAAGTTGATTTTGCCAGAGAGCTTATAAATGGCAGTTCCCATCTCCGAGCCCCGGCTCTGCCGTGCAACGCAAGAGAGACAGCTGAGGGCGACAGGCTGAGCCGGCCAGCCCCGGCTGACCTATGTGACTCAGAGCCCACCGGGAGGCTGGGCGTCCCTCCAGTCTCCGGCTTCATGTATTTTCCAAATGGCCACCAGCACACTCGGCCGTTGGGCTCATCGGGGCTGTCAAACGTTCACAACCGCCTCCGTAAATCACGTTACGGAGGTCAAGGGGGCATGTCCAGACCACAGTGTTGATGGGAGATGCCTGTGATATAGCAGTTAAGGCCTCTGGGACACAGCTGAGGCGAGCTGGGTGATCTTTGGCCAGTTGTTTCATCTCTCTGGGCCTCCATTTCTTCTCGAAAATGAGGAACATAATAGTTCCCATCTCACTGAGTTCTGAGAAGTTATGGAAAGTGCATAGAGTGACGGCTGGCATCATAGTAGGTGCTCGATAATCGTTAGCCATGGCTGTTGTGATTGTTCTTAAGAAAATTTGTGCTTTTCTTAAGAAAATTTGCGTTTGGGGGCGCCTGGCTGGCTCAGTCAGAAGAACATGTGACTCCTGATCTCGGGGTCGTGACTTTGAACCCCACATTGTAGAGATTACTAACAACAGAAATACACTTTGAAAAAAAAAGGAAAATATGCATTTGTGAGCAGGGTGAGTGACTGATCAGAGTAGTGGCTTAAAGCTACTGCCAAGAAACCCCATTTCATATGATAAATCAGATCACAATTCTCAGTGTTTGGGGGAAGGGAACACTAAGATAATAGCCAGAAATGAGAAGAAGCAAGGCTGCATTAGTATTCTTCAGTCAGGTCCGTAAACAGGACTGTTTTCTACTTGCAGTGACAATCGGAAATCCATCCTGAGAGCAGGAATCGTTGGCCGGTGTCAGCCTTGCCTCCTGCAAGAACTTTTTCTAAGCATTCTGTCTTCAGTGGCCACTTCCTAGTGGTCAAAATCCCACGGGGAGCTGGGCTCTTCTGTTCCTGTCCACCCCCCTCTTCTGTTGACTTTGGGGCACGCTTATGTCTTGGATGAATCTCAAGTCGACCCTCTATGGAGGGTTGCCTGGCTTCACTTCTCTGGTGTCCTGAGAGGGAGAGAAGCAGTCTCACCAAAGCCGGGTCTCACGGAGAGAGGCACCGGATTTGGTGCAAACCCCTCATGGCACAAAAATAGCATTTCTTATTTCTCAGCTGCCTCTGTCATTCACCAGCACGGGATCACAGTTCTCGGCTTTCATGCCTCTAAAATGAAGGGGCTTCAAGGTCACCTCTAAGGTCTCTGTAACTTCTACTTTCCTCCATGGTTCTCAAATGGGAGTGAGAACAACCTAGGGGTGGAGGGGGTGCCGCGGAATCCACAAGAGGCTTCAGGCTAGATACGGTGCATCTTTCTTGAGCACTGGCATTATGTATTCATATTAAAACAAAGCTAGGAGTGTGATGGAAGGCTATTCCGAATTCTCAGGGGTTTTTTGGTTTTGTTTTGTTTTTTTAAAGAAAAAAGATTGAAAGACTTCATTTTGGAAAAAATCGTGATGATTGAAGAACATCATGAATATAATGTCACTGAATTGTATTTTTTTGAATTGTGTATTTTAATATGGTTAAGATAGCAAATTTTCAGTTACATATATTTTTACCACAATAAAACAAAATAAAAAATTTTAAGTTTATTTATTTTGAGAGAGAGAGGACACACGCTCAAGAAGGGGAGGGGCAGAAAGAGAGGAAGAGAGAGAATCCCAAGCAGTCTCCATGCTGCCAGCGCAGAGCCCGACGCGGGGCTCGATCTCACCAACCATGAGATCATGACCTGAGCTGAAATCAAGAGTCAGATGCTTAACCGACTGAGCCACCCAGGTGCTCCTCACAATAAAACAAATTTAAAAAACAATGTTCAGGTAGACTAGAGAATCTAGAAATAAAATCACACATACTTTATCAACTAATTTTCGACAATGATACAAAGGAAATCAGTGGAGAAAGGATGCTCTTTTTAACAAAGGGCGCTGGGACAATTGGATATTCACACACTTTTTTGCATGTGTGTATTTTTATTTTTAGAGAGAGAGAGACAGCATGAGCAGGGGAGAGGGGCAGAGGAAGAGAGAGGGAGAATCCCAAGCAGGTTCCATGTTCAGTGCAGAGCCCAGTGCAGGGCTTGATCCCATGCTCCTGGGATCAGGACCCCAGCTCAAATCAAGAGTCAGATGCTCAATTGACTGAGTCACCTAGGCACGCTTTTTTGAATATTTTATTTTATTTATTTTTTAATGCTTTATTTATTTGAGGGGGGGGAGGGAGAGAGAGAGAAGCAGAGAGAAGGGGAGAGAGAGAGAATCCCAAGCAGGCTTCGAGCTGCCAGCGTGTAGCCCAACGCAGGGATTGAACCCATGAACCACGAGACCATAACCTGAGCTGAAATCAGGAGTCAGACACTTAATTGATTGAGCCACCCAGGCACCCCTAAAGGTTTTTTTTAATGTTTTGTTTAAAATAAGTTTCAATTCATACCCCTCACCATATACAGGAATTAATTCAAAATGGATCATAGATATAAATGCAAAACCTAAAGCCATAAAAGTTCTTGAAAGTGGGGCGCCTGGGTGGCTCAGTCAGTTAAGCATCTGACTTTGGCTCAGGTCAAGATCTCACAGCTGTGGGTTCCAGCCCCGCGTCGGGTTCTGTGCTGACAGCTCGGAGCCTAGAGCCTGCTTCGGATTCTGTGTCTCCCTCTCTCTTTTCCCCTCCCCTGCTCACTCTCTGTCTCTCAAAAATAAATAAAACATAAAAACAAAGCTAATTGTATTTTATCACATATGATTATTCAGTCTAGGAAAATGCACAATGAAATAAGTCACTCCCCCCCCCAAATAAATAAACTTAAAAAAGCGTGGGAAGGCACCTGAATGGCTCAGTTAGTTCAGCGTCTGACTTTTGACTTCAGCTCAGATCATAATTTCATGGTTCATGGGTTCAAACCCCATGTTGGGCTCTGCGCAGACAGTGTGGAGCCTGCTAGGGATTCTCTCTCTCACTCTCTGCACCTCCCCTGCTTGCTCTCTCTCTCTCTCAAAATAAATAAATAAACTTTAAAAAATTAAAAAAAAAAAAGGACCCCTGCTGCACTAAGCACTTTCTCTAGAAAGTACTTAATTTTTCTGGCAAACCTATGGGAGTGTTATAGATGAGGCGACGGGAGGTTCCGAAAGGCTAAGTAATTTGTTGGAGGTCAAACCTGCGAGTGGGGAGGGGCGTTAGAATCCAGGCCCATCTGGGGCGGTTAAGCGTCCGACTTTCGCTTAGGTCATGATCTCGCGGTTCGTGGGTTCGGGCCCCACGTCGGGATCTGTGCTGCCAGCTCAGAGCCTGGAGCCTTTCAGAGTCTGTATCTCCCTCTCTCTCTGACCCTCCCCTGCTCACACTGTCTCTCTCTCTCCTATAAATAAATAAAACATTAAAAAAAAAAAAGAATCCAGGCCCATCCGACACCGACACTGATGCATGTGCCTGTAGCTGCTCTCGCAGCAGGGGGACTCCCTGAGCAGCATTCCCAGTCGCCAGGAGTGACAGTCACACAGGGTGTCACAAGGCGGCGTCTCCAGGGCCCCGCCACTTGGCCTCACCTGCCCCAGGTGCTGAGCGTCCAGTAGGAGCAGACAGGGCTGAAACGTGAACCAATGTTTCAACTTCCTCTTCTGCCTCATGCTGAAGGGAGGTTACGTTTGTAGCCAGCTTAATATAGAAATGTTTCCATTTGCGGACACTGGACTAACAAAAGAATGGCCCCTTTCAGTACCTTTCAATAGGAGTTGTCCCTTTGGATCTCTACAAAAGGGTGTAGTTCCTTCCAGCCACGTAGCCATAGCACGTGCCCAAGTTACACTCCAGCTGTTACCGAGAGTCCGCACCAACAGCCGCCAGAGAGGCGCCCTGAGAAGGCACCCTGCGCCCTCTTCCCTTCTCTCTCGGCTGTATGCCCTGGGCTTCAGCAGGGCTGCCGCAGGAGGGGTCAGAGGCCAGGCCTTGACCCCTAGCCTCACCTGCCGCACCCATAAACGAGCTCTGAGGTTTCTTGTTGCCGCTGGGGGAGGGACCGCTGCTCTGGGAGTCAGAGGCTAGTCCTAGGTCAGGCTGACATCCTTTTCAGAAGGTCTAGATGCTCCCCCGAGGTGGGAGCCTTGAGAGCAGCGTAACCAGCTTGGGCAGCCGCCCCGTGGGATGAGAGGTCTCCACCACTCTCGAGGCCCAGGGATCTTTTCAGGACCATCTGTTTTGTTGTTGTTGTTGTTGTTGTTGTTGTTTATTTATTTATTTTTAGAAGAAAGAGAGAGAATGCCAAACAGGCTCTGAGCTGTCAGCACAGAGCCTGACTCAGGGCTTGAACTCACAGATTGAGATCATGCCCTAAGCTGAAGTCAGACACTTAACTAAGTCACCCAAGTGTCCCCATTTTTTAAATTTAAATAAGCTCTAAGCCCAGCATGGGGCTTGAACTCACAACCCTGATATCAAGAGTTACATGCTCTAATGACTGGGCCAGGCAGGCTAAGTCAGTTAGTGTCCTGCTTCAGCCCGGGGTCATGATCTCATGGATCGTGGGTTCGAGCCCCATGTCTGGCTCTGTGCTGACAGCTTGGCGCCTGGAGCCTGCTTTGGATTCTGTGCCTCTCTCTCTCTCTGCCCCTCCCCCACTCACACACACACACTCTCTCTCTCTCAAAAATAAATAAACATTAGAAAAAATTTAAGAACACCGTAAAACCAGCAGGCTGATGCAGAGTAGAGCACTTCCCTAGTTATGAGTCCTCCATTTTTGGCTTTTCCAACAATTCCCTATGTGACCTTGAAAAATCCACTTAACCTCTCTGAGTCTCTGTTTCCTGAACTGAAGTTGGATTAGAAAAGTGTTGGGGCGCCTGGGTGGCTCAGTCGGTTGAGCGTCTGACTTTGGCTCAGGTCACGATCTCACGGTTTGTGGGTTCGAGCCCCGCATCGGGTTCTGTGCTGACAGCTAGCTGAGAGCCTGGAGCCTGCTTCTGATTCTGTATCTCCCTCTCTCTCGACCCTCCCCTGCTCACGCGGTCTCTCTCTCTCTCAGAAATAAATAAAACATTAAAATAAATTTTTAAAAAAAGAAAGGCGTTTCCTGCTGGTGGTGACATACAATCGTGGTATCTAGAACAAATATTTCAGATTTTTGGTAGTTATGTATTTAATGTGTAAAAAATACAGTACATCAAATCAATTATTACCTAGGTCTCACTTCTTAGGAGGATGCTAAATAAAAAGGGCAAGTTATTTTGTAACAAATATTAAGTACACTCTAGTAGAGGGCTATGCAGTCATGGCAAAAAATGTGACTGTTGCCTGTGAATGCCTGATGTTTGGGAAACGCTGGCATGAGAAATGAAAGGTGCCATTTACTGAACACTTACTATGTGCCAAGAATCTTGTATTTAATATGCCTTATTGTTATTTTTTTAAGTAGGCTCCATGATCAACATGGGCTTGAGCTCTTGACCCTGAGATTAAGAGTTGCATGCCCTACAGACTGAGCCAACCAGGTGCCCTCAAGTAATTAAAAAATTTTTTAAAGAATCCTATGTGGTTAGTGCTATCATTATCTTATTAATTAATTAATTAATTAATTAATTAATTTAGAGCATGAGCAGGGGAGGGGCAGAGAGAGAGGGAGAGAGACAGAATCCCAAGAGGCTTCCACTGTCAGCCCAGAGCCTGACGTGGGCCTTGATCTCATGAACTTCGATATCACGACCTGAGCCAGTATCAAGAGTCAGATGCTTAACCAACTGAGCTACACAGGTGCCATCATCTTTGTTTTATAGAAGAGGACACTGGGGCACAGAAAGGGTAAGTTGCTTTCTTACTGTCACTTGCCAGCAGAGCCACGTTCCTAGTCCTCGTGGTCTGCGGACCTTGGCGCAGTGCGAAGGATTCCCCGAGACACAAAGACGCGGCTCAGCGGCTCAGCCAGTCTCCGCAGAGGCCAGCAAGAGCAGCGTCTGAAGAGCCTCAGAAAACTGCAGATTCTCAGCCCCCCTCCAGAAGTCCTGGGCGCCAGATCAGAGGGGTGTGGGAATGCCGGGCTTTAACACTCAGCCCGGGTAGTTCTGAAGCAGGTGGGCCTATGGTCTCATGTTGAGAAATGGCCGCAACCCTGGGAATAATTAGAAGAATGAGTCACTCTCTGCCTGACTTATTTCGCTCAGCATAACACCCTCAAGGTCCATCCATGTTGCACGTATAGGAGGATTAGGAGGAACTTGACGGAGGAACAAGGGGGAGAAGAAGGGCGGAAATGGTGGGGGAGAGGGAGAGAGGCAAACCATGAGAGACTCTTGAATGCTGAGAAACAAACTGAGGACTGATGGATGTGGGGGGGAGGGGGGGATGGGCATGGAGGAGGGCACTTGTGGGGATGAGCACTGAGTGTTATGTGGAAAATAATTTGACAATAAACTATTTGTAAAAAAAAAAAAAAAGAAGAAGAATGAGTCACTGTTGGGACATGGGCTCACCTGGCTCGCCTCTCGCACTTGCCTTTCTCAACCTGAGGGGCAGAAGCAATGAGCTGACGTCATGTCTCTTTCAACTGTTCCTGTGACACGCATCACAGCAGCCGCGAGGGACCAGCTGATCTTTATTCTCAAGGCTGTTCTGACAGCAGGTCTCCATGTCCCTGATCACCTACCGGTAATGAAAAGGAACTCCAAAGCGGAGAACAGTAGGAAAGTAGCTTTGAAAAGATTCAGTGCGGGGCAAACTTATGACGGGTCTGCAGAATCTCACCCACCCTCACCACAGCCACCTGCCAGCATCCCTCCCCCCGCCCCCCCACCCCCGCCCCAGCCAGGCTTATTAGGATCACAAGGATGATCCTTGTGGCTAGATGGGGCTTATGAAGGCTGAAAAAGAAATGGAAGAACAGCGTGTGACTTTTCCGGAGAAGCAATGAGCAAAAGAGATGCTTGTGCCCCAGGCATAGCTTTGCTGGTCAGGCCTGCTAACAACTGAGAGGGGAAGGGGACGCCTGGGTGGCTGAGTCGGTTAAGCCACCAACTCTTGATTTCGGCTCGTGGGTTTGAGCCCCGTGTCAGGCTCTGTGCTGACAGTGTAGAGCCTGCTTGGGATTCTCTCTCTCTCTCTCTGCCCCTCCCCACTCTCTCGCTCTCAAAATAAATAAATAAGCAGACTTTAAAAAATGTGTTAAAAGGGGCGCCTGGGTGGCTTAGTCAGTTAAGCGTCCGACTTTCGCTTAGGTCATGATCTCGCGGTTCGTGGGTTCGGGCCCCGCGTCGGGCTCTGTGCTGACTGCCAGCTCAGAGCCTGGAGCCTGTTTCAGTCTGTGACTCCCTCTCTCTCTGACCCTCCCCTGCTCACGCTGTCTCTCTCTCTTTCCTAGAAATAAATAAAAAAAAATATTAAAAAAAAATTAAAAAATGTGTTAATGAAAAAAAAAGCGACAATGCTTTCAGAGCTTCTGAAAATAAGGACATGAGCTTCTGGTTACATTCCTCCTCAGAGGCACGCATTCAGAAAATAGATAAGCAATGTACACAAAGAGCTACTTTGCAACGCATGCGATGGTAACAAATACTGCAAGAGAAATACAGTTGTTTTCAAATGGGTATGGAGCCCGCTTGATGAGCAAATGAATGAAAATATCTTCAGAGCTCTAACATCCGATGGGCAGCGATGGAAAGGGTGAAGCCAGACCAAGAGCCCTTCAGCTTGCCGTAGCCTCAGCGTTTTCTATTATTCTTACACTTGCCCTTTTTGTTTATTTAAGTCATGCCTGGATTCCCACAGGCATAGGGCTTCAGACCAGCACAATATGGGTGCTGATGTAGTTATTGCAGAGGAGGGGGTGCAGGGAGTGTGGGGAGAGGAGACTGGCCGTGGGGGCTGGATGGCGTGCGTCTTTAATGCCATGAAAGGGTTTGCATGTTAAGTCAGTGGTTCTCAGCTGACACGGGGGTGCTCTCCTTAGACCCCTGCATCTTGCCATCACCGAGTGTACTGGGTGTCCTTCTGGGAGTGCCTCGTGTATGAACACAGAAGTAAAACAACAGCTGGGAACCAAAGCTCTAAGGAGCCACAGAACAGAGCATAGCGTGAGTGATGTGAGTCCACTCGTATTTTTAGGCGCATCACCGTGGGGGAAGCTTGGGGCCTGAAGGAAGGAAGGAAGGATGATTGAGAGCAAGACCCACTAGCAAATGACAGTGTCGTGTCTCTTTCAACATCTGGTGGGACTCGGGACCTCCTTCCCTGCCACCAAGCCTCCAGTCCTCCCTGAATCGGTCACCTGATCAGCTCAGCATCCGGGGTGTGGGGCAGGTGATCAGCCGGGTAGGTGAAGCCCATTTAGTTAAAAACATTTGTCCTTGTTGCCGTTGGTTTGTCTTCTTCTTGAAGCGATCCCAGAGGGTCTTTGGTCTTAGTCTACAAGCGACTCTGGATCATTTGCAAATTAGGGAGCGGGTCTTCACAGAGAGCTCCTGCTGCAGGCCAGTGGATTTGTGGGGCAGCGGGGGAGCTCTTTGGAACCTTAGAGAACATCTTTATCCATGAGGCAATGCCTGTACAAGGAAGCCCATTCTCTGAGCAAATGAACAGAGATGGGATTTCAGAAAAAGAATAAGGCGGCAGTTTTAAAAATACGGGCATCTTCCTTTGCCCAGAGATCATTCGGCACCGTGCCACACCCATGCTGGCACCCTCAATTTGGGGAATGGAGCTGGTCTAGAAGCAACACTCCATTTCTGGAATCCCAGAGGGGCTCAGCAGCCCGGAGGAGTGGGAGGGAGGGAATGGAGGGGACGATACCCTTTCCCCCCTTTACAGGGAACTAGATTATCAGGTTGTGTGCTCTGTAACATCTTAAACCCCTGCCAGTTCAGAGAAACTTCTGTATTCCTAGCATCTTTAGCCAAAACCAGGTAGATGATGGCTCTGGAGATCACAGCCAAGAGGATTCTTTCGGGAGTGGGTGGGGGAGACTTCCAGTCACTTAATGTCTTGGGTTGGCACTCCTGGTACCCAGCTGTCACAGCCTTCTCACCAATGAGCTCTCCGTTCTCTTGGCACAAAGTCTAAGAAGGAAGACCATCCAAACCATCTGATGGAGGCCAATCCTAAAAGTGCTCTTGACAAAAGACTCAATTAGATGCTGTATGCGTGTGTGCATAAATGCATACATGCTCTTTTGTGTGCGTGCTGGGCTCGGGGCGGGGGAGGAGGAGGAGGTGGGATGAGGATTAAAAAATGTTAAACACACATTTCATCAACAGCACTGGGGACACCATACCACAGCCCTACCACAGTGCTGGTGCCTCGGTGCCTGAAAGAAGCTGAAGACAGGTCGCTGCCAATTTCTCCCCACGTCCCCTAGCAGGAGCTGAGATGAAAATAATAGAGTTGACATCTGGAGAACAGAAGTTCTGTTGCAATTGCTGTTTTTATTTTATATGCTCTCAAAAAAAAAAAAAGAAAGAATAGTTTTGAGCCCAGAGAAGATCGATCCATTCTGTCACATAGTCTTTTGGGTATTTTCAAAGGTGCTCTACTTTGACTGAACTTCACGGATCTATCTGGAAAACCACCTCATAAGAAACACAATGCCTTGCCAAAGGCATCTGCTTTTTTTTTTTTTTTAAACGTTTTATTTATTATTGAGGGACAGAGAGAGACAGAGCATGAGCGTGGGAGGGGCAGAGAGGGGGGAGACACAGAGTCCGAAGGAGGCTCCAGGCTCCAAACTGTCAGCACAGAGCCTGACACGGGGCTCGAAATCACGAACCATGAGATCATGACCTGAGCCGCAGTCAAATGCTCAACAGACTGAGCCACCCAGGCGCCCCCAAAGGCATTTGCTTTCATGCGTCCTGGTGTTCCATAAGAGCTTACCACTTCCAAAGAGCTCATCATATGTGTGAAATTAAAATTTTGAAGATTCACAGTTGAACTTTGCATAATTTCACAGATTCCTCCTCTCTTCTCGAGATGAATCAGCCCAGCAACTGGAAGGGCCGTGCCCCCCACCATTTGGGGGAAGAGACCCAAGAAGGTGGGTGGAGCATTAGAACTCAGGTTTGAGCTAAAATTCACTTCCCCTGCCTCTGGCACTTTTCAGCTCTGGGATCTGGGGGAGCTAGTCAGCTCCTTTGAGCCCTGTTGATTCTTTCTTTGGTCAAAATAAAATGGGGCGGGAAGAAGACGTGCGGTGTTGCAGAAGAGGCCACGGACACAGAGCTGTTGTCCAAAAAAAAAAAATGCTGAAACTTTGGAAAACAGACACATAAGATACATGGAAGGGAGAAAAATATTACCCACAATCCCTACATCCGTGGATGCTACTCCGTCTTCCTTTCTGCAGTTGCATGTCGTGTGTCTGCATTACCTTATTAGGACTTGCAAAATTAAAAGACTTCGGACTTTAATTGTGGCCTGAGCAGATTTACCCATTTTCAGAGTCTCAGTCTTATTAGCACACACCCCCTCCCCCCCCCGACACCCAGGACATGCTCAGGGGGGCATGTGGGCCAACAGCAGGGAGGTGAGGGAAAACCAGTAATGCCATCATCTGACTGGGATCCCAACCTGAGCCTTGCAGGAGAGATGTCGGTCCCCTGCCATTGTCTAAGGACCGTAAGACAGGTTTCTCCACCAAAGCGTGCTCCCCAGCTCCCTCTTGCTCTACCCCCCAACTCCTACACATCTTTGTGAGTGGCACATCCAGCATCAGGCACAGTTGAGCATGACTACTGGGGGCTGGTCCCCTACACTGGATGCACGGAAGTGCTACTGGGTCTAGTCCTTGGGTGAGGCAGGAGGCAAAATCTCTGCACCATTTCGGGCCGTAGCCCAGGAGTTCCTGCACTGGTGATGTATCCATTTTCTGTGCACTGCTACAGACGATCCTGTAAACTGTTTCCGGCCGAGTGTGGCAAATGTTGCTCAGTCCACGCACCTGTTCCCTGTGTGTAGACTTTTTCACTGGCAGGCTGCAACTGGGAGCCCTACATTTAGGCAGTTGATACCACCTGCACTTATTCTAAAGATGACTGACTCTGGATCCTTTGGGCTCTTGAACATTTTCATCCATTAATCCATCCATCCATCCATCCATCCATCCATCCATCCATCCATCCATCCATCCATTAATCCATCCATCCATCGATTAATCCATCCATCTACCCACCCATCCATCCATCCATCCAACCATCCATCCATCCACCCACCCACCCATCCATCCATCCATCCATTAATCCATCCATCTACCCATCCATCCATCCATCCATCCATCCAACCATCCATCCATCCATCCATCCATCCATCCATCCATCCACCCATCCACCCATCCACCCATCCACCCACCCATCCATCCATCCATCCATCCATCCATCCATCCATCCATCCATCCATCCATCCATTCATGGGACTCCTAGATGGCTCAGTCTGTAGAGTGTGTGACTCTTGATCTCAGGGTAGTGAGTTTGAGCCCCATGTTGAGGGTAGAGATTACTGAAACAAACTTAAAATATCTTTTTAATTTTATTGTGAGGAAAAACATTTAACATGAGATCCTTTTAATAGGTTTTCAAGTGTACAATAGACTAGGGACAATTTATAGCGGATCTCTAGAATTTATTCACCTTGTATCGCTGAAATTTTATGCCCATTGATGAGCAATTCCTCCTTTTTCTCCCCCCAAGCCTCTGGCAACCACCATTCTGGTCTTTGCATTGCTGAGTTTTGACTATTTTAGATACCTCACAGAAGTGAAATCATGAATATCCTTCTGTGACTGGCTTATTTCACTTCGTACAATATGCTCAAGGTTCATCCATATTGTCACATGTTACAGAATACCCTTCTTTTTAAAGACAAAATAAAATTTCAGGGCACTTGGGTGGCTCAGTTAAGCATCTGACTTCAGCTCAGGTCATGATCTCGTGGCTCGTGAGTTCAAGCCCCGTGTCAGGCTCTATGCTGACAGCTCAGAGCCTGGAGCCTGCTTTGGATTTTGTGTTTCTCTCTCTCTCTCTCTACTTCTTTCCTGCTCGCACTGTGTGTGTCTCTCAGAAATTAAAAAAAAAAAATCAAAAAAAAGGTGAAATAACATTTCATCATATGTATATACCACTTAAAAAAATGCATTCATCTGTCAATGGACATTTAGGTTGTTTCCCCACCCTGGCTACTGTGAATAGTGCTGCAATGAGTGCAGGAGTGCTAATGTCTCCTTGGGATCTTGATTTCACCTTTGGAGGGATAAATACTGAGGCTTGGGATGCTGTATCATGTGGTCGTTCTATTTTAATTTTTTGAGAAATCTCCATGCGCTTTTCTATAGTGCTTGCACATTTTGCATTCCCAACAGAGTATAAGTGTTCCAATTTCTCCGCATCCTCACCAGCACCTGTTTTTTGTCTCTCTGGTAATGCCCATCCTAACAGTTGGGAGACGGTTTCCATTTGCATTTCCCTGATAACGAGTGCTGTCAAGCACCTTTACATGTACCTGCTGGTTATTTGTATGTCTTCTTTGGAGAAAGGGTTATTAGGTTTTTGTTTTTGTTTTCTTTGCTATTGAGTTGTAGGAGTTCCTTATATATTTTGGAAATTAATTCCTTATGGGCCATATGGGCTGCAAATGTTTTCTCCCAGTCCATAGATTGCCTTTTATACACTAGCAAATGCCGTGCAGAAACTTTTTACTTTGATGTAGTCCCACTTGCCTATTTTTGCTTTTGTTGCTGGGCTCATAGACATTTCAAATCCATCTATTCTAAGACTTTATTGTAGATTTTCCAGGGACTGTACCAACATCCCCTATTTTCTTCCTTCCTCCCTCCCTCCCTCCCTCCCTCCCTTCCTTCCTTCCTTCTTTCCTCTTTCTCTCTTTCTCTCTTTTAAAGTATGCTTCACGCCCAGCACAGACCTTAATGCAGGGATTGAACTCATGACTCAGATCAAGACCTGAGCTGAGATCAAGAGTCAGATGCTTAACTGATTGAGCCACCCAGTTGCCCCAACCCCACCCCCATTTCAACCAATCATTTGGTTTCTCTCTCTCTTTTTTTCCAGTGTCCTCTTTTCAGTAATGACCTCAATATTCTTTTAGCTGGTAGGAATAATAACAGAAAACCAGAGAACTGAAACACCACATTCATATTTAACACATCTATGTAAACTTCCAGTCCAGGAATCTACATTTTTTTTCTTTAAAGTAACAAATAGTAGCAGCTTCTCTGAATGCACCATTATAACCAGAAATCAAAGCTAACATCTATTAACTCCTTTTGTGATGGTTTCTGATGTAAATACATTATTTTTTTTACAAGTTTTACTTATGTAAGTGATCTCCACACCCCATGTGGGGGTCAAACTCAGAACGCCGAGCTCAAGAGTCACATGATCTTCTTCTGATTGAGCCAGCCAGGTGACCCTAAGGACATTATTTCTATCAACTCACTCTACCCTCATGAATAATCCTACAAGGGAAGTACTGCTATTATTCCCAACTTAGAGACAGAGAACTAGACCAAGGTCACCCGTGGAAGGTGGTTTGGTTCTAACGCTGGTGCTGCTCTGACCTGAAATCTCTTCAGAGGACACAAGTATCAAGGTTAACTTCCTTGCAGTATAGTTTACAGACAGGGAAACGCGGTTTTCAGTTGGGCAAGTTTTGATGTCCACACCTACGTAACCAGCACCCCAGTGAAGATAAAACACATTTCCATCAACTCTCACAGCCCTTATCCATATCAGTCTTCCTTATCTCTTGTTGGACGAATGCTGTTCTGATTTCTATTGCCTTAAAAACACATATTTTTTAAAATGTTTATTTAGAGAGAGAGAGAGAGAGGAAGTTCGAGGAAGGGAGGGGTGGAGGCAGAGGGAGAAAGAATTTCAAGCAGGTTTCATGCTCAGCATGGAACCCTACAAGGGGCTTGATCCCAGGGCCCTGGGATCATGATCTGAGCTAAAATCAAGAGTTGGGTGCTCACCCAATTGAGCCACCCAGGCATCCCAGAACTAATTTTCTGAGGGCTAGCTTTATGAAATAGGTAAGACTTTAGTTGTTGTTGTTGTTTTTTAAGATTTTATTTTTAAGGGGCGCCTGGGTGGCTCAGTTGGTTAAGCGTCTGACTTGGGCTCAGGTCATAATCTCACAGTTCGTGGGGTCAAGCCCCGCATCCGGCTCTGTGCTGACAGCTCAGAGCCTGGAGCCTGTTTCAGATTCTGTGTCTCCCTCTCTCTTTGACCCTCCTCTGCTCATGCTGTCTCTCTCTCTCTCAGAAATAAATAAAACATTAAAAAAATATTTTTAAGTAATCTCTGCATCCAATGTAGGGTTCAAACTTACAGCCTCAAGATCAGAAGTTGCACGCCATATGGAGCCAGCCAGGTGCCCCTCAGTTCCTTTTAATGAAACTGATAAGCATTAATTTTATAATCAGCAATGGTCTTTGTTAAAAATAATGTAATTAAGTACTTAGAAGAAGTTGGCTCTCCTAACCAGCTTAACATCCCCACTACATTCTTGTCAAATAATCTGTTTAGCCAAGTCTTTCTTCACAGCAGGCACAGCAGCAAACAGCAGCCTAGCCCAGATGCCGTGAGTCAGAAGATGTTATGCTGAATTGTCTCAATGTTCATTACTTTCCAGTCCTTTTATTTCCTGATATTTCTGTTTTTTTTCTTAAGTAATTATACAATTAAGAGTTTCCAAATCTGAAAAGAAGTAATTCTGGTCCCTCTAGAGTTTGTTAGGTTTATTCATAACTGCCCACAATCTATCTGGTCCTGGGAAAGGGACTGGGGATAAAGAGTAAAACATGTTTCCCTCCTCATAGAGCTCACACCACCTGCTAGAATATAATGCAGGAGGAAAAGTCAAAGAGGTGGCCCAGGAGAGAAGGGGTCAGAGGACTAATCAAAGAGATGTGGTAACCTTAAAGAGAACAGAAGACTCGGAAGCTAGGGAACTATCAAAGAAATAATGCAAGAAAATTTCCCAGAACTGAAAGATAGGGGTTTCTGGTTTGAAAAGGCCCAGTAAGTGTGTAGTTAAATAAGTAATCTTTTTTTTTAAATGTTTTATTTTTGAGAGAGTGTGCAAGCAGGGGAGGGGCAGAGAGAGAGGGGGACAGAGGATCCGGAAGTGGGCTCCACACTGAGAGCAGGAAGCTTGAGGACTTGAACTCACGAACTGAGAGATTATGACCTGAGCCAATGTCAGACACTCAGTGACTGAGTCACCTAGGAGGCTCAAGTTAAATAAATAATCTTAAAAAGATTCGTTCCAAAGCACTTCCTTGTGGGAATTTCGGCATATGAAATGTGAAATGCCTTTCATGAGCCTTTGTTACACAAAGCTACTAGATGTTGTTTACTAAAGGGAGGGAGTAAACAAAGAACAAAGAAGAAACAGGAGCCATGAAGTAGGGGATCCAACTCAAGAAAGAAGTAAAGGGAATGCCCAGGATAAAGGCTCAACCAGTGTTAAGCTACATGTCCATGTGGAACATGGATTCTGGGGTTTGGAGGGAAGGGTGGGATGTGAAGGTGACAGGCTACCTCTAAGATGTTTCATTATATATTAAATTGTATTGAGAGGCTATTGAAAAATACAGGAAGAATTACTAATGAGATAGTACAAAGTAGCTTGGAGTAAGAAAGTTAAACTATCAGGGCACCTGCGTGGCTCAGTCAGTTAAGTAACCAACTCGATTTTGGCTCAGGTCATGATCTCACAGTTCATGGGTCCAAGCCCTTCATCGGGCTCTATGCTGACAGTGCAGAACCTGCTTGGGATTCTCTCTCCCTCTCTCTCTCTGCCCCTCCCCTGCTCATGCTCTCTGTCTCTCTCCCAAAATAAATAAACTTTAAAAATTAAAAAAAAAAATCAATCATTGGTCTTGAGACCATTTTAAGTTTTCATTTGGGGTTGGTTAGGCTAGAGGTGCATAGGGAACCCCTGGCATATTACTGTGGCACCTTTAGAGTATAAGATATTGATGAGTGACAGAAAGAGTGTAATCCTGAAGAGGTGACCTGATGTTGAGCTATCTTTTACAGGTGGCCACAATCCATCAATCTACATAAAAGGTTGGAGGAAAGATCCCAGGGATTAGCTTATTTCTAAGAGTCAAGTCATTCTTTTTAAGTTTATTGATTTATTTTGAGAGAGAGTGAGCCCACAAGTAGGGGAGGAACAGAGAGAGAGGGTGAGAGAGAGAATCCGAAGCAGATTCCGCACTGTAAGTGCAGAGCCTGATGTAGGGCTTGAACCCATGAAGATCAGATGTGTGTGAATTCAGGACCTGAGCTGAAATCAAGAGTCAGACGCTTAACCGACTGAGCCACCTAGGTGCCCCACGAGTCAATTCATTCTTCATTCATCTAATTCAGATCCCACAGGGCTGTATTCATGTCAATTCAATAAGATAAATAGTGTATTTGCCCACTACACAAAATACTGTGTTAAATATTGGAGACAGGATAGGAGATAGTTCTTGCTTTAGAAGGGATATAATTCTGTAAGGCATATATTTGAATCATCTCCTTAGAATGGAAGTAATATCTCATCCAAAGACTTTGTTTCATTAGATCATAAGTAGAAAGATTACTGGATACAGGCTATTCTTCTCCAAACTAAAGAGGATACTAGCGAGTTCTGCTTTGGAAGAATAAATAACCAAACTTCCAGGTTGTAGATGATCCACTGATGAAGGCTACCTGTAACGTATTCTGTAAGGGTTTAGATGTTCACATTCTCTGACGTGCACATACCACAGCACTGTGGTGCAGAAACAAGGGTCCTGGATCAATAATTAGAATGTAGTATAAATTTCTGGTTTTCCCATTAAGAGTTGTGGAAGGTTACAGGACTAAAACTTTTGGAGGCAATTTACTCATCTTTAAATGAAGGGATTGGAGGGGCACCTGGCTGGCTGAGTCAGAAGAGCATGTGACTCTTAATGTCAGGGTCATGAGTCTGAGCATGTGATTCTTAATGTTAGGGTCATGAGTCTGAGCCCCACATTCAGTATAGAGATCATGTAAAACAAATAAAACTTTAATAAAATAAAATAAACGGATTGGAAAGATGATTTTTCTAAGTTCCCTAGGTGCTCTGACATCCAAATATGCTGTGTTGTATCTGAAGGATGATATACATATAAACAGAGGGGATTTTAAACTATTTTGACAGTGAAAGAGAATAAGATAAAATATTAATTCAAGGAAAAATGCATGCTTGAAATGTATAGGCCTTACATTTTGTCAATTTTCTAATCAGTTATCTACCTTAGTGATTAGAGATCACAGTCATTTCTGGTTTTGGTTTTTATTTTAGAGAGTGCAAGCAGGGGAGAGGAGCAGAGGGACGGGGAGAGAAAGAGAAAGAGAGAGAGAGAATGGGGCGGGGGAGTCTTAAGCAGGCTCCACAGTTAGCACAGAGTCCGACAAGGGGCTCGATCCCATAACTCTGGGATCATGACCTGAACGGAAATCAAGAGTCAGACACTTAAACAACTGAGCCAGCCTGGTGCCCTGTCATTTGTTTTAATTTAAAAGAGGATCTGGGGGCACCTGGCAGGCTCAGCTGGTACAGCATGCAACTCTTGATCTAGTGGTGGTGAGTTCAACTCCATGTTGGGTGTAGAGCTTACTTGAAAAAATAAAAAAAATGAATCTGGTTCTAGATCATCTGCTGTATCATCAGATTATGTTTGATAATCTACCAGAGAAGGGGAGAACTATATGAGTGTCAAAGAACACATGATCCTAACTGTAACCCTGTTGCAGGATGGAACCTTACAGAGTTTGTTTACCTTGCTCTAGGTGCTGTGCCCAACCTCCCTCCTGCCCCAGAGGGCAAAGGCAAAAGCCAGTGCTGCCTTCAGACACCAGACCTGGAGAGCTTCTTTACTCCCTTCATTCCCCATCCCCTCCGCTGACCCTTTTAGTCTACTAGTCAGACAGGGCTGGATAGTAAATGCAGTTTTATGGGGCGCCTGGGTGGTTCAGTTGGTTAAGCATCCAACCTTAGCTCAGGTCATGATCTCACAGTTCGTGGGTTCGAGCCCCGCAACAGGCTCTGTGCTGACAGCTCGGAGCCTGGAACCTGCTTCAGATTCTGGGTCTCCCTCTCTCTTTGTCCCTCCCCCGTGCATGCTCTGTCTCTGTCTCTCTCTCAAAAATAAACATTAAAAAATAAAATAAAATAAAATAAAATGCAGAGCTTTATGTGGTATTGTACTTAAGGTGCTTTAACATCTCACATCAATACCTGACTACAAAACAAAAACAAAACCCAAAACCTGACTAAAATATGCTGCAGAAACTGACCGAAACCAAAGAAATATAAAGTCCATTGACCTTTTCAGTTTTCTAGGAAAAGGAGAAGAAATTCACTGTCATTTAACTTATTCTTTTCTGTTTGTTCTGAGGGATTTTAATTGTACAAGCAAATTACGGTTTATTGGAAATAAAAGCTCTTTTTGTTACTTATTCTTTTGAAAGCTAAACATTCTCCATCTTTCTCTAGAAAAGTTCTTTGAACCTAAATGCCTACAAAGCATAAAACTGGAATTATAGAAATGTTCGTGGCTTTCAATATCTCACCTTCAAATTGCTCTCCTTTTCTCTCAGGTTCTCCTCAAACAACCATGTTAAACAAGGCCTGAAGAGCTTGGTTTTTTTTCTCCAGTTGAGGGAGGCCCCGTTTTAGTAACAGAAAAAAGAGTATCTGTAATGAAGCATTAGCTCGAGATAACTTACCTCTACCTTGGCTCCAGACCAACTTGGATTTCCGATTCCTTGAGCAGGTCAGTGATTTGGGGAACCAGTGAAAGAGCCGGGCTATTCTTCTTAAGGTCTTGTTGAAGTCACTTCTGATGGCCATGGCTAGAACTATGCATGTTCCAGAATGACTCCCTACAGAGCACGGGTGAGGAAAACACAGTAACGCCACATATGACACTTTAGCTATGAACTCTATTTCAGCCAATGTGTCTGGGGACCACCTGTTAGCCCTAAATCCCCCTCCCCTGTCATTCCTTTGGTTTGTCCTTTAGACCTTAGCCCTCCTAACTAGAAACTGTATTAATAGATGTTCTTTCTAAAGAAAGAGTTTTAAGCTTCAGAAACTTTAAGCTATTGTAACACTTGGTAATTTTTAAGCACACGATCCCCACCCCCTCCCGCCCCTCCTGCTTCATAAAGTTACTTTCGCAGAGGAGCGAAGTAACCAGTATCCACCAAACTCAGCATCCAGCAGAATTTCAGTGGCAATGTGTGGGACTTGGCAGGGATTACCTCCCAAAGCAATAGCCTTGGTCCCATTTATTTTGTACAGATTTAAAAATGTTTTATTTTGGGGCGCCTGGGTGGCTTAGTCGGTTAAGCGTCCGACTTTCGCTTAGGTCATGATCTCACGGTTCGTGCGTTCGAGCCCCGCGTTGGGCTCTGTGCTGACTGCCAGCTCAGAGCCTGGAGCCTGTTTCAGTCTGTGACTCCCTCTCTCTCTGACCCTCCCCTGCTCACGCTGTCTCTCTCTCTCCTAGAAATAAATAAAAGGTCAGTGTCTTTGTTTTCTATTCCATTTTCATTATACCTTAGGAATTTGGATTTTGAGTCTTTCTCTAGGTGACAAGTGGGGAGGAAGTCTGAGTAAAACAACAGCGTAAGACTTTTGCAGATGCTTTAGTCTTTTTCTAAGTTTATTTTTTTAATCTCTACTCCCAACGTAGGGTTTAAACTCATGACCCCAAGATCAACATTTGCACACTCTTCCGCTGAGCCAGCCAAGCGCCCCAACTTCAGTCTTCTTAAAAGTGGGATGTAGGGTGGTGGATCCAACTAAGAGTTTTATAAGTTCTTTATATTTTCAACACTTCTCAGTTTTAAACACTTGAGTATATTTCCCTCAGCACTTCCTGAAAGACAAAGCATAATGCGTAAGAGGCACTTCTGAGTGGGGTGAAATAAGAAATAAAAGGCTAGCCTTGGTTGTGACTGTGATTCTGAAGAGAGAATAGACATTTCTTTAAAAAATTTTATTTTTGAGAGAGAGACAGAGTGAGAGCGGGGGAGGAGCAGCGAGAGAGAGAGGGAGACACAGAATCCAAAGCAGGCTCCAGGCTCTGAGCCGTCAGCACAGAACCTGATGTGAGGCTCGAACCCATGAATCATGAGACCATGACCCGAGCCAAAGTCGGACATTTAACCCACTGAGCCACCCAGGCACTCCGAGAGAATAGATTTTTGATACTTCAGTTGATTTCAGTTGTTTATTTCTACCGATAGTGCCTTTCTTAATTCCAAACAACTTAACTCATATTTTTAGCATAGAACACGAAAGTGAACCTATTGCTTAGAAATGTAACAGGAGGCATACATAGGTGGCTCAGTGGGTGAAGCATCTGAGTTTGGGTCAGGTCATGATCTCATAGTTCATGGGTTTGAGCCCCACGTCATGGGTTTGTGAGTTCGAGCCCGCTTCTGGTGAGACTGAGCCCCACTCTGACGTCTGCACTCTCCCTCCCTCTCTCTCTGCACCTCATGGGATTCTCTCTTTCTGCTCCTTACTCACTTGTGCTGTCTCAAAAACAAACAAACAAAAACAGGAAAACAAGAAAAACCCAAGATTATTATAATTTCTTTCTGGCTAATTTACTGATATATTTTAAAGAAGTATTTTGAGGAAAAGGTCTTTTGTATCTAAGAAGAGCCACACTGCTTGACAAAGTGTAATGAGGTCCATAAGCCACTATAATACAGTATTTGGTAATTTCCAAAATAATTGAACCTGGAACTTCAGAAGGTGTTATGCGATTATTTTTCACATTTCCTCCCTAACCTGTAATTCCTTTTTTATTTACTCAAAATTATCTTTTTTCCCAAAGGCTTTACATTCACTTATTTCATTTTTTTTCTTCTGCTGTTAGAACTGCAACCTGAGGCACCTAGTGGCTCAGTTAAGTGTCCAACTCTTGATTTTGGCTCAAGTCATGATCTCACCATTTGTGAGATCGAGCTCACCTTGGGATCTCCACTGATAGCACAGAGCCTGCTTAGGATTCTCTCTCCCTCCCTCTCTCTCTGTCCCTCCCCAGCCTTTTCTCTCTCAAAATAAGTAAATAAGCATTAAAAATAATTGAAAAAAAGAACTATAACTTAAAAAGCTAAATCCACTAACTATATACTGCTTTAATATCATTAATCCCTACTACTTGAAAATATATCCCAATTATTGAAAAAAAGGCTATTAGACTGGAGATCAACTTGTTAAATTATTATGAGGTTAGCAGAGTAGTATCACCATGTATTTATTAATTTAAAATGTTCTGAGAGTTATGTTTCTGAAGGTAAAATATGAAAAGCAACAATGGTTGGTTTCCACGTTGCTGTAATGAGGAATAAAACATTAACTCTTAACCAATATTAACACAGAATGGATTTGTTCTTAACAATACAACTCCTAAAATTTCAATCCCCGCAGCAAGAGTTTGTTTATTGGAACCCTTTCCTAGAAGTGCTGAAAACCAAATCTGCAAACATATTATGTAAGTAAAATTTTACTTGGTGTTCAGTGATATGAAGATTTAAAAACTATACAATTAAATACATATACGTCAGATAGTCAAATGGAAAATTAAAATCAAGAGGGATTAAACAAATACCTCCACACCCCACAAACTCTAAGACCAAACAGGTATTTGACACAGACCATTTACCTATCCGTGCATATACTTCTAGAATGTGTACAGATGATATTTAAAAATTTCCACTACGATAATGCATTGAGATTTCAAAGTAAGTCTTAATCCATTTTCAGTTTTCCAGTGTTCACAGGAGTGGGATTTACTCTTCGGGACATGGGATCTTTGTGATATGCAGGTGTATGCACTCACACTTCAGTAATCTGCTAAGGCAGAAACCGAAACCAAAACCACATCCTCGCTGGGGAAATGGTTTCTTGGTGAACATATCCTTTAGCATAGGACTCTGGGAAGATTCTTCAAAGAGAATGTTCTGTTTGGATTTGGATAGATTTATGGGAGAACTTATACTAAACTTGGAATCAGATTTAGAAGAAAACAAAACTGTCCATATATCCAATGGTCTGAGAATAACTAACCATCGCCACCGATATTCTTTCTTTCAAAAGACAACTTTTGTTTCTCAAACTGTTGTACGCAGAAAAATACAAACTCTTTACATTAAAATTGAGAAATTTATTGATATTTTTTCATGATGGAATAAGCAGAATTAAATTAAACAAGAAATATACAGCTTGGAACAGCGGAAATAATCCTAAAATTTTTATGACAGTTCTACACTTATGACCAAAACAAAACAAATAGTTTTTGATAATTAAATCACTTTAAAAATTTTGCTCAATAATTTACCTGAAATTAAACAGACATGAGGATAACTGGGAACTGGGCACCTTGTAAAATGAAAAAATGTCACTTTCTCCTTCCCCCAAAATTGTGATCCTAGTAAAACAGTGGTTTGGTTCTGCTCTTCACCCAAAGAAGCCACTTCTCCGTCCTATCACTTACAAACCTGTCCACCATCAGTCTTTCCTGATTTGTAAGGATGACAATTTTGGTTCCACTTAAAACACGGTTTCCAGTAGGCAGTCAGAGAAATAACCCAGTTAGCCTTACTCAGAGGAGTCGAGGATCAGTATTTCAACATTTCGGTCATGGCTTTCTTCTAGTGCTCACTGAGGTCAAGTGTCCTCATATAATTATAAATGTTAAAAGGTAAAATTACATCTTAACAGCAGCCAAAAATTTATATATTTTTTGTGTATTTACAATACTGTACATATTTACATGACCACATCAAATACTGAATTGTAGAAATAAGAGATCACTTAGAGAGGCACTCATTTAATGAATGTCTCAGCATTATTTTCTTGTGCAAACTAGAACTGTTCTCGAACTTCCCAGAAAGCTAAAGACAGTCAACATTGCGAAGGCCACCATCCATGGTTAAAGAGCCAAACCTAAAACACAAGAGAAAACAGGAAATCTCAGAAGATTCATTTATTTGGTCTCCAACATTTTAAAGAAGGATATAGGGTACGTTTCAGATGAATAAGCTGTTATTTAAGAGTTTAAGCAACTAAGATTTCCCCAATTTTTACTGAAATAATGTGAAAAAATAACAATCAGTGGCTTAGGAGGACTTCTTAAGAGAAAAGGGTGAGTGATGTGATCTACAAAGTGTTAGAAAGAATTGGACAACTTCCTTTTGGTGGGGTGGGATTTAGAAAGCGAACACAAGGAGTTGGGAGTAGGTGTGACACACTTAATGGATAGTAAGGAATGGGACTTTTCTACAATGGAATGTTGTTTTGGGGACTAGTGGGAAATGAAAGTGAGTGAAGAGGCTGGCCAGAGTACTATATTCTGTGATTTCAAGTATGAATTTGGACTTGACCTTTTAGGTAACAGGAGTTTAGAAACTGTTGAGTCAGAGTGGCATGGCATGATTAGACCAGCATTTGGGAAGACTGTTTTGGTTGTCCCAGCTAGGACAGATGGGAAAGGCATGGGCTTAGAAGACAGATGGTAGTTTATCACCACAGCTCATATGGGAAGAGGAAAGGTGGTCTGATGAGGCTGAGAGGGGGAATATGGAAACATTTTGGAGGAAGAACACCAAACATAATGAAAGGCAATAAAAGAGAGTGTCTAAAATAACTTAAGTTCACTGGGGCGCCTGGCGTGGCTCAGTTGGTTGAGCGTCCCACTTCAGCTCAGGTCATGATCTCACAGTTCGTGGGTTTGAGCCCCATGTCAGGTTCTGTGCTGACAGCTCAGAGCCTGGAGCCTGTTTCAGATTCTGTGTCTCCCTCTTTTCTCTCTGACCCCCTCCCCACTGCTTGTGCTCTGTCTCTCTCTCAAACATAAAGATTTAAAAAAAACCTTATGTTCATGGAAGCAGGAGAAAGGTGGTTCCATCAAAGAGAATGAGGAAAAAGGAAGGGAAACTGAGTTGGGAAGGGCACTAGTACGTGAGTTTTAGATACGAAAGAAATGAAGTAATAATAAGACAGCCATATGGAGACAGAGCTCAAGACCTGGATTCCGTTATTAGTTCTGGCACTAATCCTTACGTAGTCCTTTAACATTTAAGTAATGATTACGTCATGTCATACCACCCATTTACTATAAAATAAACTTGAAAATAAAACAGGAAAATGACTTATGGGATGTGCTTTGGGCAGTGGGGATTTCTTATGCCTAAGAGAGTGAGTATAAAATCTTGTTTAAGTGTTACCTAACAGTCTCTCTCTTTACTCCTTGCTGATGTTTAGCTAAGGTTGTGAAGAAACTAAACTGGGTACTAAATAAAATTAGATAATTACTATGTAATTGCTATAAAGCAATACAAAAAAGATTATAAAACCAATAGGCAATTCACACACACATATAAATTTGAATAAATAGGGGGACCTGGGTGGCTCAGCTGGTTAAGTGTCCAACTCTTGGTTTGGACTCAGGTCATGATCTCACAGTTCATGAGTTTGAGCCCTGAGTCAGGCTCAGTGCTGCTGTTGCAGATCCTGCTTGGGATTCTCTCTCTCTGCCCCTACCTCACACTCTCTAAGTAAATATATAAACTTGAAAAAAATTGGGGTGCCTGGGTGGCTCAGTGGGTTGAGCATCCAACTCTTTATTTCGGTTCAGGTCATGATCTCAGTTTCATGAGTTCAAACCCCATGTCAGGCTCTGTGCTGACAGTGTGGAGCATGCCTGGGTTCCTCTCCCTCCCTTTCTCCCATCTGTGCTCTGTCTCTCTCAAAATATTAAAAAAGTAAATAAAAAAGAAAAAATTAACAAAACTTATCAAAATTTAGATGTGATACCCTCTGATCCAGCAATTCCACATCTAGAAACAACTCGAAATTGAACCCTGAAACTTTTTTTACTTATTAAAAATTTTTTAAATGTTTTTATTTCTGAGAGAGAGAGAGAGAGAGAGAGAGAGAATGCAAGGGGGGTGGGCAGAGAGAGAGGGAGACACAGATCTGAAGCAGGCCAGGCTCTAGCCTCTGAGCTGTCAGCACAGAGCTCAACGTGGGGATCAAACTCGTGAACTGTGAGGTCATGACCTGAGTTGAAGTCTGATGCTCAACTGACTGAGCCACCCAAGCACCCTTATTTAAACAATATTTATTTATTTTATTTTTTAAAGTTTATTTATTTATATTAGGAGAGACAGAGAGAGTGTGAATGGCAAAGGAGCAGAAAGAAAGGTAGAGGAAAAGAATCCCAAGCAGGCTCCGTGCCGTCAGTGCAGAATCCACACACCATGAGATCATGACCTGAGCTGAAACCAAGAGTTGGATACTTCATCAATCAACTGAGCCACCCAGGTACCCCAAACAATTTTTTTAAATGTTTATTTATTTTTGAGAGAGAGAACATGAATATGGGAGGGGCAGAGAGAGAGGGGGACCCAGAATCCGAGGCAGGCTCCAGGCTCCATGATATCAGCATAGATCCCAAGGAGGGGCTTGAACCCACAAACTGTGAGATCATGACCCAAGCCAAAGTCAAGTGTCAGATGCTCAACTGACTGAGCTACCCACACACTCCAATCCCTCAAATATTCTTTTTTCTTTCTTTTCAATTTTTTAATGTCTTATTTATTTTTGAGAGAGAGATAGAGACAGCATGAGCAGGGGAGGGTCTGAAGACAAAATCTGAAGACAGGCTTCAGGCTCTGAGCTAGCTGTCAGCACAGAGCCTGACGCGGGGCTCAAACCCACAAACTGTGAGATCATGACCTGAGCCGAAGTCGGATGCTCACCTGACTGAGTCACCCAGGTGCTCCCCTCAAATATTCTTATACAAGTACATGTAGGTATGCATACAAATATGTTCACTGAAGCATGGTTTATAATCAAAAAAAATTAGATACAACTTAAATCCCCAACAAATAGGACAGCCAAATAGACATGGGAGAGCCATACACTGGTGTATCAGGAAGCTGTTGAAAATGAGAAAAAAGAGGCACCTGACTAGCTCAGAGTATGCAACTTTTGATCTTGGGGTTGTGAGTTTGAGCCCTACAGTGGGTATAGAGATCACTTAAAAATAAACTCTTTAAATGGAGTGCCTGGGTGGCTCAGTCGAAATATCCGACTCTTGATTTTGGCTTAGGTCATGATCTCAGAGTCGTGGGATTGAGCCCCATGTCAGGCTCTGTGCTGAACATGGAGCCTGCTTAAGATTTTCTCTTCCTCTCCCTTTGTCCCTCCCTCCACTTGCTCTTGAAAGAAAGAGAGAAAGAGAGAAAGAGAGAAAGAGAGGAAGAGAGAAAGAGAGAAAGAAAGAAAGAAAGAAAGAAAGAAAGAAAGAAAGAAAAGGAAGGAAGGAAGGAAGGAAAGAAGGAAGGAAGGAAGGAAGGAAGGAAGGAAATGAGAAAACAATAGTTATATGTATGGATGTGAAAAAGTTCCCACGATATACATAGTTAAATGAAAAAAGACCAAACCTGTATGAAAAGAATGATTCCATTCTCATAAAACGTAGGTGCACAACAAACTATTGATAGTAATTACTTCTGCGGGGGTGGGGGGAACCATAGAAAAGGCAGGTAGATCCTTTCATTTCCAGATTTTTACAAGCATATACTATATAAAATCTTTATAGAATGTATTCTAAAAACCAATTCATTAAGAAAAAGTTGATAATACTACAGTGGTGTTGAACAGGGCACCTGGCTGGCTCAGTCGGTAGTGTGCTGCACTTGATCTCAGGGTTGTGGGTTGTGAATCTCAGGGGGGCTCAGCCAGTTGAGCGTCTAACTCCTGATTTCAGCTCAGGCTATGATCCCAGGGTGGTGGGACGGAGCCCTGCGTCGGGCCCTGTGCTGAGTGTGGAGCCACTTAAGATTCATTTTCTCTCTCTCTCTCCCTCCTTCCCTCCATTTACCTCACTGCACGCTCTCTAAAACAAACAAATTTTTTTTTAAAAATCAAATAACTTTCTGCACTTAGCTCAAAAATCATGTGACTTCCTGACAATCTTTCTAAACCACAGGAAAGTTTCTTTGGTCTTTGTATTTGCAAGACCAGACGAGGGCATAGGAGGCTAGACTGCAGCGCGAGCTCACATCTCGGGGTGCGGACTTCAGCACCCGTACCACGCGGACAGAGGCGGCCTGCTTTGTGGCTGTACGAGGCCAGAATGTGCGGGAAGTAAGCTAGCACAGTGTTACAGAGCCCTGCAAGCGGACAGAACAGCACTAAATGTGAAGTATTTTCATCAGTATTCTAGGAATTAGAGAACATATCGATAAGCACGTAAGGGCTTCAAAGAGAAGGGTTCTACTAGAAAGGCAAGTATTCTTTCACTTCCCTGAGGAACCAGGATGAGGAAAGAGCATCCAAAAGTGGGTTTACTGGCTCTGGGTGTTTTCCAACCCTCTCTCTCTCTGATTTGTGAGGATTTTTACTTTTTGAAGTTTTATTTAAGTAATCTCTACACTCAACGTGGGGCTTAAGCTTACAACCCCAAGGTCATGGCTCTTCTGCCCGAGCCAGCCAGGCGCCCCTCCCTGATCTAAGAGGATTCATCAGAAAAGCAGAGGCCCAGCTCCCAAGGAGCTGCATTGACAGATGGCGCTCACCTGCACGAGGCCTGCAAAGGGCTTGTAAGTTACAAAGCACCAGAGTACCAGCATCTTATAAGTCTCTCTCTCTTTTTAAACACGTTGTTTTTAAGTAACCTCTACACCCAGTGTCAGGCTCGAACTTACAGCCCTGAGATCAAGAGTCGTACGCTCTGACTGAGCCAGCCAGGTAGGTGCCTCTTATAAGCCATTTTAGTCCAAAATTTAAAATTCCAATTCTAATGAGAGAATGTATGAAAAATAATATGCAGATTTTCATTTTCACAAACTGATTCAAATAAGCAAACAATTCTATTAACCAGTGCTTTAGTATACAATAGAATCAATCACAGTTGCCTTGTTTTTATCCAAGCAACCCCACGCACATTAAAAGGCACCATGGAAATCACAAAAACATAAGGGTTCTGACTTGATATCTATCCCTTTCCCACTACATAGCCTACAACTACAGACAGACAGGTACAAGTTTAGATGTATATGTGCTCCACTGCATGAAAAATCACAGGGCAGAATGGTCTTTCCATTACTCACCTTTCTAAAATATGATTATTTTCAGCAAGTTCTTTAACCACTCCTTCCATCTCTTCCTTTAATTTCTTCATACTATACAAACAAAATAGGGATAAATGTCTCTGCTCAAAAAAAGTTTGCAAGTGTTATAGAATTACATCATGTTTTAGTTCTCTTGATTGAACTAAGCCATTAAATACATTAGGAAATATATTCACCACAAATACAGAAAATTTCAAAGTAAAAGAGCAAGATCACAAACTGAAATAAAAATGAACAGGAACACCATTGTTACCAAATAATAAATTTCTTACCCAAGAGTCATTTCCACTAACGTATTAGAACATGGATAAATTGGGGTCATGGTATGTTTGATTCCACTGGAGGCTGCAAACATTTTTTGAGGCAAAGTTTCTTGTAACTAAAACATCAAAAAAAACCCATGTCAATCACTGAACAAAGTACAAACTATAGATCTTACATCAAATGTTCCAGGTTTTAATAAGCCCTTTATAGCTTTTACATTTTAATTTCAAAACCATGAATGATGCAGTACTTAAATCCATACTCTAAAAAAAATTTTAATGTTTTATTTATTTTTGAGAGAGAGCCAGCACAGAGCCTGACATGGAGCTCCAACTCACAAACTGTGATATCATGACTCGAGCCTAAGTCTAACGCTTAACCGGCTGAGCCACCCATGCGCCCCTAAAGAAAGCTTTTCTTATAGATGATAAAAGAATGGTCTATCATATGCTTTAAAAATTTTATTTTATCATATGCTTTTAATTGTAAAACATCTAAGTTCTGAAAACTTGGCTCAAAACACATATTATAAATGGGTAAAAAGAAGTGAATATAAAGCATATTATGTCCTATTTCTCCCTTTTCGATCATTTCAAACTAAGAAGAAATGTATTTTTTCCTAATAGGAGAAAGGTATTTTTTCTAGATACTTTTCATAGTTATACCTCATTCGTATAGTCTTGATACTTTGAGACTTCTTCTTCAATATCAAAGCACTGATTAGTTAGGGATAATAACTGTTTCCTAAGATGAAGCATCTTTCTGAAAACCAAAAAGAATCAATTAATAAGCAGTCTAGTATTAATCTTAAAATATACAATATTCACTGAACTATATACTGTGCAGTCAACCACTAAGTTTACTTACCTCATCCATTCTTCTGACTTATCCAAAAATACCTCATATTTTTTCACACATTCATCTGTAAAGTGGGTCATAGCTTTTGTTGCATGGTAATACAGTTTTTGCCTATAATTTAGAAAAACACAGGCTTAAACCAATGCCATGACTTCTATTTGCAATACTGAAAACTCTTCAAATATATAAAACTTATGTTTCTTAATAATGACTGTTATGGCATTAGAATATGTATAGCAGAAAGCCCCAGGTTTCTAAGATCGACATTATAGCAGCAAGAAGTGGAAAAGAAAGTTCATAATGGAGAATGGTCACGAGTATTTATTTAATGAAGTTAAGGTACAAAGGTGGTTAAGCCCGGCCTTGCGTATGTTCTCTATTATTTGTCCTTCTGCAATCAGAGCACATGAAGCGGTAGACCACCTCCTCATTCTCCCTTCTCCTTAACCTCTCAATCAGGGACCAGACACGTGGACCTCAAATACACGTAAATAAATGGTAACAATTCTGTAAAGCCAAGATGAAAATGTATTTTTTATTGTAATTAATTTCAACTTCAAGAGGAATTATATTAATAACATAACCCTAAAAACCATTATTAAACATAATATGGACACTTACTTATCAAATTTGTGGATCTGTTCTTCATTATAAGCTAGTCCTACAAATAAGAAATATTACTTCTGTAAGTGTAGATTCACAGAATTATGCAAAACTTTTTATCTGTTGAAATTTTGACTTCAAAAAGGGTAAGAGGTTTTTCTTTTTAAGATTTTATTTTTAAGTATTCTCTACACCCACCGTGGGACTCAAACTCACAACCCCAAGATCAAGAGATGTGCGCTCCACTGACTGAGCCAGGTAGGTGCCCCCAAAAGGCAAGGAATTTAGAGGAGATGTCACAAACCGGTGACTCATGGGTTAGATACACGGCCCACAAATGCTTTTATTTGATCTGTACAGTGTTAACATAAAAAGAAAAAAAATTAACTGCCGACATTAAAAATCAGGATATTTTTTTCTTTTCCCTTTTAACTTTTTTTAAATGTTTATTTTTGAGACAGAGAGAGACAGAGCAAGAGTTGGGGAGGGGCAGAGAGAGAGGGTGACACAGAATCCAAAACAGGCTCCAGGTTCTGAGCTGTCAGCATAGAGCCCAACGTGGGGCTCGAACCCACGAACCGTGAGATCATGACCTGAGCCGAAGTTGGACACTTAACCAACTGAGCCACCCAGGCGCCCCTATTTTTTCCTTTAAAAAAAAAAGATTTATTTATTTATGTGACCTCTAAACCTAGTGTGGGGCTCAAACCCATGACACCAAGAACAAGAGTCGCACGCTCCACCAACTGAGCCAGCCAGGTGCCCCCAGGATTTTTAATAAAACCTATACTGCCGGGTTGCCTTGAGAACAGGAAGGCTGGGCAGTCAGTGTGGCGAACCTGCGTAGCAGCTCTCCTCTTTAGACGGGGTATCTCCTCTCCTGTTCTCCTCAGTGCCCAGGGGCCGATCGTTCTCCTTTCTCTTACAGGAGTGGCCTCTACAGACTCTGGAGTTCAGGACTCTTGATTTAAAATATTCAAAAGGTAGTTTTTAAGAATAATGTTTAGTATATTCAACTTCTTTCCCAACAGAATCAAGTCTCTGAAATAAATAACTTAAGGAGCCATCCTTACAAACATACCAATCAATTCAATTGCATTACAACTAGTAGAGTTGATTCATTAGATTAACAAATGGCAGGTTTTACTTACTACGTTCTGCTTTGTCTTTCTTGAACTGATAGTAAATCTCTGTAATACAATTTAGCAGGACTTGTAGCTTCTCTACACTATGTAAGAAGAAAAATCCAAATAAATTAAAGGAATCAATGAGAAAAAGGACATTTAATAATAAGAGCAGAAACAAACTACCAATGAAATTATATAACCTACTGTCTATCTTTTGGATGAGTGCCTTCTTGATGGGCCCATGTGTCTGCCAGCAGTCCACCCGGAGATAATTTGCTCTCGATATCCTGAAGGCTGGTTTCTATTGTTCCCTGAGAACTGGAAAGCTAAATAAAACCAATGGGTTCAGATGCAGAGCAGCAAAATACAGAAATGATAATCAGAATGCCGACAGAGTCTAAAGTCTGAATCATACTTCTTTGGCAGATTACGTCAATTCAAAGTCAGAAAAATTATTATTTTATTTATTTTTTGAGGGAGAGAGAGTGTGTGAGCGCTAGGAAGAGGAGCAGAGGGAGAGATCCTATATGTAAGCAGGCTCCACACTCAGCATGGAGCCCCACAAAAATTATTTTTATTTTTAAATGCAAGTACACTTTCCTGGTTTGATTTCCCACAAAGAGTATCATAAAATAATAAAACAAGAGATTAGCTAGGGGCACCTGGGTGGTTCAGTTGGTTGAATGTCTGACTCTTGATTTCGGCTTGGGTCATGATCCCAGGGTCATGGGATCGAGCCCTGTGTGGGGCTTCATGGTCAGCGTGGAGCCTGCTTGGCATTTTTTCTCTCTCTCCCTCTGCCCCTCTGCCCTGCTTCTGCTCTCTCTCTATAAAAGGAAAAAAAAATACCCCACAAGAGATTAACTAGTATTCATACATTTTATAAAACATTTCTTAGATTAAATATCCTTTTTAGAGAATATACAAAATACTTTTTGTTTTTAGAGAGAGAGAGTGCAGTGGGGAGAGGGATAGAGGCAGAGTGAGAGAGAGAGAGAGAGAGAGAGAGAGAGGATCTCAAGCAGGCCTCACACTCAGTGTGGAGCCTGACTCAGAGTTCAATTCCCACAACCCTGGGATCATGACCTGAGCCAGATCAAAATCAAGAGTCAGGAGCCTAACCGACAGCCATCCCAGGTGTCCCATACGTACAAAATACTTTTAAGCATTCAATTAAGCTTCTGTTTCTTTACCTGTAAAATATGGTTAATAGTCTATTAGCACTCTACCCCACAGAGTTGTTGTGAAAGTCAAACAGGAGAACCATTAACAGAGTACCACATATAAATGTAGGTGTGTATGCCTCTGGGTTCTCTTTGTTTACAGGACAAAGTAACTCCTCCTAAAATTGAAAAGAAACTTCATCTACAATCCTGTTCTTTTTAAGCTTAGTAAATTCACTGCTTATCCATCACAAAACAGAGCATTTATAAAACTTTTGAGGAAAGGATGAGGTTAGACTTAGAAGGTAAATATGTGTGAATATTTTCAGGGTCTGAGCCACAGCACTACCCTCCAAATGAAGCGGTGGCGTACACTTCACAACAAATGAGGGTGTCCTTACTATGCTCTTGTCACCATCAGTACTATTTTTTTTTTTTTTAATGTTTTATTTATTTCTAGGAGAGAGAGAGAGAGACAGCGTGAGCAGGGGAGGGTCAGAGAGAGACTCTGTTTCACAGACTGAAACAGGCTCCAGGCTCTGAGCTGGCAGTCAGCACAGAGCCCGACGTGGGGCTCGAACCCACGAACCGCGAGATCATGACGTAAGCGAAAGTCGGACGCTTAACCGACTAAGCCACCCAGGCGCCCCTATCAGTACTATTTTTTAAGCCTTGCCGGTTTGAGAGACAAAAATAGTACCTGATCGTTACCACAAAATGCAATGTTCTTTTTTAATTTTTTTAAGGTTTATTTTTCAGATAGAGAGTACACAGGCACGCAAGTGGGGTAGGAGCAGAGAGAGGGAGACAGAGGATCTGAAGCAGGCTCTGTGCTGACAGCATAAATACAGGGCTCAAGTTTACCAACCGTGAGATCATGACCTGAGCTGCAGCTGGACGCTCAACTGACTGAGCCACCCAGGTGCCCCTCTGCAATTTTCTATTACTGTTGCTGTGTTAAACTTTTTTTTCCTTTTTTAAATTTCTGAGAGAGAGAGAAAGGCAGCACGAACAGGGGAGGGTCAGAGAGAGAGGGAGACACAGAATCCGAAACAGGCTCCAGGCTCTGAGCTAGCTATCAGCACAGCGCCCGATGGAGGGCTTGAACCCATGAACTATGAGATCATGACCTGAGCCGAATTTGGATGCTTAACTGACTGAACCATCCAGGTGCCCCTAAACTTTTTTATTCAAGAGTTTTATTGGATCTGTTTGTTTTAAAATCATTTCTAAATGTTGTCTATTTACTGATGATTTAATGTTTTCCTTATTAATCTGTATGAGCTATTTTTATCAAAAATAATTTTTTAAACATTTTATTTTTAAGCAATCTCTGCACCCAACATGGGGCTCGAACCCACAACCCCAAGATCAAGAGTTGCATGCTCCACTGACTGAATGAGCCAGGGACCCTTATAAAAAAACTTTATCACACTTTCTCAATCTGTTTGCTTTTTCTTTTTAATGTTTATTTATTTATTTTGAGAAAGAGAAAGAGAGGGAGAAAGAGAGAATCCCAAGCAGACGCTGGACTGTTAGTGAGGAGCCCAGTGTGGGTGCTCCATTTCATGAACCATGAGATCATGACCTGAGCCGAATCAAGAATCAGAGGCTCAAATGACTGAGCCAGCCAGGTGCTCCTCAATCTGTTTGCTTTTTAATGTACAGAGATCTTAAATTTTTATATAGTCAAATACGTATCTTGCTTTTCATGCTTTAGGTCTCTGTAACATTAATCTCAAGATACTGAAAATGGTTTATGTATCAAGTTTTCTTTATAGCATTACAGAGAAGTGTGAAAAACAGCAAACAGCCTGAAGGATCAACAACAGAAGGATAATAAACAAAACTATTGATGGCTGCAATATTACGTCTATTAAAAAAGTAGTGTTACCAAAAAAATAAAACAAAACAAAAAATCCCAACCTGGAAAATGTCCTTACTATATCATACAAAAAATTAAAGTAACAATTGTATGTGCATAGGACAATCTTTTTTTTTTAATGTTTATTTATTTTTGAGAGAGACAGAGCGTGAGCAGGAGAGGGGCAGAGAGAGAGAGGGAGACACAGATCTAAAGCAGGCTCCAGGCTCTGAGCTTTAGCACAGAGCCCGATGTGGGGCTCAAACCTATAAACTATGAGATCATGACCTGAACCCAAGTCAGATCTTAACTGACTTGAGCCAGGCAGGTGCCCCAACACTCTTTTTTCAGGTTTATTTATTTATTTTAAAATTTATTTATTTTGAGAGAGACAGAACATGAGTGGGGAATAGGCAGAGAGAGAGAGAGAGAGAGAGAAAGAGAGAGAGAGAGAGAGAGAGAGAGAGAGAGAATCCCAGAGAGCCTGATGCAGGGCTCAAACTCACAAACTGAGACTGTGACCTGAACCAAAATCAAGAGTCGGATGCTTAACTAACTGAGCTACCCATGCACTCCAGTTTCTTTATTTTGAGAGACAGAGCGAGAGAACAAGATTGTGAGAGCATGTGTAAGCAGGGGAGGGGCAGAAAGGCAGAAAGAGAATTCCAAGCAGGTTCTGAGCTGTCAGTTTAGAGACTGACATGGGACTCAATCTCACCAAACACAAGATCATGACCTGAGCCGAAATCGAGTCCGAGGCCTAACTGAGTGAGCCACCCAGGGGCCCCAGGATAACAATCACTTAATAATGTATATAAAAAGATGACTAAAACAGTGGTTGTCAAAATTTTAGCAGCACCAAAATCACCTGGAGGGTTTGTTAAAACACTGACTGCGGGGCACTACCATCAGAGTTTCTGATTTGCAGGGTGCGGCCCCTGAATTTGCACATCTAGCAAGTTACCTTGTGAGGCTGAGGCTGCGGGCCCAGGAACTACTATGAGGATCACTGTGCAGGACACTGAACAGAACTTTTAATAAACATTTTTTTGGGTGGTGAGCAATGTGTTATCTATTTCCTGTTTAGAAAGTTTATTATTTTTTTAATATTTATTTTTGAGAGAGCGAGAAAGCAAGTAAGGGAGTGGCAGAGAGAGGGAGACAGAGGATCCGAAGCGAGCTAGGTGCTGATGGTTGAGAGCCCAATGTGGGGCTTGAACTCATGAACTGCAAGATTAGGACCTGAGCTGAAGTTGGACACCTAACCAAGTGAGTCACCCAGGCACCCCACAAATTTTATTCTTATGGTCAAAAATAATTTCCTAATTTTCGTATTTATTTTTTTAAACTAAGCTCTATGTTCAACGTGGGGCTTGAACTCATGACCCTGAGATCAAGTGTCCCATGCACTACTGACTGAGCCAGTGAGGTGCCCCATGACTCATATTTTGAAAACCACTGTTCTAGACCTAAAACTGAGGAAAACAATAAACTAAAAAGCTGGGGAAGAGAAAGGAGGTATCATATCAAGTTCTTTTCACTTTTAATTTAACATCTATTTCATGAAAGAATACTTCAAATGCTAAAGACTTGTAGGAGTATAGCATTTTTATTTATCTATTTTAATGGGTACAACCTGTGAGATAAGTAGAGTAAGAAACTGTCCATTTTAAAGAAAAAGAAACCAAGGATGTAAAGAATTAAAGGCATTGTGCAATTAAGAAGCCAGACAGGAATAGCTAAGCGAATAGGGGGACATCTGGGATTAGTGGTCAGCTCTCACAATAATACCATAGTCTGTGCTCTTCTAGAACACATTTTAAGTTTTTTAATTTTAAAAATTTTATTTATTTATTAATATTTATTTGGGGGAGAGTATAAGCAGAGGAGGGGCAGAGAGGGGGGGACAGAAGATCCAAAACAGGCTCTGCACAGACAGGCTGACAGCAGCCAGGCCGATATGGGGCTTGAACTCACGAACTGTAGAACACGTTTTAATAAAAGATTCAGAGACTACCTAAAATGCTATTGTACTTTTCGGCAGAGTAGAGACCTTTGTCCCAACTCCTTTTTTAGTTACAGAAATTATTCACTGCCCCGAGGAACCCAAATCTTTCTTTCCTTAGTTTTTTTTTTTTATTTTAGAAAAGATATTTTTCTAACTTGTATCTATTTCTAAATAAGATTAAGCACTCTGCACATTTCTAAACAAGATTAAGCACTCCACACAGCAATTTACATTTACGAACTTGCTTTAATTGTCATAGCAGCATCATGAGAACATCACAGATTTTTTTTTAACTAAAAAAAAAATACTGGCTTATTTTTGAGAGCGAGTGAGTGAGAGAGAGAAGGAGAGGCAGAGAGGGAGGGTGGCAGAGAATCCAAATCAGGCTCTGCAATGTAAGTGCAAAGCCTGACATGGGGCTTGAACTCATGATCTGAGATCATGATCTGAGCTGAGGTCGGTTGCTCAACCAACTTGAGCCACCCAGGCACCTCCGACCCCCACCTTTTTTTAATAATGCTTATTTATTTGAGAGAGTGAGACAGCGAGCTGGGGAAGGGCACAGAGAGAGAGGGAGAGAGAGAATCTCAGCAGGGTCCATGTAGTCAGTGTGAACTCACGAATGAAATCATGACCTGAGCTGAAATCAAGAGCTAGATGCTTAACTGACTTAAGCCACTCAGTGTCCCAAGCATTATGGATTTTAAAAGGAGACTTGTGAGAGAAAAGGACTTAAAGCAAAGCAAGCACGTCATAAAGAATTTCATGTCATTAAGGGTATTTAAATATTGTAAATAGTTCCTAAAGATGGGAAAAGGCTACTCCTTTTCTGGAGATCTTTTAGGAATATCATCTTTCTAGGAAAGGTGAGATCTGATCTTACCAGCAAAGAAACAGGTTATGAGCCAATGGCTGTCATTATTGTGTAAATACTCACTCTCAACAATTTGGTGTGTATGTCTGAAATTTCACCTAACTCTGCTGCTTCCAGGTTGATCTTCATCAACTTTTCATATCTGTATGAAAACAAGCACAGAAAAATCAAATGAGTATGATGAATATACAGATTTTAAAATGTTTTATGAATTATATTTGAGTTCTTATTATCATAACTATTTAAGAATAAAACATAGAATGCAAAGTCTACAAACAACAGATTCCAAGAAAACTTGATGTCTCTGTAAAGAAGGGATTTTATATACTACTATTTATACATTTTTATACAAAAGACAACTTGATTTCCAACAGTCTTATGCCAGGACAATGGTCAAAATACTAGATTGCAGAATGGAGGTCATACTGATCTCATTTCTTGTATTGACTTTGTAGTACAAATAATACAGGGTAGGAAGAGGGAAGTCTAAAATATTGTTTCAAAACACAGTCTCAGGGATAAGATTAATAAGTAACAGTAAACTAAAAGTAATCCCCAAATTCTACAGCTACAACCAAAATACAGTTCTAGAATACCTCTTCCTACTTCCTTTGTTGACTGCAGGATCTATATTTTCCTATTCAGAGCGTCTGCTTTGCAAGATTAAAAAATGAGACGTATCTATGACAGATTACCTTTTCCTTTGTAAAGGGGAGGAGAAATGCCATCAAATGTTCATTTCTTACTGAGACAACTAAATAACTTTGGCTTTGTGAGGAAGTATTCAGTCTAAGGTGGTGTCTTGACTCAAACTCTTGCATAGCATGTTCTACTAAACCAAGGGTAACTAAATAAGTGAATATTTAACATTTTCACCATTATTGGCAAGGAAGTGATCTACTCACACTTTCACAGTTTTTTCAATGTTTCTGATGCAGAAATCCAGTGTGATCACAACTTCTGTCTTTTTGTGAACAGTTTCATTATAATCATCTTTAACTAATTCTCTAGAAAATAATAATATTCTCATTAGTTGTCTAAGGAATTATTTGTTTTCTCTCATCCATCGTTAATTACACTGCTGTTTCTACTCTTCAGACAAATTTATTAACAATCTTGTCATATTATGAAAGCCAATCATTTCTGTTCCTCTTGGCCTGAGTCTTGCCAATTCACTTTTTATTACTAAAAGTATCTCTGTGACCCTTATAGATATCTAGGGCACAGGACATTAGTTACTACTTATTACAATGACAATTTAGAAATCCAAGGCATTAAAATTATATTAAAAATATAAACTAAACTACAATCATACAAATAAGCCATATGTGTTATGCTTTATATCACCAAAATTAATTTTTACTGCTCATAAATTGTGATCTCTGAAGAAGCAGGATGACATAATTAATAATAAAACTGGAGGGCTTCTGGTCTACATTAAGGGTCAACAAACTAAGGCATGATGTTTGTTTTTGCTAAGAATATTTATATTTTTAAAGGTTGTAAAAACAAAATAAAAATAAAGAAGGGACCCTATAGGGCTCATAAAGTCTAATATATCTACTAACTGGCAATCCCTATCAAAGTACCATCAGCATTCTTCACAGAGCTATAACAAACAATTCTAAAATTTGTATGGAACCACAAAAGACCCCGAATAGCCAAAGCAATCCTGAAAAAGAAAACCAAAGCAGGAAGCATCACAATCCCAGACTTCAAGCTGTATTACAAAGCTGTAATCATCAAGACAGTACGGTACTGGCACAAGAACAGACACATACATCAATGCAACAGAATACAGAACCCAGAAATGGATGCACAAATATGTGGCCAACTAATCTTTGACAAAGCAGGAAAGATTATCCAATGGGAAAAAGTCTCTTCAGCAAGAGGTGCTGGGAAAACTGGACAGTGACATGCAGAAGAATGAACCTGGACCACTTCCTTACACCATACAGAAACGTAAACTCAAAATGGATGAAAGACCTAACTAAGACAGGAAACCATCAAAATCCTAGAGGAGAAAACAGGCAACAACCTCTTTAACCTTGGTTGCAGTAACTTACTTGACATGTCTCCAGAGGCAAGGGTACACACAAAGCAAAAATGAACTACTGGGACTTCATCAAGATAAAAAGCTGCACAGCAATCAGCAACATTAAAAGGCAAACTGATGGAATGGGAGAAGATATTTGCAAATGACATATTGGATAAAGGGTTAGTATGCAAAATCTGTAAAGAAGTTATCAATTTCACACCCATAAAAACCCACAAATAATCCAATGAAGAAATGGGCCAAAGACATGAACAGATACTTTTTGAAAGAAGACATCCAGATGGCTAAGACACATGAAAAAATGTTCATCACTCATCATCAGGGAAATACAAATTAAAACTACTATAAGATACCATCTCACACCTGTAAGAATGGCTAAAATTCACAAATCAGGCAAAAACAGATATTGGTGAGGATGCAGAGAAAGAAGAACCCTTTTTGCACTGCTGGTGGGAAGTCAAACTGGTGCAGACACTCTAGAAAACAGTATGGAGGTTCCTCAAAAAATTAAAAATAGAACTACCCTACGACCCAGCAATTGCATTACTAGGTATTTAACCAAAGGATACAAAAATGCTGATTTGAAGGGACACACACACTCCAATGTTTATAGTAGCACTATCAACAATAGCCAAAGTATGGAAAGAGCCCAAATGTCCATCAACAGATGAATGGATAATTACTCAACAATGAAAAAGAATGAAATCTTGCCATTTGCAACAATGTGAATAGAACTAGAGTGTATTATGCTAAGCAAAATAAGTCAGAGTAAGACAAATATCAAATGATTTCATATGTGGAATTTAAGATATGAAACAGATGAACATATGGGAAAGAAAGCAAAACTAATATAAAAACAGAAAGGAAGACAAACCATAAGAGACTCCTAAATACAGAGAACAAGCTGAGGCTTGCCGGTGGGGTGTTGGGTGGGGGGAAGTACTAAATGGATGATGGGCATTAAGGAGGACACTGTGTGGGATGAGCACTGGGTGTTATATGTAAGTAGTGAATCACAAAGTTCTATTCCTGAAAAAAAAATTTTGATTAAAGAAAAATTAACAACAACAACAAAGGGGTATGAGAGACAGGAGCTCAAGTTCATGGACCATCAGAGGCTTTCTTTGGTCACTCTCCTATCTCTTTGGATCATTTTTGTTTTTGTTAATCAGCAGAGCAAATAGTTCCCATAGTTAGAGGCAGAGAGCTGTATTTCTAATACAAAATTGTCGTGTTTGAAACATGGGACAGACACAGATTTCAAATATAGTCCTTTATTGATGGAAAAAAAAATTTACTAACTGAAAAAGTTTGCCAGCAGTGGTCTACATTAAAAACTAGTTAAAAAAAAAAACACACCCAAATCAAAAGCCAAATCAAAACAAAAACCTATTTTCTCATGACGTATTAAACTAAAAGTTAATAGGTATAAAAGCTTCCCGGAGCAGTGACTGTGGTGGATAACAAGATCTGTTGGTTACAATACCACAAACGTAAATGGAGTCAACACTCAGATTTTCCAGAAATTATTTAGTAAAAACAAAAAGACTTAATGGAAAGAGAAAAGCATACACTTAGAAGCTGGATACGTGAACACCAAAAAAAATAAAAGATAAATCTATGAGTTTAACATAAAAGTGGGAGGGAAAAAGTGTCATTCTCTTTTCTTCTTAATGTACCAGCAGAACGAGAATGATGAAATAAATGCTTCATCTGTGCTTTTGCAAGAAGGGGAGGAGAGGTGTGAGGGAGGTACATATAAACTGTCACAAGCACTAAGCCAAAGAGCATTATGAGCCCAGGGAACACGAGGCCATTGCTATGTGTGTATAAAATTCAAAAGCCTTAAATGATGGTGTACAGAAACTAGAGGCATGATGTTCAAAGAGATCATTTATTCCCCATTTCTATCAGATGGAAAGATAACATCTACAAATCATGTAAAGTAAAAAAAGGGCAAGTCATATTCATTCACAAAATATTTCTTAGGATGACTTTCAGGAAAAATATTATACTTAATTAATCAATATTCTGACCTAGAATAGCTATATTACATGATTTGCTTTAAAAAAAGCTTTTATGGCTTGTCAAGGTGAACGTGTACTCCACTGTATAATTTCATTTATGTGAAGTGTCTCGAATAAGCAAATCTATATAGACAGAAAGCATATGAGGGCTAGAACTCTAGAACAAGTCCAGACTATCTTGAATTATAACAATGCCAAAGCCTTCCTACCAAGAAAGTGAAATGACAGCCAAGTCAAAGTCCCTGGGAAAAGAATTCATTTACCATCACACTGTATACACAGTGTGGTGTCAGTTTTAAAATTCAGATACTATTTGTCCTATCTGTCTCACAAGCTGCTGTAGGAACCAAATAAAAAAACAGTTGCTAAACGTTTTGTACACTAAATGTTATAATAACACAGAAAGGGTGGTTGGCTGGCTCAATTGGTGGAGCCATGTGACTTTTGATCTTGGAGTCGTGAGTTCGAGCCCCACACTGGGTGCAGAGATAACTTTATAGCTTTCTTTTGTCTTTCTTTTTTTTTAACGTTTTATTTATTTTTGAGAGCACAAGTGAGCACTAGTGAGGGAGGGGCAGAGAGAGGGAGACACAGAAACCGAAGCAGGCTCTAGGTTCTGAGCTTTCAGCACAGAGCCCAAGGCGGGGTTCAAACCCAATAGTGAGATCATGACCTGACAGAAGTCAGATGCTTAACTGACTGAGCCATCCAGGTGCCCCCAAAATAAAGTCTTTAGGACTGAGCTTGGGTGACTCAGTTAGTTGAGCATCTGACTCTTGATTTCACTTCAGGTCATGGTCTCACAGTTTATGGGATCGAGCCCCACGTTGGGCTCCGCACAGAGCCAGCTTGGGATTCTCTCTCTCCCTTTCTCTCTCTCCCTCTAGCCCTCTTCTGCTCACATTCTGTCTCTTTCTCTCAAAAAAAAAAAAAAAATTAAAGAAAGGATAAAATCTTTAAAAACCAAACCAAACAATAAAAATCCCAAGCACTTGACTCTTCTTAGTCTGAAGAGGTCAAGTATCAATGATGGAGTGGTTACCACTTATTTTCAAATTTCAGTCTATTACTTACATCAACCATCGTATCCCCTTTCGCATTAATTCCTGATAAAGCAGCAAGGTATTGGCAATTTTACAGGCATAACACACAACTCCTGTTATTGCCTAATAAAGAAACACAAATGTCAGTATTTGGTGCTAATTGTGGTTCAGGATAAAAAATCTCTTACATAAAAATTTTCAAGCTTATATATTTTTATCAGGTTAATTTAAAAACACAAATTACCAATTTCTAAAAGCTAAGGACAGATACAATAAATATTCCATCCTTAATACGATAATGTTGAACATGTACTATCTCAATAGAGAAAACTTTCTTAGGAGTTTCAGAAAAGACATAAAGGAGAAAGAGGGGCGCCTGGGTGGCTCAGTCGGTTAGGCATCTGACTTCAGCTCAGGACGTGATCTTATGGTCTGTGGGTTGGAGCCGCATCGGGTTCTGTGCTGACAGGTCAGAGTCTGGAGCTTGCTCTGTGTCCCCCCCCCTCCCTGCCCCTCCCCCGCTCATGCTCTCTTTCTCTCAAGAATAAATAAATGTTCTCAAAATTTTTTTTAAAAACCCACAAAATAATGTGCAATGGATAACAATTTAAATGAATAATTTCTTAAATCATATAGGCATATGGAAAGATAATACATTTTATTGCTTCCATTGTTGATAAGACAATTTTAATTCAGATGTTTACAAAGTAATTTAATTAAACACTAACCTTAGCCATGCTAGCATCCCCATCTAAATCATAACGTGGATGTACTTTAGGGAGTGAAACTGAAATATGAAGTAAAATAATTAAAATGAGAAATAAAGTATTTTGAATAAATTACTATAGCCTTTATATAGCAATCTCTAAATTAAACATTAACCTCTAAATTACTCCCAAATTAAAAGTTAGTAATAAAACTCTTTTATGTTCTTTTTCTGGTTAAAAAAAAAAATCACCTGAAGCAAAAATGTTCATTCCTTAACAACTAAGAAATTACCTAAAATATTTCTAAGGAGTTTAGTTCTTTTCTTAAATATGTTCTAATGCAACAAGCTCAATGCTTCTCTTTAAATTTAAATCCAATCCCAAAGATCCAAACAGAAAAGTAAAAATTGGGGTAATTTTTTTTCCACCAATATAATTAATAATTTAAGATTCCAAAATGTAGATCTAATTTTTCATGGACTCCGAAGCCTGCCAAAGTGCCCTCTTCACAACAGACACAATAAATATTGGCTCAAACTTATGATACAACAGGTTATTTTGAGTGTTAGTAAAATACTAAACGCAAAGAGCTACAGTAAAACATACATGACAGACTACCATTTTATGAAACAAAATATTTAAGGTCAAATTATGTTCCTATAAGCCTTTTCAATTTTATTACTAGTTTCATTCAACTAATTTATGAAATTTTTAAGTTTATGAAAATTCTACATTACTGTCCTCATCAATCAACTTTATGAAGGTGCCAATCATTTTTATAGGTCATTTTTTTTTTTAACGGCTAGTTAGAACACTAGAAAAATCCCAACTTACTTTTCTCATATATCAACCCTATGGTAGTCAGAGGTTCCCGACTCACTACAAAGATGGGATTTTCCTCAGTAGTTTTAGGGAAATGCTGTGCCAGTCGTCCAGGTTCTATAACTAAGCGTCGTCCTTCATATATAAGTTCTTGATTTGCAGAAATAATTTTGGTTTGTTTATATACCAGTTCATGGAATACAGTAGCACTGTGTGAGAAACATTCAAAAGGACATTATTGGGATGGAGTAAGAATTTTTTTGTGTGCAGGGTAAAATGTTTCTTTCTAAGACATCAGATCATGGCCAGTATATAGAAATGCTACTTTGTTGATGTTGGTACTATAATGTCTATTAAACTGAAAACTGCACATGGCCTGTCTATACAGCAATCAATTCTAGAATACTTTTATGTCTGAATATCAATACTGGATATGTGTAAGATACAGGATTCTTCATGTTTAATAATGGGGAGCTAACAAAACAGAGCACTGTAGAGCACAGACTCTAGATCAGACTACCTGTGTTCATATCCAGTTCTACTTACTTGCTAAAATACCTTAAGTTACTTAACTGCTCTATGCTGTTTCCTCATCTAGAAAACACAAGGGATAGTACTCACCTCACAGAGCTATTGTGGGGATTAAATGACAAAGAACTGACAATGGTATCTGAGACGAGACTATAAAATATTTGTTAAATGAATAAATACAACTAGGTATTTTCAAAATGATGTTTTTGGGGAAAAGATAGATTCTCCCTATCTGTGCAAGCAAAGAGGCATTTCAGTGGAAATGCTGTGATCCGGCTCAGGCTTGGGTGGGTTTTTATGTTCACACATGCTCTTAAAATGAAATCATCGCTAACACCTAACTATGACACATACTTATTTAGGCTATTACATACCAAAATAATACGAATAATACACATTTGATCTAATGTTATATTAATATTATCTCATTCATTATATTGATGTAATATCTCATGTTTATATTATTATGCATATTAGATATTACTATCTAAAAATATTACTTTAATTTTATTTCTTTTTTTAAATGTTTTTTTTGTTTTTTTAATTTCTGAGAGAGAGAAAGAGACAGCATGAGCAGGGGAGGGTCAGAGAGAGAGGGAGATACAGAATCTGATACAGGCTCCAGGCTCTGAGCTAGCTGTCAGCACAGAGCCTGATGTGGGGCTCGAACCCACGAAACGTGAGATCATGAGCTGAGCTGAAGTCAGATGCTCAACTGACTGAGCCACCCAGGCGCCCCTGATTAATTTATTTCTTAATAAATTGCCAGTAAAGGTTTTATAAGATATCAGAACTGCTATTTGATCTTGTCAAAACAAACATTAAAGCACACAGAATGAGTGTGAAGTTTTTTCTCCTTCATTTTATCTTTATTTTTTTCAGTGCAAAAGGTGTTTTTATTATACCACAGGGACAGGACCTGTGGGCAGAAGGAGCTGCTCCCTTCATTTTAAAAAACATTTGAGGTCACTGTAGATTGACATGCAGTGGTAAGAAATAATACACAGTGATACCACGTACCCTTCACCCAGTGTCCCCCAATGGTTAACATCTCGCATAAGATATAGCATAATATTATACTATACAGATATTATATGTATCCTCTCCAGGATACGGATACTGATAGAATTCACCTATGATATTCAGATTTCCCTAGCTTTACATGTAAGTGTGAGAGTACTTAGTTAAATACAGTTCTATCACATAGGTAGATTTTTTATAATATAGGTACAATGTGTTTTTGTTTAGGTAAAATAAATGATTATTTCTCCAGCACCTAATAAAGGGTTTAAGTCACATATGCAAATAATAACTACACTAGCTATGTTTAAGACTTGAGCTTTAATGTTTTTTAAATGATAGGACAATACTCTTGAATTATTTTCTTTTTTCTTTCTCTCTTTTTTTTAAAGTCGGCTCTATGCCCAATATGGGGCTTGAACTCAGAGTCACAAGCTCTACTGAGTCAGCCATGTGACCCTGATAGAACAGTAGTCTTAATAAAACCCAGCCCATTTATTAATGGGTGTTATTTGTGGTATTGTGACTATGTAAGAGAGAAGACACAGAAACAAAAATAGCCTTATAAAAGTTGCAGTTTAATAACAAGCTATTTTACCTACATATTTTATAAAAGCAAAAAATTAATCTTTTCATTCCAAAAATAGGTGAAAAAGAATTCACTAAGCGCTCAAACATAATTTCCTAAGTGAGAAGTGGGTACCTTTGGAGAAGCTGAGATACATTCTCCCTTTCCTCTCCTAATTTAGGAAGATAATTACAAAACAAAACACAACATTATGATACAGAATGAAAATATAAAGAGGTACTTACGTATTATAGCTATGAATATAAATCTTATGAGCTGTCATTTGTTGCAGTGAAAAAACATGAATTATCATCCGATGAAGTATATCACTAGTTTCTGCAAAAAACTGGTCAAAACCCCAACACTTTTCCTGATCTGCCTCAAGGATGTTTGCAAGAACAGGGGTTAGTAGAACTTGAAGACCCCTAAAATAGTATTGAAAAAAGTTACTTGAAGAGTGAATTTAAAAGTTACGTGAAGAGTCCAGATACAAAATCATAATATTTACCAACAAATCAATGGAATTGCTATTACTTAGATTAATTTAAAATTTAAAAAAACTGCCAACTTTTCAGAATGTCAGGTAACCTTGGTTTAAAATTACCTGTCAATGCAGCAGGAGTTATGGCATTTTTTCTAAAGTTTATTTATTTATTTTAAGAGAGAGAGAGAGACAGAGAGACAGAGAGACAAGAGAGAGACAGAGACAGAAAGAGAATATTCCAAGCAGGCTATGCCACCAGCACAAAGCCCGGTGTGGGGCTTAAACTCATGAACCATGAGATCATAACCTGAACCAAAACCAAGAGTCTGATGCACCTAGGTGCTCCTGGGCTTATGGTATTTTTATGTTAACTTATCTCTTATTGATTATTCTCTTTGATTCATTCCTTCCCAAGTTTTCTCATTTTTCCAAACACAATCTATATATGTATATATACATGGCCATCCAGGTGAGATCAGTTGATCAGAACCAGGCAGTTAGGATAAGATAATTGTTTAATTTCAGGGTTTTTAATGTCCTTTTTTTTTTTAAGTTTATTTTTAAGAGAGAGAGAAAGAGTGTGTGTGTGTGAGTGAGGGGCAGAGAGAGAGAGAGGAAGACAGAAAATCCCAAGCAGGCTCCATGCTAAGAGCACAGAGTCCAACATGGAGCTCAAACTTCCAAACCATGAGACCATGACCTGAGTCCAAATCAAGAGTCAGATGCTTAATTGAGTGAGCTACTCAGGCACCACTGTACCACTTCCCACTCCCCCCCTCCCACCGCTTTTTTAAAGGTTATTTATTTTGAGAGAGAGAGAGAGAGAGAGAGAGAGAGAGAGAATGGGGAGGGGCAGAGAGAGAGGGGGCAGAGAGAGAATCGCAAGCAGGCTCTGTGTTGTCAGTGTAGAGGCTGATGCGGGGCTCGAACTCAACGAACCGTGATCATGACCTGAGCCAAAATCAAGAGTCAGATGCTTAACTGATTGAACCACCTAGGCACCCCAGGTCAGGCACCCCTTTAATGTCCTTGTATTTATTTATATTTATTTTTTACTTATTTTTGAGAGAGTGCACAGGTATGAACTGGGAAGGGACAGAGGGAGAGGGGGACAGAGGGAGGGGGGACAGAGGGAGAGGGGGACAGAGGATCCAAAATGGGAACTGTTTTCACAGCAGAGAGCCTGATGCAGGGCTCAAACTTAAGAACTGCAAGATCACAACCTGAGCCAAAGTCAGAGTCTTCACCGACTGAGCCACCCAGGCACCCCTAATGTCCTTTTAACATGGCTCTCCAATATATAACTTTTTTTTTTTTTTAATTTTTTTTAAATGTTTTATTTATTTCTAGGAGAGAGAGAGAGAGACAGCGTGAGCAGGGGAGGGTCAGAGAGAGAGGGAGACACAGACTCTGAAATAGGCTCCAGGCTCCGAGCTGGCAGTCAGCACAGAGCCCGACGCGGGGCTCGAACCCACGAACCGTGAGATCATGACCTGAGCGAAAGTCGGACGCTTAACCGACTAAGCCACCCGGGCGCCCCAATATATAACTTTTTAAAGTTATTTATTTATTTTAAGAGAGAGAGACACAGAGAGCAAGAAGGGGAGGGCCAGACAACGAGGAAGCAAGCTCCCAAACAAGCTCCTTGTGTTAGTGCAGAGCCCAACTCAGGGCTCAATCTCCCAAATCATGGGATCATGACCTGAACCAAAATCAAGAGTTGGAAGCTTAACCAACTGAGCCACCCAGGGGCTCTCTCCAATATATGATTTTTAATGTTGAATTTTTATGCCTTTTGTAGTACACTGCTATTTTTTTGGAGTATACTTCTTTAGGAAGTAAAATTAATGTAATCATCTGGCAATCAATTAGTGTCAATTCAAGTGAGATAATCTTTGACTATTAAGCTTAGGTTTTTAAAAAAATGAAAGAAAAAGAAGGAAGGAAGGACCTTTACTCATTCTCATACTTACATTGAATTATATAATATATTCAAATAGACTCTCATAATTTGAAATTATGGAATTTCAAATAGTTTTAAAAATACATTCTTTTTTTAAATGTTTTTTGTTTTTATTTCTGAGTGAGTGAGAGAGAGATAGAGAGAGACAGAGACAGCATGAGCAGGGGAGGGTCAGAGAGAGAGGGAGAGACAGAATCTGAAGCAGGCTCTAGACTCTGAGCTAGCTGTTAGCACAGAGCCCGATGCGGGGCTCGAACCCATAAACTATGAGATCATGACCTGAGCCAAAGTCAGAGACTTGAGTGACTGAGCCGCCCAGGCGCCCCTTAAAAATATATTCTTGACTATACAAGCAGATACTGGAAAAAGTCTTTTTAAGTGTTTTTAAAGTAGATAGTGGATATCTTATTTTTATTTTTTTATTTTGGGGAGAGAGAACACATACAAGTGGGAGAAGTGGGGCAGATGGTGGAGAGAGGAGTAGAGGGGGAGACAGAGAGAGACAGAGAGAGAGAAAATCTTAAACAGGCTTCATGTTCAGTGGACCCCAATGCAGGGCTCAGGGCTGTGATCTGAGCCGAAACCAAGAATCCAATGTTCAACTGATTGAGTCACTCAGGTGCCTTGGTAGTGGATATTTTAAGTTTTGACTAACAGGTATCTCTTCTCCCTCCTTTTGGAAGAGAATCCCTGCCTCTCCTCTATCTCCCAGTGCAGAGATGGGCATGACAATGACTCTTGAGGTCACAGTGTGAGTCCAAGGATTCAGCTGGGCTCTGAGTCACATACACATGTGAATTTTTAATTACAAGGTCAACATCCTTCTTCACTTAGACCAGCTGAGTTAGGTCTTTCTCCCTTGTTATCAGTCTTGGCTAATACATATAAGAAATGATGGTTGTCTTTTTTTACAGCTGCTTTATTTTTGATAGTCGTTTTCACTGCTGATTTGTGGTACTTAAAGTCCTTACTATTAAAAAAAAAAACACCTACAAGATTTGGGGCACCTGGGTGGCTCAGTCGGTTGGGCATCTGACTTTGGCTCAGGTCACAGCTTGTGAGTTTGAGCCCCATGTCAGGCTCTGTACTGTGCAGCTCAGAGCCTGGAGTCTGCTTTGTATTCTGTGTCCCTTTCCCTCGCTCTGCCCCTCCCTGCTCATTCCCTCTCTCCTTCTCTCTCTCTCTAAGAATAAACATTAAAAAAAAAAAAAAAACCAAACCCACAAGATTACATAATGTGCTTTCTGTTTCCTAAGCAATTTATATCAAAGAATTTATAACTAGGTGTGTTAAAGACTAATTAGGTAGGTTAAGACCTGCTAACCTCCTAAAATATACAATCTGTAGTTATTGATTCTAAGTTTCAGCAATTATTAAACAGCCAGTGTTCACTACCTGACCCCTTTACATTTTACGTTTTGCCTGAGATTCCAAAAATGAGTATTTTCTAAATCAAAAGTTAACATAAATCACTACAATATGCAATTTCTGCTCTCCAATAAAACAAATTTCTCTTGATAACTCTGGCTGCATGACCCAATTTCGTTTTGGAGACTTCTTTTTCAAACAACACACAAAAATGAAACTGTCAGAATAGTTTTGAAAAATGATTTTAGAATTAGAACTCTTAGTTTGAGTATCACAGACATTGAAATATAAAATGATAGGTGATATTTTATTAGCTTATGATATAAACGATTTAAATAATACTCAATATTCAAAATATTAAATATTTAAATTCATTCATTTTTATATTAGAAAATCATACAAAAGAGCACCCACAAATTATAATAGGTAGTAAGCCAATAAATCATAACCTGTATTACTTGTGGATTATATAACTACCATACTCAAGAAAAATGGAAGTTAATTCAATAACTAGAAATCCTATTTAATCATTTATTCATTCATTCTTTCAAAGAGAAGGAGAATGTGTGCATGCACGTTTGAGCAGAAGGGCAGAGAGAGAGGGAGAGAAAGAATCCCAAGCAGGCCCTGTACTGTCAGTGTGGAGTTTGATGCAAGGCTTGATCTTGTGGACTATAGGATCATGACCCAAGCCAAAATCAGGAGATGGACGCTTAAGCGACTGAGCCACCCAGGTGCCCCAGTAATCAGAAATTCTGAATATTGATGAGTGTTTCGGCTTTATTTCCAGAGTAAAACCTAAAATAATTTACTCTCTACTTTTAATTTCTTTCTCCTTAAATTTTTCTTTGTAGTTAACAGAATTCATGCCTGACAATATAACTTTTTTGAGTTCTGGGTGCTAAGTTATATAAGACCCATCTGAACATTTGAAATGCCAAAAAAAGTAGTAGAAAATTATTAATTCTCACCTTTTTAATAATTTGAGTACTTTTTAAAAATGAGAATACTACTAAACTTCTCAAGTGTTTGAGGTGCCTGGGTGGCTCAGTAGATTAAGTGTCTACTTTTTTTTTTTTTTAATTTTTTTTTTTATTTATTTCTAGGAGAGAGAGAGAGAGAGAGAGACAGCATGAGCAGGGGAGGGTCAGAGAGAGAGGGAGTCACAGACTCTGAAACAGGCTCCAGGCTCTGAGCTGGCAGTCAGCACAGGGCCCGACGCGGGGCTCGAACCCACGAACCGCGAGATCATGACCTAAGCAAAAGTCGGACGCTTAACCGACTAAGCCACCCAGGCGCCCCTAAGTGTCTACTCTTGATTTCAGCTCAGGTCATGATCTCAGGGTCATGAGATGGAGCCTCACATTGGGCTCTGCATTGAGCAAAGAGCCTGCTTAAGATTCTCTCTCTCTCTCTCTCTCTGCCTCGGCCCCTCTCTGCCACTGATGCTCCCTCTCTCCAAAATAAAAAAAAAAATGAAAAAAAAAAAAAACCTTCTCGAGTGTGTTTTTTAGAACTCTAGTTACTCCCATCTATACCACCATTTGTAGCCTGTCAATATGGATGGTCAATATAAAAGATACGAAGGTCCCTAAGCTAGATCCCTACAATGGACAGAATTCTAGGACTAATGATTAGCGATCTCAAAAATGTATGTCCTCTGCCCTAACAGAGATCTGGCAAAATTATTCATATGATCAGAATCCATCTTTACATTACCACAAAGACAAAAATCACCTATCAAAGCACATCGAAAACACAGTAAAATATTAAAAACAACGGCAAACAAAAAAACCAAACCAAAGTATACTTAAGTATTTGTGATTTTACTCAATAAAGATTCCAAACATCAAAGTGCAAAAAGAGAAAGTCACCATACTGACCGAGAAAGACTACAAGAAATAGGCATGTCTCCACTCCAGTCGATTGGTCCATTTTCTGCTTTCTGTACTCCAGATATTGCACCAGAAGGCTTTCCAGTAATGATTTTATACCTTGGGAGGAATAAATGGAGAATAAATTAAGCAGTTCATCATTGCATAGCCTATCAATGGGCTTTGCAAAAATATTTCCTCAGTTGCACCTACAATTATCTACTAGACGAAACTTTGTGACTGATGTTCACAGGATCCATAAAACAATCAAAATACTTTGAATCTGACTGACTGAAGTAGGACAGTGGCTGTACGATTATTTTTATATATGCCATAATTAATTTTCATTGGGCTCTCATAGTGCCATATAACAGCATCTTGATGTTCACAACAAAAATATTAATTTTTCCATCTGAAAAAATCGAGCAAACACAAAAAAGTTATGTTACAGACTGTCTCTAGGCCATAAAAATCCCTTTTACCCAAATTATCCAAAGGTAGCCAACTGGACTATGAAATTACTGCAGAATGCACAACAGCTTTCTTTTTTTTAAAAGAAGACAAAACTATAACAACACAGTATCACAGAGACTCGCTGCATACTGAAAACATACATACACATACAGGAATAGGTGTGTGTACCAAAACTAAAAGCCAAATTTAATGCAATCCTTGAGGTAGGTGATAAAAACAAAGATGACCGGAAGAAAGAAGACAGATGGGGAAGCAAAAGAATACTATAAAAGATGCGACAAGTCAATAAAAGCAGCCTCTCAGGTTTCAGCACTTTGCTAACCAAAGAGCTCATGCCTTTGGAATACTTTCATCCAGATAAAATTATGAAACCTAATATAGGAGTCTTACATGAATTTATTATAGATATTATTTCTGGCATAACTTTTTGTTTGTTTAATGTCTACGTAAATGTGCTCTGAGAAAAATCAAGATTTTTTTCCTCTAAAAAGCAGAACAAACCAGTAGTACCACTGACTTGGACCACGTGCCTCTTTTCTATGGGGCAGCTGGGATTTCTGCCTTAACAGAGTTTTCACAGAAGAAGAAAACTAATGAGAAAAATAAGGTACATTCACATAAGAAAGGTCTGATTGCAGAGGAGTAAGTACAGATATGTGAGGTAAATCTAAGAAAAAAGAAGTGAATAGAATGGATGCAGAACTCTTAAAGGAATGCTTAACATTCTTAGAAAAGCTTCACTAACTTGGTAAAATCCATATAAAAGTACACTGACAAGGTGTAAATGAGATGCTGAGGGAGCTGTAATTTGAGGTGGATGCATCCTCCCGATAGTAAAACAAGTAAAATAGGCTTCACGACTACTTCAAGCACCTCTCATCGTACATTAACAGCATTCCCCCAAACTGGAGGTTTCTGTGCATATAAAGAAAGAAACTCTGCTAATGGTTATACCTGTACACATGGTGACAATGTTATCAGGTTGCTGATGGGTCACATGTTTCCTTTCTTAGGGAGCATATCATGCTTTTATTTAATCCATTTTCAGGGCAGCAAGAAATGCTGCAAATGGTTTAAAATGTATGTAAGACAATAAAAACATGATTAACTGTTAGGCACAATTTATGTTTAATGAGAAAAACACGAATTTGCTCTCAGCCTTTATTAATGAAGGGATTTTATAAAATGGGCACTGCTGTAAAGCAGGCTCAAAATGGTGTTTCACCAAAGTCATCACTATAGTAATGGATGCCTTCTTCCCATGAAGAGGTGTACTGTCCTTGCTGAAAACAGGAAGATATCCAGGTTTTAGCAAAAGCCATTATATCAGCTGGCTTTACCTCCTGAAATCAACAAACAGAAAAATAGGCTTCTCCCTCAATTTCCTGAGGTGAGATTAAAGATTGTATTTTTACAGGTGCGATTATTTAAGTCATGTTTGCTTACAAAAGGTCTGGTCAAATATAAAGGTCTGAGAGAAATGTTAAGATCTAAAGTAGGACTGGATATACTGGGCTGTCAGTGAATTGCTATCCCCTAACATTCTCTAAACAACATTCATAACCTCATAATTTTATGTGTACGTGGATTGGCCATTTCTCAGGAAGCAAGGTCATTCACTAATTTCTCTTACAATAAAAAGATGTGTGGTCAGTGTACAGATGTTTATAAGAAATTTGACATCTAGAATTCCATCTCTCTTTTTCTCCATTATTTAGTTTACAATAGTGATTTTACACCAAGCAATTATTTCCTAATAGTTATGGCAAAATATAAAGGTATAATAATACTAGTAAAATGCATTCAGTCTTTGGACTGAAACCGCAACACTGGAAATAAATTTAATAGTATATTAAATATTATTTTTGAAATGGTAAAAGAGATCAGATCAGTTCAGGGTAAAAATTTTATTTCTTTTACGTCTGGTAATGGTTCTGGTACGCCACAGAAGTACTATTTTTTTCAGTTATATAAAGGAAAATCCCTGATAAGTAGGACACAAAGAGAAATAAACAGTATGTTGAAATATAATCCAGCAAGCAGTATGTATTTAATGACGGGCCAAAGACTGGATGCCACTTACACTTTGTACATAGATATTTTAACACAATAAGAAAAATTATGCCAATGCACTCTATAAGGTTGCATTCTTATTCAAAACCAAATAGCTTAAAATATCAGAAATGATAGCTACATTAATTTTCATTAGTGCACACCTCTAACATATGATGAAACAAAATAAGACAAATACACATTTGAAAAATTATTTCTAATTTTAGATGGAGAAACCACTTACATCACTTCCTTATTCCTACGTGGCCCTTCAAATGGTCTAAATGGCAATGATCCAGTAGCGGCATGGTAAAATGTTACCCCAATGCTCCAAAGATCAACTGTTGCTCCATACTTCTTCTGATGATCTTTTCTTAGCACTGCTCTCTCATACATATCAGGATGCTTAAAAAAAAGAATGAAGAAACTAACTTGTGTTCTATGGTAATACGTTACACACAAATGGGTATTTGATAATGCCTACAACGTCTATTATATTGCCCTAATAATTTCACTTCCCCAATCTGAAAAGACTATTTCATGTCTTCTCTTCTTTCCTCAAACCTCCAACACCACCTTCCTTTAACTCTCAATCTCGATGACCTCACTTCATTCTTCAATAAGGAAATGTAAGCAAAACAGATCAATTCTCCCTTATGCTTTTTACCAAATACCAACCTTCTTGAATCTGTGTCTAGACTCTGGCCTACTTTCCCTTTATGATGGAACTACTCCTATCAAGGGCTAACTTTTCCATCTGTGCTATGGAATCCATACTAATGTCTCGCTAATTCCAGAAATCAATTCCTACAATTATCCTTTTTATTTTATGCAATTTCCTCTTATTGGATCATTCCTTTTAGCTTACATACATGCTATAAGATCTCCTACTTTTAAAATCTAAATTGACCTCACGACCCTTTCTTGCTATGACCCAATTTTCTTTCCCACCATAGCAAAACTTCTCAAAGCAGCTGTCTCCACCTATAACTGCCTTATTTCCTCATCTCTCATGGAGGCCTTTGGCATTAAATATTACCCATATACTTTAACTCCCAAACTATCTCCTGCCCTGAGTTCCAGATTCATATACTCTACTGTTTTCCCAAATGTCTAAAAAGTAGCTCAAACTTGGGGCACATGGGTGGCTCAGTCAGTCAACTGAGTGAAGTTGGCTCAGGTCATGGATCTTTCAGACTGTGAGTTCAAGCCCTGCATCAGGCTTGCTGCTATCAGCACAGAGCCTGCTTTCGATCCTCTGTCTCCCTCTCTCTCTACCCCTCCCCCCACATGCTTTGTGTCTCGAAAATAAATGAACACTAAAAAAAAAAGTAGCTCAAACTTCACATGTCCAAAATAGATTCTTCTTGGTCTTTGCTCTCAACCCAGTTTCCTACTAATCTTTATCCTCTAAGCAAGCAGTACCACAATCTATCCAGTTATTTATTCCCCAGACCTATCAGGTAGCCTTGATTTCTTTTTCTCATCTCTCAAATGCAATCCATCAGAGCAAGTCATGATGACTCTGAGATAAAAATTAAATTTTTTAGAATTATTTCAGAGGACTAGCCTGACTGAGCTGATTGGGGATCTAGCAGTCCAGACAAGTAGCTGATGTGATGTTAAACACATGATTTTAAGTCAAGATGTTATACTACATTACGGAGTACAGATCAATCTTTTTTTTCTTAATTAAAAAAATTTTAATGTTTAAGAGACAGAGTGTGAGTGGGGGAGGGGCAGAGAGAGAGGGAGACAAAGAAACCAAAGCAGACTCCAGGCTCTGAGCTGTCAGCACAGAGTCCCATGCGGGGCTCGGACCCATAAACTGTGAGATCATGACTTGAGCTGAAGTCAGACACTCAACTGACTGAGCCACCCAGGCGCCCCCTCCCCCCAATTTTTTTTAATGTTCACTTATTTTTGAGAGAGAGAGAGCAGGCAGGGGAGGGACAGAGAGAGAGGGAGACACAGAATCCAAAGCAGGCTCAGGCTCTGAGCTCCCAGCACAGAGCCCAACACAGGGCTTGAACCCAGGAACCTCAAGATCATGACTTCAGCCAAAGTCAAGTGCTTAAATGACTGAGCCACCCAGGCGTCCCTGGAATACAGGTAAATCTTATATGACATGGCTTAGCAGCTTACAGGTCCAGCCAGAGATTCTGATGGACATCTAGCTATGCAGAGTACAACCAGAAGTCATACATGCTTAGCTTCCTGACATCTGCATTCACAGAAGTTATGCACTTGAAGATTCTTGAAAGATAAAGCTACAAGAGTGTACTTAGGACCAAAGCAGAGTCATCAACCAAATCAAAACGAATGCCTTATGACATTGTGGCATGTGGCTGCGGCCTAAAAGACTGGGAATGAGTGCAGGTAACACTATTGGGAGGGTGCTTCTAAATGATGCATTCTATGAATTTGACTCCCAAAGGGTCACCATCCCTGGATTTTTTGTGTGAATAGTGGGGTGGGAGGTGGGGATGGGGGACCACTCTTTTGGGAAATACCTCTTAACGAGTAATCAAGAGGTGATAAGCATGAAGGGTTTGAAGTGAGTGTCTAAACAAATGTCTTCGAGATATATGGGGTCTAAGTGGTTTTGCTGGTTCTGTGAAACAGCATATAAACTACTATCCAAAGAAGCATCAGCCGGCCCTTCGACACAGTAGCTGGTACTTAGTGTATAAATGGTACTGTGAACAGACCAAAACCCATGTATATGCCTGATATCCTCTAGCACATGAGGGTGCCAAGCTGGGAAGAGGAGATACAGTGATTCTAGAAGGAGACAAAGGGAGAAATCCCCTCAAAAGGTGCAATAAATAATATAATTCTCCCACAGAGTGACATTAGCATATGCTGGTTACTAAACATGATCTCTACTCATTGGCTCTCTCCTGAATGTGCTGCCTGCATTTGTGTAGGGCTTGGTACTGCTGGGCCTGAGCCTCCACATCTGGAACAGGAACAGGAGAAGAAAGCTACTGTAAAGCTCTCAGGTTATATTATTAAGACGTATCCATAACAGGGGCGCCGGGGTGGCTCAGTTGGTTAAGCGTCCGACTCTTGATTTTGGCTCAGGTCATGATCTCACGGTTTGTGGGATTGTACCCCACACTGGATGCTGTGCTGACGGCACGGAGTCTGCCCCAGCTCATGTGCACGCACTGTCTCTCTCAAAATAAATACATAAATATTTTTTTAAAAAGAAAAAAAGATATCCATCATATTAAAAATGGTGGAAGAAAGAATGTTGAAGTTTTCTTTGGACTTTAGCAAACAAAGAGAAGATTTAACATCTGGTCTCGGAATTCCATAATGAGAAAAATTTTCATTTAAATATAAAAACTTTTAGATTTTAGCCTGCTGAGCTGCAGGCTATTATTTATCTCTTTTTGTAAAATTTCTGGTATACTGCACATGGAAACAGGGCTGGGCATAATCTCAAATAGGAAATATATTAGAGTAAAATTTTAGCCTAGAGTACAGCATGAACTTGGAGTTAATTTAATGTTTTGCTTTTTCCATTTTGAAAGTCTGTTAAGAGGCAAAAGCTAAACAAGGATCCTAGGATATGTGAAACATTAACAGTTGATACTGGGCAATCAACCTCATGCAGGCTGGAACAGAGCGGTTGCTTGTTTTGCTCATCACAGTAACCAAGAAGGGTTATTGGTATTTAGTGGGCAGAGACTAGATAGGAAAGACATCCTGCTGACTGTGGAACAGTTCTAAAAAACAAGCTTCTGATATCCAGCAGGAGTTTTGAATATTCTGCCAGACATCTGTGGAGGTGAGAAGTCTATTACTCGCACATCTTATATATAAACATAAAAATTTTTGCACACAAAGTATTTTTGTAGCTATAAGAATGTATCTTTATGAAAATCTCCTTTGTTTAGTTGGAAACTACTAAGAATTATTCAGTGGTTTGGAAATTCATGTCCGTGACACCACCACACTTGTGATTTGTAACTCATTACCGGAACATACAAGTCATCACTATACTTGCACTGCAAGTGATAGTACGTACAAGCGTAAGCACTGGATTCTTTAATTTATTTGTCAGTGAGGTTATTCCTAAACTTTTACATATTAAATATCTCTGCTATTATTATAAATGTTTTCCTTTATAATATTATTGAGGTATTATGCCATCTCTTAATGAGGTATACAAATTGATTATATCTAAGAATTTCATTTCAAGATACTGAAGGGAACACTGCAAAACAATTATAAAAAGGGCGTGATTGGGGCGCCTGGGGGGCTCAGTTGGTTAAGTGTCCGACTCTTGATTTTGGCTCAGGTCATGATCCCAGGGTTGTGGGATTCACCCATGTTGGGCTCCAGGCTAAGCAAGGAGCCTACTTCACATTTATTCATTCATTCTCTCTTTCTCTCTCCCTCCCTCTCTCTCTGCTTCTCTATCTCTCCCCATCTCTGCTCCTCTTCCTTGCTGGTTGTACGTTCTGGCTGGCCTCTGCTTATATCTCCAACTCCTACCACCTGCCCCTTAACTCATTAAATTCCGCCAAACTGCCATCCTTTCTGTTTCTCAAACTTCCAAGGTCATTCTTATTTCTAAGCCTTTGCAGTTCCTGGTTCCCTTTGCTTGTCACGCTCTTCCCCCAAATCTTTGCACAGCTTGCTTCTTTTGAATCATTTAAGTGTCACTTAGGATGGAAAGGAGGCTTTCCCTAGCTATCTTTCTCCTGCTAGTTGTTCTTACTCTTATTACCTTATTATCTTCCCAACACTTCAATTATCTGAATTTATCTTGTCTACTTGTTTAATTAACTATTTTCCCCACTACTGTGTGGGTTCCCCTAAGAGCAGGAATCGTGTGCATCTGGGTGACTGCTGAAGGTCCAGGGCCTACAACACTGCCTGGCGCACAGCAGGCACCCCATAGATATTTGATAGATGAATCTAATCCATTTGTAGGTTTTTGTATTAAAAGATTATCAAAATATAACTACTATTAATCAATTTGGAGTTATATGCTGTTATATACAACAGTATATACAGAACAATTTGAGACACTAAATTCAGGGCAGACTTAGAATAATCTGAATAAAACTATAGGGGTGGTTAGATTTTACTCTCCATGTTACAAAATTACAATGGCAGAATCTTTTTTCTCTTTTTTTTTCTTAAGTAGTGTATTGTCAAGTTGGTTTCCATATAACACCCAGTGCTCATCCCAACAAGTGCCCTCCCCCATGCCCATCACCCCCCTTCCCTCTCTCCCACCCCCATGAGCCCTTAGTTTGTTCTCAGTATTCAAGAGTCTCTCATGGTTTGCCTCCCTCCCTCTCCCCAACTATTTTTTCCCCTTCCCCTCCCCCATGGTCCTCCATTAAGTTTCTCCTAATCCTGCTATATGTGCAAACATATGGTATCTGTCCTTCTCTGCCTGACTTATTTCGCTCAGCATAACACCCTCAAGGTCCATCCATGTTGCTACACATGGCCAGATTTCATTCTTTCTCATTGCCATGTAGTATTCCATGGTATAGATAAACCACATCTTCTTGGTCCATTCGTCCGTTGATGGACACTTAGGCTCTTTCCATGTTTTAGCTATTGTTGAGAGTGCTGCTATGAACATTGGGGTACATGTGCTCCTATGCATCAGCACTTCTGTATCCCTTGGGTAAATTCCTAGCAGTGCTATTGCTGGGTCATAGGGGAGTTCTATTGTTAGTTTCCTGAGGAACCTCCACACTGTTTTCCAGAGGGGCTGTTCCAGTTTACATTCCCACCAACAGTGTAGGAGGGTGCCCGTTTCACCACATCCTCACCATCATCTAGAGTCTCCTGATTTGTTCATTTTAGCCACTCTGACCACTGTGAGGTGGTATCTCAGTGTGGTTTCGATTTGTATTTCCCTGATGATGAGTGACCCTGAGCGTCGTTTCATGTGTCTATTGGCCATCTGGATGTCCTCTTTGGAGAAGTGTCTGTTCATGTCTTCTGCCCTACAAAGGCAGAATCTAATTGGAAAAAAGTCACAGAATCTGAGATGTCTTCTTCTTCTTTTTTTTTTTTTTTTTTTACAGTAATCTCTATACCCAAATGGGGCTCAAACTAATGACCTCAAGATCAAGAGTCAGATGCTCTACTGACTGAGCCAGTGAAGTGCTCCCATAATCTAAGACTTTTAAGATATAGTCCAGAGCTATGAGCAATTAGTGACAGTTCTATATTATAAACTTCCTGATTACATGTCAAGTGTACCTACTTTTTGTTTTAAATTTTTATTAGTGAAATATAATTGACGTATGTTGTTATATTAGTTTCAGGTGTATAACACAGTGATTCAATAATTCTATACATTACACAAAACTCACCACAATAAGTGTAGTTACCACAAAGGAAATGAAAGCAAAACTAAACACTAAAATAAAAAGCTTTGCACAACAAAGGAAACCACCAACAAAACGAAAAGGCAACCTACTGAATGGGAGAAAATATTTGCAAACGGTATCTCTGGTAAGGGGTTAATATCCAAGACATATTAAGAACTCATACGGGGGTGCCCGGGCTGGCTCAGTTGGTGGAGCATAGGACTCTTGATCTCAGGGTTGGGAGTTTGAGCCCCAGGTTGAATGTAGAGAGGTTACTTAAAATCTTAAAAACAAAAATCAAGAAACTAAAAAAACCTCCTACAACTCAACACCAAAACCCCACAAATAATCCAATTAATAAATGGGCAGAGGACCTGAAAGACATTTTTCTGAAGAAAATACACATATGGCCAATGGTCACATGAAAAGATGGTCAACATCACAAATCATCAGGGAAATGCAAATCAAAACCAGGAGACTATCACCTCATACCAGTCAGAACGGCTAGTATAAAAAGACAAGAAATAACAAAGTGCCTGGTGGCTCCATTGGTTAAGGGTCCAGCAGCTGAGGTCATGATCTCAGTTTGTGAGTGCGGAGCCTGCCTCAGATTCTGTCTCCCCCACTCCACCCTTTGCACTCATGCGCATGTGCTCTCTTGCTCTCTCTCTCCCAAAAATAAATAAACATTAAAAAAAGAAGAAGAAATAACAAATGTTGGCAAGGATGTGGAGAAAAGGGAACCCTCAGGCACTGTTGGTGGGAAAGCAAATTCGTACAAATACTGTGGAAAACAGTGTGGCAGTTCCTCAAAAAAGTAAATGTACTTACTTTGAAGTATATTTTCTTAACCGTTTCAAACGTTCACTAACTTCACAAAAACACACCTATGCAAACAGTTTCAACCACAGAGCTTTTCTAACTTTCTAGCAGTTCAAGTTAGATCTTTTCAAAAACATTTCATTTCTGTTTCTATTAATGGTCTTGCCTTTCCATAACCAATCTCCCTGACTAGAATCTTCTGCTTCAGAATTATAATGAATTTTGCCTTATAGAGGATTTTATTATAACAAGCTTGTAATATATTAACTGCTCTGATCCAAAAAAGGAGTATTTACTAGCTAGATGCTTTTTAAGTGCACATACACCTTTTTTCTTTTAAGATACATCCATAGCATTAGTAAATTAAAGAACTCAAGAGTGATATAATACTTACAAGAATTTTTTTAAGTTTATTTATTTGAGAGAGAGAATGTTCAAGTGGGGAAGGGGCAGAGAGAGAGCAAGAGAGAAAGAATCCCAAGCCAACTCTGTGCTGTCAGTGCAGAACCTGATACAGTCCTTGAACCCGTGAACTGTGAGATCATGACCTGAGCCAAAGTCAGACACTTAACCAACTGAGCCACCCAGGTGCCCCAAAAACTTATGTAAGAATTTTTAACAGAAAAATAACAGCATCCATAGAAACCAATATCTAATTCCCTCATTACACACCAAATTGATTAGAATAAAAAGTTTATTTTTTGTCATAAAAGTTACTAAGATATTTTATAGTGAACTGGTTGACCAGTTACCATATTTACAACATATTCATATATAAATAAGTTAGTGATGTGTGACTTACCAAATATTCTTCTGTGCCATACAGAGAAACAAACTGCTCATCATCTTCTAATTCTCTAGCTGCACCAAAATCTGTGAGTTTGTACACTGACTGTCCATCTTCCCCTATAACACGCATGATGTTTCCTGGCTTGATATCACGGTGCACTATGCCATTCTCTCGGAGATGATTCATTCCACCCACTTAATAAAATAAAGGAAATAATTATGTAGGAATCTATGTGTATGTGTGTGCGTATCAAATTCATTGACATCATTCACTCAATAGGTTTTTCCACAAGTTGGTCCAATGTCATTTTTATCAAAGAAGTAATAGATGGTATTTATGTTTATGTTATCTCATGTTTGAGTAATAAAGTTTTAGAATAAGGATCACTATGATCTAAAGGAGAGTCCAACCTCTTTTAGTTAAATATTATCAGGAAAATGAAACAAAATGATCTTAAGCATATGACTTCCTGAATTACTTTTGGTTATATACATGTGGGCAATATGCCTAAATTTAAGAATAATGATTCTCAAGAAAGTTACCAATCTTTCATCAGAGTTTCCTATTTCTTTACCTTGGGGAAAAAATTCCATAAAAAAGTAAACTGGATTCAAAACAGTAAAAAAGTAAGAGAGGAAAAGTATTATACTAGCTTTCATAAGAATAGTATTTCTCATATACTTAAAGCTATTCTAAAAAGGCCATTTTCCTTTTTTCTTTTTAAGGGTAAAGGTGGCTACATTGCTGAAATTAAGCTGTTTTGGGTGACAGGCAGTGTCCCTAAACACTAGTTTGAAATATTTGACAGCTGACAGATGAATGCCCAAATATAATCTATGAAAATAAGTTTAGAGGGATCACATTCAATTATGAAAACTCAGGGCTATCAGTATACTTGGGAAGTCATCGATTATCTATAATTTCTACTTGGTTAAACAGGCTATAGTATATACTGTGTCTTTCTTATTTTATCCTCACCTAAACTGCTTCCAATGTCAAGTTTGTGAATTCCCACTAACCTTCTGCCTTCTTTATCACTGGGCTTCACTCATTCCTCAAATACTGATTCATTCCTCTCCAAGAAGAAATTATTCTCTTTGGGTGCTATATATATGTATTTATATTTACATATATTTATATTTTTTAAATAGCTTTTTAAGGAAAAATTCAAGTATCATAAAATTCAGCCTTGTAAAGTATACAACTGAGTAGTCTGTAGAAGAGTCAAAGTGCACACCCATCACTAGTTTCAGAACATTTTCATCATACCAGCAAGAAACCTCATATCCATTAGCAGTTAGTCCTCAACTGTGCCATCCTCTCAAACCTCTGGCAATGACTAATCTGCTGTCTCTGTGGATTTGCCTGTTCTGGACATTTCATATAAATGAAATCATATAAATATATTGTGACCTTTGGTCATGTGGCTTCCTTCACTTAGCAAAATTACCCACATTACGGCATGTATCACTACTATATTTCTCTCTTTTTTTCAAGTAAACTCTAGGCCCAAAGGAGGCTTGAACTCACAACCCTAAGATCAAGAGTCACATGCTCTATCAACTGAGCCAGCCAGGCTCCACTATGTCTTTTTTATGAACAGATTAATATGCCATTGTATGGATATACCACATTTTTGTTAGTCATCAGGTGATGGACACGGGCCATTTCCATTTTGTGGCTATTATGAACATTGGTGTGCAAGTTTTTGTGTGGATATGTTTTTAATTCTTTTAAGTAAATATCTAACAATGGAATTGCTGAGTCATATAGCAATTCTACATTTAATCTTTGGAGGAAATGGAGGAACTGCTAGACTGTTTTCCAAAGTGGCTGCACTTTTTTTACAATCACATCAGGTGTATACAAGTGCTCCAACTTCTTCACATGCTTGCCAACACTGTTTTTGTTTTGCCTTTTTGATTTTGGCTATGCTAGTGGGTATGAAGTGGCATCACTCTGTGGTTATAATTTGTATTTCCCTACTTATTACTTACTTATTTTTCCCATTGTTCAGTTTTAAATTGGTTTATTTGTCTTTTTATTAAGTTGCCAGGATAAAAATTCCTTATCAGATATATGATTTGCAAATATTTTCTCTCATTCTACGAGTTGTCTTTTCACTTACTTGATGTTGTCCTTTGAAATACAAAGCTTTTAATGTTGATGAAGGTCCAATTTATGTATTTTTTCTTTTTGTACTTGTGTTCTTGGGGTCACATCTAAGAGAGCACTGCATAAAGGTCTTTGGTTTTGAAGAGGAGATTTCTTTTTAAAAATTCTTGTGTTGTTAAATTATATTTACACAGATCTATAAAATCATGTAAACAAACGTACCCACATCTCGCAAAACAATTAAAAATTCAGACTCTGGCAGTCCATAGGCATTAGATGGCTCTTCTAAAACAGTGTATAAACTTCCGCATGGACAAAATTCCATAATAAGTACTTTATGTCTTGTTGTCGTCTGAAAAAAAAAACAACCCACTGACTGGGACTCAACATAAAAAGTAAGTTTTTATTATATGCTAACGGTTATCTGATTTCACTTAAAAGTAGTACTACAATGATGAAGGTGCTGTAGTAAATTGCCTTACCTGGGATTTGTTAAATATTTACTGATCGTACACATATAACAATTAACATCTTCTAAATTCCTACCAGATTTGTTTTTGAAGACAATCAAAGCTCAGTGAAAGCTGGCTAAATCTAAACTAATCACTGCTATATCGTCATAATGGTTCTTTAAAACCTATCTTTAATTTCTAACACATAATAGTACATTTAGAACATTAATCTTCTAACAAATCTCTTAAAAATACTTGAAATTCTTCTCATGACGAGTACTTGTACTTCAAGGAATGGAGTTCTAGCCTTAAAAACAAAAAGATGGCAGAATGGCTGAGAAGTCCCTTGTGTAGCAAAGCTCTAGTCTGCTCATTTGTTTTAATCTTGATTCCAATGTACCACTGATTATAAGGTATACCATCAATTTCATAACAGCTTTATAGGGAAAAAGAAATACTACCAAATTACATATATACATTGATTATAAGATATATGCCCATTTCAGGAAAATGTGATTACGAGTCTTAAAATCCAGTATCTATCTCCAATTTTGTATCTTTTTCTCTTTTTTTAATGCATTAATTTAAAATTATTTTTTAATTTTATTTGTTTTTTTAAATGTTTATTTTGAGAGTGCATGAGTGAGGGAAGGGCAGAAAGAGCGGGAGAGAGACAATACCAAGCAAACTCTGTGCTGACACCTTAATCTCACAAACTGTGAGATCATTATCAGAGCCAAAATCAAGAGTTGGCACTTAACCGACTGAGCACCCCAAGACTGTTGTTTTTAAATAATGAAATGACATACACTGATTGTTTAAAATCTGGGAAATATCCATAATTCCATCAGCAGAGATAATTACGCTAATATTTTGGTGCATTTCCTTTCAGTCTTTTTCCTATATATCAAGTCACACTATACATACATAACACTATATGTACATAATGCTATATATTAAGATCATACTGCATACATATTTTAATCCTGTTTTTCTCACATTATACATAAGCATGTTCGTAGGTGATTAAAATTTTGGTAAATGTCTCTCATTACTGCTTAACTACTGTGTAGTGAAGAATAAATTCTACCCCAAGAGAGGTCAGGCCTTTGCCCTCGGCCACTGGGAGGTGATCACTAGGCCTCTGGAGTATCTTGTGTGCTAGAAGTGTCTTATCTTTGGCAGCTCTGGACACATAATGGCCTAATGATGCAATTTATGATGGGGGTTTAGGATGTGCATACCCATGTTAACTTCCAGAGGAAATGGAGACTAAAGGTGTTAGCCTGAACCTCTGGAAAGGGCTAAAGACTAGAAGTCAGCCATGCAAGCAGCATGTGATTGAGTCCCAATAAAAACTGTAGACACCAAAAGCTGAAGTGAGTTTCCAAGACTAGCAGTACTCCGTGCCTCCTGTTGTACATCAAGGCCAGGAGGGGAATGTATCCATGAGGACAAGGAAGATTCATGTTTGGAGTCCTCCTTTATCCTCTCTGTGAATTTCTTCCTGGGACCAGTTCTAAGGTGTATTCTTTTGCTACAAGAAAACTAGCACAGGGTTTTCCTGAGTTCTGTGAGTCCTTCAACGCTCTAACAAATTACCCTATCTGGGGGCAGTCACGGGGAGTTCTAAATTTGTAGCTCGCTGGTCGAAGCGATGGTAGCCCTAGGGGACTCCTGAGTTTACACCTAGTATCTGAATGATCCCCATCTTGTGGGGACTGTTCTCTCTGACTGTGCAGTATGCCAAAGTTGGCTGCAGCAGCTGGGGTCAAAATGTCTTGAACAGGAGGCAGTCTGGAGGGCTATGTTCTTCGCTCATATTGAGTGTAGCAAACTGAGGAACTACCCATCATATACTTTTTTAACCATTCTTTATTATAAACAGGGCAATAATGAATATCTTTGTGCATAAAATTGTAATTTACAATTCTGATTAGCTCCTGCCAGCTCAGAGCCCGGAGCCTGTTTCAGAGTCTGTGTCTCCCTCTCTCTCTGACCCTCCCCTGCTCACGCTGTCTCTCTCTCTCTCCTAGAAATAAATAAAAATATTAAAAAAAAAAAAGAAATATGTAGATTTAATGGGGCGCCTGGGATGCTCAGTCGGTTAAGCGTCCGACTTTGGCTCACGTCATGATCTCACGGTTTGTGGGTTCGAGTCTGCTTTGCAGTCTGTGTCTCCCTCTCTCTCTGCCCCTCCCCACACCTTGTGCTCTGTCTCTCTCTCTCTCTCAAAAACAAATAAGCATTAAAAAAAAAGAATTATGTCAATTTAACTTTACTTAGTTTGGTTTTTAGTAAAAACACTGGTAACCATATTCAATACTCTTATTTCTTATGCTACTTTTTCTTTTTATTTAAAAGTTTTTAATGTTTAATTCATTTTTTTTAATGTTTTATTTATTTCTGAGACAGAGACAGTGTGAATAGGGGAGGGTCAGAGAGAGAGAGGGAGATACAGAATCCGAAACAGGCTCCAGGCTCTAAGTTAGCTGTCAGCACAGAGCCCGACGCAGGGCTCGAACCCATGAACTGTGAGATCATGACCTGAGCCGAAGTTGGTCGCTTAACCGAGTGAGCCACTCAGGTGCCCATTTTATTTATTTTTGAGAGAGAGAGAGAGACAGTGTGAGCAGGGGAGGGTCAGAGAGAGACGGAGACAAAGAATTTGAAGACAGGCTCCGGGCTCTGAGCTCTCAGTACAGGGCCTGACATGGGGCTTGAGCCCACGAACCGACTGAACCACCTAGGCACCCCCTTATGCTACTTTTTCCGGATTCCATGATATTTTATTTCCATTGTTATATCTCGTCAAAAATATTTGAGAACAGAGTATTTGGTTATATGAACTGTAATCTCCACAATTATAAAAAATCTCATTGTTTATAAAACAAGTTTTTACATTGGGTCATTTCTCCTAAATCACAGCAACTACAATAAACATGAGAAGATTAGTGACTAAAATGTCACTACTTACCTCCTCTTCAATAGCAAATAATTTGACAATATTTTTGTGATTGAGTTTTTTTAATACTTCAAATTCTCTCATCTGAACATCCACTGGACGAAGGAAGCTTATGTTATTAAATACTTTGATAGCAAATAAGTCACCAGTTTTCTAAAAGAAATTAAAAAAAGAAAAGTTTTATTTATATTGCAAAGAAGATTAAAAGTTACCATTAGCACTAGATAGCAATATATCTTTCTTATCGAACACCTAAATATATATACATATATGTGTGTATATATATATATTAAACTTTAATGTTTTTTATTTATTTCTGAGAGAGAGAGAGACAGCGTGAGCAGGGGAGGGTCAGAGAGAGAGGGAGACACAGAATCTGAAGCAGGCTCCAGGCTCTGAGTTAGCTGTCAGCACAGAGCCCGACGCGGGGCTCGAACCCACGAACCGTGAGATCATACCTGAGCCGAAGTTGGACGCTCAACCGACTGAGCCACCCAGGTGCCCTACCTAAATATATTTTTTTAAGTTTATTTATTTTTGAGAGAGGGGAAGGCGTAGAGAGAGGGACAGAGAAAATCCCAAGCTGTCAGCAGAGAGACCAATACAGGGCTTGATCTCACGAACTGTGAGATCATGACTTGAGCCAAAACCAAGTCAGATGCTAACCAATGGAGCCACCCAGTCACCTTAGAGAACACTTAAATATTTTTAAGCATAGGTAATTATATTAGGGCTCTTCACTTGTTTTTATTTTTATTTTATTACCTTTTTTTTTATTGAGAGAGAGAGAGTAAGAGAGAGACAGCAAGTGAGCGAGGGGCAGAGAGAGAGAGAATCCCAGGAACGGCAGAGAGAGAGAGAGAGAGAAGGAGGGAAGGAGAGAGGGGGAAAGAAAGAGAGAAATTGAGAAGCGAGGCTCACCCAAGGCGTAGCTCGAGCTCACCTGATGTGGGACTCAAACTCAGGAACTGTGAGATCATGACCTGAGTCAAAGTCAGGTGCTTAACAACTGAGCTACCCAAGTGCCCCCTTCACTTGTTTTTAAAGCTAAAATCAGCCAATCAACTGCTCCAAATTTCTTTCAAATGGTATGCTTTGGAATGAAGAAAAGGCTATTTTCTTTCATATTAAAACACTTCCAGAGGTGCCTGGCTGGCCTAGTTGGTATATAGCATGGAACTCTTGATCTTGGGGTCAGGAGTTCAAGCCTGACATTAGGCCTAGAGCCCACTTATGAACTAATAAATGAATGAATATTGAAAAAAAAAAGCTTCCATTATAATAATTGAAGCAAAGATAGTCTTTCACATATAAGAGAAAAAGAGCTCTAATAATACCAAATGTGAAAGTATATTTTAGATAAAAAAGTGGAGGGGCACCTGGGTGGCTCAGTTGAGCAGCTGACTCTGGGCCATCTCATGGCTTGTGAGTTCGAGCCCCATGTCAGGCTCTGTACTGACAGCTCAGAGCCTGGAGCCTCCTTCAGATTCTGTGTCTCCCTCTCTCTCTGCCCCTCCCCTGCTCACACTCGTGTGTGTGTGTGTGTGTGTGTGTTTGTCTTTCTCTCTCTTAAAAATAAATATTAAAAAAAATTAAAAAAGAGAGTAGAACTCACAAGGGTTTCTCCAGGGCCTAATAATTTAAAAACTAAACAGAACAGAAAAAGAGAGATTGAATATTCCACATCTGAAATTTCATTTGGATCTCAAAGTAATGAAACTGATGGTTAAGAAACACCCCCTAGATGCAACACTGTGCGTGTAGACGTGCAAGTGGAGGTAGGAGTTGGAGTTGGTCGGGTTCAAGCAGACTCTCATCACTGGACTGCACCACTACTGCCTTGGAGAACCTTCTGCGACCTCACCTAGATGATTAGGGCAGATTGTTTCTCCACAGAGCTTTCTCTTAGAAGATCAAAGACATTTCCTTTTCTCTGTGGAGGTAGCTGCAGCCATGCTCACGGCGTACTTAAGTAGATTACACAAAAAATTACAAGGCACAGCCTTGGCTGGGAGGGACTCTTAGAGGTACAAATATATGCTTCATTTCAGATACATATTATCTTATGTTCTTCATATTAACCTTACTGTAAGCTCTCTTCCAGACCCTCCCATCTCCTTCCAGTCACTCTAATCTAAGCAAACCTCTCCTCGGTGGTCAGTCCGATTCTTTGAGTTTAATCTTACCTTTTCCATAATCCAACGTTGAACTTCCCTGGAGCAAGTAGAAAGATAATTTCCTCTCTGACTTTGGGGTTCAAGCACCACCTGCCTAAAGATATTTCATGGCTGTCCATCTGTCAGAATTTCTGTGCTGTTCCTGCTCTGACACCTTCTCTACAGCTTTCCACACAGATTCACTGCTTATAGCCACAATCACCTCAGAATCTCATGATTTTTTTTTTGAAGTTTATTTATTTATTTTGAGAGAGAGGGCATGGGCAGGGGAAGGGCAAAGAGACACAGAGAGAGAATCCCAAGCAGGCTCTGCATTGCCAGCACAGAGCCAATCTCACCAACCACAAGATCACGGTCTGAGCAGTAACCACGAGTCGGCCCTAGACTCAGGTGCCCTAGAGCTTCATGATCTTTTTCTCACCTTAGATTCTCATGATCTTTTTCTCACCTCAGATTCTCATGATCTTTTTCTCACCTCAGAATCTCATGATCTTTTTTCTTAAAACCATTTAACTGCTTCACAACCTCTCTTCAAGATCACTATTTGGAGACCACTATCTGTGTCTCATAATCACACCTCCCTCACCCCCCTTCACACCAAATACACATTTTTTTTCCAGAGAAAATGTCCACTGACCATTTTCAGACAATATGAAAATAGAGTAACAGCTGAACTGCAGTCGAATTACGCTGTTTTTCCATTTGTTCAACCAGAGTAAGAACACTGCCCAAATCTATACCACCCAACATTTGCCACCATGATTTTGCTTGAGCATACCTGTCTCCGACTTGGTTTAAAATTAGGAGAATCCTAACAGAGGAGCAATCAGGGAAAACAATATAATGTTGCAAAGTGCCCACTGTGTTCAAGGCTAGCATTTTTCAAACTTTTGTAGTCTACATCATACCTGTGAGATTACTGGCACAACAGGTGGAAATGTATCGTTTTCCCTTTAGCCAACTGCACAGTCATCTATCATTCACTGTCCCTAAGTCAAAAGGAATATGAATAATATTTAGAGATCTATGTGGATATATAAAGTTGACCTCTGAACGATGTGAGGGTTAGGGCGTCAACCCTACATGAGGTTGAAATTCCACATATAACTGACTCTCCAAAAACTTAGCTACTAACAGCCTACTGTTGACTGGAAGCCTTAGCAAGAACATAAAGAGTTAACATATATTTTGTATGTTATGTGTCTATAACATTCTTTGTATGTTACATTCTTACAATAAAGCAAGCTAGAGAAAAGAAAATGTTACTAAGAAATCCTAAGGAACAGAAAATATATTTACAGTACTGTACTTTATTGAAAAAAAATCCACATGTAAGTAGGCCCACAGAGTTCAAACCTATGTTGTTCACGAGTCAACTGTATCACATATGCCAATCAACATATCCTTCCCTTCCCTTTAACTTCCCCATGGTTAGCTCATGCACGCATGCACATGCGCGTGCGCGCGCGCGCACACACACGTAACTAAAAGCAACTCCATGAGAAAGAGATAAAGTAACACACTCTGAATGACAAATTCTAAAACCTGGTCTGAAATTTGGAAACCTGTTCATTCTAGGCAATAACATAAAAGGGCTTAACAAACATCATGGTTAAAAATCCTTAAACAGTTACTAAGAGTAAGTAGGAAAAACAAAAACAAAAAAACCCCAACTTCAGCTCAGGTCACGATCTCATGGTTCATGAGTTTGAGCCCCGTGTCAGGCTCTGTGCTGACAGCTCAGAGTTTGGAGCCAGCTTTGGACTGTATGTCCACCCCCCCACCCCTCCCCTGCTCGCTCACGTGCTCTCTCTCTCTCTTTAATGTTTAACCAAACATTAAAAAAACAATTTTAAAGCAAGTAGGATTTTTTTGAGTATAGTCCTAAATCTTTGTAGTTGATGTCAATGAGGACACACATGGTTTCTTAAACTATATCCCTGGGAAGAATATCAGGGACTAAATACTAAACTGAGTCTTCACAATCTTTTAAGAAAATTCCTATGTCTCTCAAATCCTTATTTTAGGCTTTCTGACTATGTTGGATAAAGTACATTTTTGTTTCCTTTGAAGAAGAATTTGGGTTGTCTTAGGGTAGTCTAATCTGTCCTCATGCATGCATGCATTCATTCATTCATTCAACATTTACAGAACGCTTACTATGTATGGGAACTTAAACGGAAGAGAGCGAGTAGGGAAAAAGGACCAGAATTGATGGAATATTTACAAGTACCAGGAACTTTAAACATGCCTCACCCAATCTCTCACTACTGACTACCTATCATTCCATCAGTTTCCAACTTACAACCCTTCTAATGCCAGCCCACCTTGCTACTAAACCCAAAACCCTCTGTGGGAAGGGACTGCACGTCATTTGCAGTTATATTCACTAGGTCCATCACAGGGCCTGTCATATACCAAGTGATTATTAAAGTTTGTTAACTTGGGTCAGAGGAAGACAATCAGATGTAGTCTCGAGGCTAAACCTTGTGTCGCCACCCACTTTTTCTTCTTCTTAGCACAGAGCACAAAACAAAAACAATTTCTAGGATAGGAATACCCAAAGTTGATCACAATGGGCTTGATAAAAGACCCAGAGACAAGAAATGTGAAAGGATTCCAAACCTGTGGATAATTCTGGAAGAGGGCAAAGGCTCAAAGTTCCCTGTATGACACTTCTGATTCATTCTCCATTAACCACAGAGACTGCTTATAGTCATAATCATTCCCCAAGGGAAACAGGCCCTCCCCTCTGAATGCTTATCTCACTGTTACTGACAGAACTGATTGGTAATCACTAAGGCTACAGGAAAATATGAAGAAACTCCTCCTCACTAAAATACTTAAAGCTCGTTTCTCAAAATAATTTAAAAGGCTCTGATCGTCACTAAGCTCAAAACAAATTCAAAGGGTTGAAAAATTAGTGGATTATTTGCATTATAAAGGAATTTTTACTCCAGCTTTCCTCCCAGAACAGAAGCTTTAATGATCTTAAATTTCTTCAATTTATTTACTTTTTAATTTTTAAAAATTAATATTTATTTATTTTTGAGAGAGAGACAGAGACAGAGAGACAGGGTGTGAGCAGCACAGGAGGGGCAGAGACGGGGAGACAGAATCGGAAGCAGGCTCCAGGCTCTGAGCTAGCTGTCAGCACAGAGCCCGACGCGGGGCTCAAACCCAGGAACTGTGAGATCATGACCTGAGCCGAGGTCGGTGCTTAACTGACTGAGCCATCCAGATGCGCCTTATATTTCCTCATTTTAAATTATGTTAATTATCTTTAATTCCATCCTCCAATATAGAATTTGACAGTAAATCTTTTTGGTTCTTGGAGTGCCTCCAAGATTAGCCCTTTTATTCTATTCTCACTTCTACTAACAAGTTCTAATTACCTCATACCTTTTAAATGTGAGCTCCTTGCTGATAACCTCACTTTATTATTTTTTTTATATTTGAGAGAAAGAGACAGAGAGAGAGAGAGAGAGAGAGCTGGAAAAGGGCAGAGAGAGAAGAAGACACAGAATCTGAAACAGGCTCCAGGCTCTGAGCTGTCAGTACAGAGCCCGATGTGGGGCTTGAACTCATGAACCGTGAGATCACGACTTGAGCTGAAATCAGACGCTTAACCGACTGAGCCACCCAGGCGCCCGTCTCACTTTATTATTAGCTGCCTTGTACGGGGCTGTGTACCGGGGCCTGAAGCTATAGGACAGCATATCAGAATCATCTGTGGATTCCCCTCCAATGGTACATCTGCCTCCCTGTATTCCTCCCTCACCCGTAGCCCGCCCCAGTACACTGACATACTGATCTTGTTAGTGAGATCACTCATGACCACAGGAGGACGAGGCTGGGCAAAGAATCCGAAGGTACAATATGAACCTTGCTAGTCTCTTTTTTTCCCCACTCTCAGCACAAAACCTCTGCCAGCACTGGGCAGATATCACTGACTCTGACACAAGCTATACTTTAAATAACCACACGAACAGGTACTCTTTTTAGACAGTATTACCAAAAACATCAAGTCTCACATTTTGGAACAAGCGTGCTTCTCACAAGAGGACATACACAGTGCTAAAAAGTCTTCAGTTTTCTCTGAACCAACCTTATGCCTTCCACGAAAGACATTTGCAGTGGCTCCTTGGCCTAAAATATCAGATAAAAGCCACAGATGATTAGAGGTGCTCTGCATCTCGGCTTGGTCAGGAGATCTTCTTATTAAACTAAGAGAGAAGAAAAAATGTGCAGGTTTGTTTTGAGGGAATAATACACTTGAAGAACAAATGTTAGCTCCTTTTAGTCTCAAGTAAGATCACCTCTTAGCTATTGCTAAGTTGAAGTGTATCGTCTAATGTAAAAATCTAAGTTTCCAACAATATTAAAGGTTAAAGTGCTGTGTGGGCTCTGAAAAAAACATTAACTGGTGACATCTTATATATTCATTTTAATTCACTCATCACAGGGCTACGGAAACATCTATTTCCCTTCCAATGTTACCTTTGCCATTGAGAGTGATACTGGCCGCTTTTCTCCTTCAAATGTTTTCAAAGACTGATCATGATGAATTACAAAGTGTTTTAAGGTAAAGTAACAACGTACAATATAACAGATACATAGCAAAGAATTACTTTGTTTCCTTAAGGGCAGGGTTACACCTATGAAAACAACTGTTGCCATGGCATAACATTTCCATTAAATGTTTCCTTTAAATTTCACCCCCAAGTGCCTGACAATCATAATGGAAAGATGCAATTTTTTGTTCCTGAAAAATTACTAACTCTCCTGAAATTAACTTAAGGATAATTTCTCCAATCTCCAAGTATATGAACAGACACATACTAAGTGCATATTACCAAGTCTTAAAAAATGAGCAAGTGGAAGCTATCTATGCATGCAGCTGGAGGCTATTATGTTTAAGTAAAAGATTTGTACCTTCTGCTCAATTTTGCCATACACCTAAAACTGCTCTAAAAAATAAGGTTGATTTAAGAAAAAAGCATCACCCCAGCCTTGTCATTTAATACTTAAAAGCTATATAACTATGAGGATATTAAAATACTTGCGCTCCATGTTGGAATAAAAATCAGGTATGCTAAGTAGCATAAACCCTAGCCTCACCATGCCACCTTAAATCTGCTGTAGTATCAGATCTTAATACCACTCTGTACTCCGAAAGAATTCGATGATAAATTAATGACTCCCAACATTCCAAGAAGGATCAGGAACATAAAGAAGGGCCAATTTTCAACAATCTTTGATATACTAAGATATATACTTTTACCACCCGCCTAATTTAGATAAGGAATTCATTGGAAATAAGCAATAAAAATAAGATTCACTTTTGGCAAGTAAGAAATACACATTTGTCAGCTGAATACACATTTAGATAAGGAATAATAAACTTCTTAACTACCTTTTCAATATTTTCAAGTATTTTTCAATAATGAAAAACCTTCCCTAATTGCTGTAACTGTGCTGAGGTAACTGTAATGGAAAACAGTGTCACTAGGTACGTGTATGTACCTAGTGAATAAATACAAACACATTTATCAGCTAAGATATCTGCTTCTCTATATGAAGATAGCAGACTAGTTTCACAATCATCAAGGGGAAATGTCTTTTGGTGACTACCTTCCAGTAAACCCACAATAACAGCATGCTAAAACATGACTCAGCACATCCACAAGGTGTGTGCTTTACAAATCTTCCCCAAATTTCGATACATCATAGGTAAGCACTCAACAAGTATGTTACTAGTGACTTTGCCTTAAGCCTACTTCCTTATACTGTCCAAAACGAAAGTTACTGTTCGTCCATCGATGAAAACAGGTTTGGTGACAGGCATACGAACAAAGTTCAAAGATTTTCCAACTCTACCACTACGTTAAGAATTTCGGCGTTCTAGAGCGAACAAAAACCTCGGGTTTTGGTTACGTACTGGGCAGTTAACGGGTAGACCTTGTTTTGAGGCCACCTACTGAAAATACCCGGGAAACGGACTGGGAAACAAACAACGTACGGAATTTCCCAAAGGAAATGTTTGGGAATTCACATTATATGTGTGTATATTCATAAACGGCTGCCTCCAGCTTCCGGTTAGTCAATCCCCGCCGTTACCATCACTAAAACCCTAACGAAACGCCTCTTTGGGATCATCTGAAATATCAACCCATTCAAACGGTGCCGATCGTGTCAACGCTCATAAAGAGGGGAGAAGCGGCCAAACTCCAAGAAAAAGGGGAATTCGTCTCTCGAGCGCGGCCAGGGCCCAGACCCGGTAACCCGCACGTCCTCTTTCTTCGTGCCCAACGTCGCTCTCCGCTGACCCGGGAGGGCCCCGGTCAGAGGGCCGGCCAGGGGGCGAGCAGGAGAGATGGAAGGGCCCGGGCCCGTGCGTCCGTTCCACCGCGTTTCGGACGCCCCGGACACCGGGGAGGCGGCGTCCGCCTAGTCGGGGTCCGGGGAGGGCTCGGCCTTGGGTCTTGCAGGGCTTCTCGGGGCGCCCGCCCCGCCCCCGCTCTGACTCAGCATCCCAGTCGCCCACAGGGGGCGGGAGCGCCCGGCGCGGGCCCGTGCCGACTTCGCGACCGGTGCCCCGCGCGGCTCGGCCCCTCCGCCCGCGCCGCCCCACTTACCGCGCCCGGTCTCCGTCGCGCCACCGCCGGCGGGCTCCCGCGGCCTCCTTGCGCCTCGGGACACTTCCGCCTTCGAGAGCCCTGGCCGCGGGCCACGTGACCGACGGCCGGCGCGCGCCGGCGCGCGTGCGCACGCCCGCCGGACCGGCCCCGGCCTCGGCCGCCTAAAGCTGCTGCCGGCTCTGCGGCGGCGGCCGGCGTCCCGAGCTTCTGTAGCGAAGGGTGGGGAGGCCGGGGGGGGGGGCTGTCTGGAGTCCGACTCGGTCCACGCCCTCTGCCCGTCCCTCCCTGGCTCTCCGGGTGGAGCCGGGGAGCCCTGCGCAGTGAGCAGTTTCAGATTCCCAGAACTGCAAATCCCACCCAGTTCTCGAGAGCCGACGACGGAGTGTGGCGTGCGGCGGTCGTAGGCAGGACGAACCTCGAACTCCTGATTGCAGACACTCAGACAGGCACAGGTGTGCAGACTGCTGGACGCGGGAGAGGCGGTCCCTGGGGAATGTCACTGTCTGGAGGGATACATCTGCAGCTGCTCTGAAGCCTGCGTTGCCCGCCGCGGAGCCCCATGATCGCCTCAGAATAATCCAGACGTGAAATTCTTAGTGTAAATGAGCTCACTTCTTATTTATTTATTTGGCGTTCTGGGGCGAGGGATCCAGGAATAAATGTCTTAATTCTCTCTTTAAGCGGTATTTTGGAAATGGGCAGTATTGGAGAACTTGATTAAAATCGGGTCCTGCAGTATTCGTGCCGCCAAGAGCCGAAGCAGCTGTTCCCTAGAAAGTGATCCCCTCTTCCCACTCACTGTGCTGCAGCCTTTCTCGACATATGGAGAGGCCACAGAGACTCTTGATGGGCCAGGGGTAAACTTCCGAGACACGGAAGAGAAGGAATTCTTCCCAGATGAGAACTACAGCAACCAGGAATGACATAAGAAACCAAGGCTGAGTGGTTAAGAACGGCGGCGTTTGAATGGAACAGATCGGGGGTGCAGCCTCAACTCTCCCCACCAAATACTGACTCTCAACACGTTTTTTCCAAGTCGGTTGTGTCCTTTGCACCGTGGAGATAACAAATGCCCACAGTAATGCGTTATTACAAAGGAAGTTACTTTGTTAGACTTTTAAACAATGTATAAGTCGTGGAGTCATTCCAAAAACCAATCTGTTTACTGCTTACTATTCCAACCAATTTCAGTTCTCCTGTATCTCATGCCAAGAAGGGGACCTGTGTAGGTTCCTTACAACAGTAAAACCCACAGCTCAAAAGTTGTCTGGGAGAAAATGTGATAAGCTGAGCCAAAGGCCTTGATTCGCATATTTTACCACAAAAGTGATGCATATTGAAATTTGACAGGATTTTCTTAAAGGCAGAGCTTCTTGTGAGCCAGTTTGCGTTAACATTTAAGACTTTAAATAATCTGTCAGGCACAGAACTAGACCAGGTGTCATGAAATCCTTGTGGTTTTGTAGTCAAGTCACCCAAATCTGTCTTTTGGCTCAGTGACCTCATCTGTTAAGATGTGAGATTCACTCTTGTGACAATTATTTGGGTGCTCGTTTTCGGAAACTACAATGCAAACAAGGTAATTCATAATGAAACAGAGGTCATTGCTATGGTACTCTGTAAATAAAGTGCTCTGGATAACCTCAAGGAAAAATGGGAATTATTCTACATTATCATAGAACATGAAGCTTAACTTCTGTTGCAGACTCTTAATTTCCGTGTCTTGATTTCAGTTGGCCCTGAACATACATGAATCTTTTGAAGGACTTTAAAGAGACAGGAAAAGCAGGTGTCACCCTCACATGTATGGAACTAATAGTACAGTGGCCACGGCTGATATGAAGCCTTCACGTGCAGGTACCGTAATAAGCTCATTTCATGCTTTTACAGATGCAAAAACCGGGGCAGGGAGAAATTATTTAATGTGCTTAAACTTCTAAAAACCAGAGACTGGCGGAACTGTTATTTGAACCTACTTAATCTGGGTCTGGAACCTGTCTTAGCTCTTAACCACTATGTGACTTGTTAATATACTTTTGAAACTTAGTGCTATTGTAACAGATGCCAGTTGTCTTTCCCACTGTTTAGGGAAACTTATCAATGAAACACCCAAGCTTTTTAATTTTTTATTAACTTTTATGTATTTTTTTTTAAAGTAATCTCTATGCCCAAAGTGGGGCTCGAACTCATGACCATGATATCAAGAGTCATATGCATGACCATGAGATCAAGAGTCGTATGCTCTACCTGACTGACCCAGTCAGGCTCCCTTCACTTATTTATGAAGACATTTTTATTGAAATATACATTTCGCTGATCTGTTCTTCCAGCTGTTAAGTTTGGAAACAAAGTTTAGTACCTTTGTCCTATGATGTAAGGAAAATGTTTGAAATCACTTACGGAATTAACCCCAGAAAAAGATATATGTGTATCATTTAGAATAGTTTAAGGGAGTTTATAGACCACTGAAGCCCATCATAGGGGGAACACATGAGCCAAAGGTTGAAAAGAAAAACCAAACTAACCCTCCCCTAAAATTTTCCTTACGTTTTTGGAATTTAAACTTTTATGCCTGCAGTAATTTAATTCTGCTGCTCAGTTTGTCGCTCCTTTTTTTGCTCTCCAATACTACTACTGATACTTTTACTCTTGCTTTCTTTCATAGTCACAAATAAAAACAGGGGTAAATACTTGTAGTAACTAGACGGGCAGCTTACTTGTAAGCATCATTAATACATAGGTATAGTGACCTACGGAAATCCAACAGGAGGGAAAAATTGGGATTTTAAATTCTAACAATAGAATGAAACAGGCTTTTCCTAGCACCTTAAAAAAAAAAAAAAGTCTAACGGGCACCTAGGTGGCTCAGTCAGTTAAGTGACCAACTCTTGATTTCAGCTCAGGGTTCATAAGTTCAAGCCCCACACTGGACTCTGACCATGCAGAGCCTGCTTGGGATTCTCTCCCTCCTTCTCTCTCTGCCCCTCCTGTACTCTTTTTCTCTCTCTCAAATAAGTAAAAGAAACAAAAACAAAAACAAAAAAGGAGTCCAACAAAACTAAGTTGCATATAACCTTCTGAGAGCATAAATAAATCATCCATAAGCCTAAATGTGTAATTCTTTAAATGGGAAATCTGGGAGAGATAAGAAAATAAGGCTATTTATAATAACAACAAGACGTGGTAGATTTCACTACGTAAAATTTATTTTTTATAAAAAGCGTGTAACACCGACACCTACTCTTAAATCAGTTAATTTATGAAACCATTCTCTTTTGTAGAACACACACTGGCATCGAAACAGTTTAAAGAAATGTAATGGCTATCTACAAAAAATTAGTTTTAATTTGCTGTATTCTCCCATTTTGAGTCTGCACACATAAAATTAAAATTTTCAAACATTTTATATTTAGCAATTGAAAAAAAGTACACTGTTTTCCTGCTATGTGGTCTTTATAAAGAATTTAATATTTCAAGTAAAAAAAAAAAGGGGGGGGAGTACTAAGATAACCGTGCTGTATCTTTTAACAGCATTTTTATATAGAACAATTTGAACTGGCATGCAAGCAACTTCTCTTGTTGTCACATACCTGTATTCAGAGAAAATTACACCCATTTTACAGAAAAATCCCAATACATATACTGCAATAAGCTTAAAGCAATGTTAAAAAGACCAGTGTGAATGGCACACAAAAACTGCTTCTTTATAAATTATTAACTGGAATTCTTGATCATAAAGTAGGCACAGGGAGATCCAGTCCTTAGGGCTTTGCTCTCTGGAAGAATACCTGGAAATAAAGTATTAGTACAATTAGTACTGGTTTCAGAAGATACCACCTGAAGAATGGCTCCAAGTCAGTAAGTGCTAGTCACTCTTTTATAAAATATAATAAAAATTCAGAACATTTCACATACTTCATAAATCCACACATGGTTCGAGAACTTTTTTCTGGACAATTTGATCAAGTCACAAGGTAACTTATGTTGACATTAGCTAGGAAACTAGTGAAGGCTATGGTATTAACTCTAATGCTATGAGAAATCAAGTGCTCAGAGGAAAACATGCTCTGGATACCTTTTGCTGATTGGCACACCGTCAAAGCTAATACTGTGAAACTAATTTAAAAAAATTTTTTTATAGTTTATTTATTTTTGAGACAGAGAGAGACAGAATATGAGTTGGGGAGGGTCAGAGAGAGAGGGAGACACAGAATCCGAAACAGGCTCCAGGCTCTGAGCTAGCGGTCAGCACAGAGCCGGATGTGGGGCTCGAACCCACGAAACACGAGATCACGACCTGAGCCGAAGTCGGACGTCAACCGACTGAGCCACCCAGGCGCCCCTGGACAACTAAATTCTGAGGAAGAAATAAACAAATCAAAGCTAAAGATAACAACTGTTATCACTTAAGGAATTTGTTTATTTGATTAAAAAATACTTGCAATTTACCATACTAACTTCCATATTTCATAGTTAAGTACATGTTAAGTGATCATTAAAAAGACTAAATAGGCACTAAACTCACTAAGGGTAAGGACTATAGTCATCATCGCATCCTTAGCATCTAGCAGATCAGGCATCAAATCTATTCTAGCAGTCAAATCTATTGACTAAGTGAAGAGAATGATTGCTATGTGAGCAAAATAGAGCCTTACAAAGAGGCCATGCTTGAGGTAAGCCCTCTCCCCCCCCCCAAAAATAGGTAGAATTCATAAAGAGGAGGGTTGCTAATAAGGCACAATTTCTGAAAAACAGCAAAAATAGCAAAGACCATTCCTGCAAGAGAAACCAGAGAGGTAGTCTGAGATCAGAATATGAAAACAAAAACAAAAACCCTGAATGTCAAACTAAGAAACATGAACTTGTTTTTTAGTCAACTCTATAGGTTTATGAAGAATGAGGGGAATAAATTTCAGAGGTCTATTCAGGGTTTTCATTTAAAAAAAATTGGGGGGGGGGCACCTGGCTGGCTCAGTTGGTTAAGTGGCTGACTTTGGCTCAGGTCATGATCTTGCAGTTCGTGGGTTCGAGCCCCATGTTGGGCTCTGTGCTGACAGCTCAGAGCCTGGAGCCTGTTTCGGATTCTGTGTCTCCCTCTTTCTCTGCCCTCTGCTCATGCACTCTCAAAAATAAATGTTAAAAAAAATTTGAAAAAAAATTTTTTTTAACATTTATTTTTGAGAGACAGAGAGAGACAGAGCATAAACAGGGGAGGGAGATACAGAATCTGAAGCAGGCTCCAGGCTCTGAGCTGTTTGTTAGCACAGAGCCTGACACGGGGCTTGAACTCACAAACTGCAAGACCATGACCCGAGCCAAAGTCATATGCTCAACCGACTAAACCATCCACGCATCCCTATTCAGGGTGTTCAAAGAGGCGGGGCTACGAGGGAAGGGAGATTAACGGGAGGTAACACAAACACGTACTAGAGAGGCAGCAGGGGAGACAAAGTGAGAGTGAGGAAAAGAGGATCTGCAAGATCCAAGAATCAATCACATCTAAAGATAGTAGGCACAAAAGAAGGAATCCAGACTTTTCCCAATGAGAAGAACATTGCTATCCCAGAGATACTGCCAGCACTGAAGAGATGTTGGGCTTGGGAGGGGACTTTTTATAAATGCAGCTGGATGAATTAGTATGTTTGGAGCAGAGACCTGGCACGCTGCACGTGCATCTGCTTACAAGATACCTATAATAAAGAGTTAGGTTTTTTTTTTAATCCTTTTCTCCAGTTTGATCAGTTACTTAGCAGAGATTACCTCCACAGGTACTTCGCTTTTACGGGGACATGGGAGTGGGGAGGGTTCCCAATGACAAACAGTAACTCCCAATATTCTTCTCACAGACTCTCGTCAGTTTAAGCTGACAGACTACTAGAGGGGAAAAAACCGCCAACAGGAGATGTTATAACCAACGTCCAAGGGTGACATACTTTCTTCCTCAACAAAGGCCTTGACTTAGGAATGTTATTGAATGTATCGGACAGAAGAACCTGGTAGCCAGCCATTTGTTCAGTCACTTGCTACCAACATATTTGGCACACTGTTTTGCCTGCCAATTTGTTGAATGAAGGTAATAAAAATAAAGAACACTTTTTCATCTGTTACCCTGGAATTTTATTTCCAGAGCATAAGCTCTTTATAGGCAAGAGAAGTCATATATATGGATATCTGCAGCAGTAAAGTCATGATGTAAAGTCACGATGTGGCACTGAATGACTATCTGGGTGACAATGAGATAGTCTGCCTTACGGATTTAAGCTGTCCATATGAATACTAAATAAACATTTGGTACTTCTTGCCAACTTGGAGAGATTTTTAAAAACTCACGAATTTTATAAACGTAAAAAGAGCCTCTGACAAGTCAGAGATTTTGTTCTGTTCGATCTACAATTCAGAAGTTTCAAAATAAGATACAACCAAGTAACTCCCACTTCTGTTTTTATATTTTTAGCTCCTTTCTTTCAATTCAGTAGGGTCACATTTTTTTTTTTTTTTAGTGTATTTATTTTGAGAGAGACAGAGAGAGAGAGACAGAGAGAGACCACGCGCGTGCACAGGAAGGACAGAGACAGAGGGAGACAGAGCATCCCAAGCAGGCTCCACACGGTCAGCGCAGAGCCCAATATGGGGCTTGAACTCGTGAAATGTGAGATCATGACCTGACCGAAATCAGGAGTTAGACACTTAACCATCTGAGCCGCCCAGGCGCCCCAGAGCACATGTTCTTAAACATTACTTGTCTCAAACCTGTAGCTCCTACCTAATTTCAACACACACTGTAAAAGGAAACTAGCATTTTCAGTGTGTTCAAGCATATACACAGTGTGCTTACCTCTCTTATGATCTTTCCTAAGAGCTTAGTTGAAAATTGACTTTATAGAAAACTCTGAAGTATTAACATCTAAAACTGCAAATTCTTAGAAGCTGGTTTTAGAGCAAAGAGATTCCCAAGTAAGTAATAACTGGTAAGATTACAGTATGACACAGTATCCTGTAATATGTACCCTCTCTCAGGTCTAAAATATTACCTAATTATATGAATATATGTAAGTTTTCCAAATACCTACCTTTAAGTAATTTTTGAAAACTTTAGCATCAGGCTGCTGAAGCGCTTGACAAAACTCCTGGTGGCCCAGCCGGGAGGGGATAGAGAGAGAGAGAGAGAGAGAGAGAGAGAGAGAGAGAGAGAGAGAGAGAGAATGAATGTTAACTGTATTAAATTCACTGTAAATCAAATCCACAGTTTTCTTTTTTAAACTGTGATTAAAAAAAACATTTAACTGACCATCTTACCACCATAATACATTAGCATTAACTATTTGCATACTGTTGAGCAACAGATCTCTGGAACTTTTCATCTTGCAAAATTGAAACTATACCCATTGGATATCAACTCTCCCTTTCCTTCCCTACCAAGCCCCTGGCCACCACCATTCTACTTCCTGTTTCTGAGAGTTGGCCTACTTTAGTTACTTCATATTAAGTGAAATTATGCAGTATTTATCTTTTCGTGACTGGCTTATTTCATTTACCGGAATGTCCTCAAGGTTCACTCAAGACTGGAGCATGTGACAGGATTTCCTTTCTTTGAGGCTGAATAATATTCAGTTGTATGTATGTACATTTTATTCATCTATTCATCTGTCAAAGGGCATTTAAGTTGCTTCCAAGCTACAATAGTCGTATAACAGTTCCTCACCAAAAAAGGTTCTATGGCATTTTCAAATGTAATACTTTTCAGTTAGACTGCTTTCCCTTTTGAGAACATGGTTCTCCTGGACAAGGTTGACTCATGCCTGAGAAGGGAGAGTGGGACAAAAACTGCATTGCTGTGGCTGTTCTCACCTAGTTAGAGCAGTAATTGAGCAGAGCTAAACCAAAAGAAAAAGAGTTAAGGCTCTCTAACAGAATTCTGCAAAAGGTTGTCACAAGACATATGGAAAAGAGAAAACGGGGGATGCTTATCTTCTACAATCAAATTATTAGACAGAAAGATAATTTTGCTTTACTTAATTTGGTATATTTCATTTTTGATGTACATTAAGGTCATTGCTTTCATTAAAACATTACTTTATATTTACATAACAAATTATAGCTAAGAAAATTCATTAATACCTCTAAAGTTTATGTTACAAAATAGAAGATTATAAATTCATTAAAAATTAGTTTTATGATTACTCTTATGTGAGATATATCCTATTTTTCATTCAAGTTTTTCAGTGCCTCTCATAAAATAGTATGATAAAAACTTTTTAAAAACACTGTGAAGAAACAATTCTTAGAATCCCTTCAAGAGATTCTAACACTAGTTGTAAAAAAAACTTTGATACCTCAATTAGATCTATGTGCTAGAGAAGTCAGGATAACTACATGCCAAGAAAATAACTGAATACCATTATGAAAATTACTTTTTAATATATAAAAATGTAAGATTGCATTCCAGATACTTCCTTCAAAACATAGTTTCAGATTTTAAAAATTCAGCATTTATAAGCTTGGCATATGTAAAAGGAACTGCTTAACACAAATCTTCAGAACAGGTTTGTGTGCTGGGGTGCCCTTTGGTAGTCTGGGGGAGCCCACTTGACTCCTTTTAGAATTTTTTTTTAAGCACTGTGTGTGTTTTTTTTAAATTCATTTTGAGTGGGGGTGAGGGGCAGAGAGAGCAAATCTCAAGCAGGCTCTGCACTGTCAGCATGGAGCCAATGTGGGGCTTGAACCCAGGAACCATGAGATCATGACCTGAGCTGAAATCAAGAATCCGACGCTTAACCAACTGAGCCATCCAGGTGCCCCTAGAATGTTTTTTAAAATATATTTGTAACACATGGGATTAGAAAGGAAACTAATTATAATGACTTCTGGTTATCAAAAATATTTTTGACATGTGGTGGAACAGTAAGAATTGCTGACTGAGACAACAAAGTCTAGTGGTAGATCTTAAGAACTTAAAATTTCACAATCTTGGAGTATACAAAGTATTTCGAGATTCCCTGGAACAATGAAAGTGACAGGAATACATCTGTGATTTCTACTGGGGACAAAGTCTTGGGCAATGAGAATGCTATTATGATCTGTCACCTACGCCATGGCAGGAAATTAAACTTTTGGCTAAAGGTTAGTGAAAATAAAAATACAGGGGCGCCTGGGTGGCTTAGTCGGTTAAGCGTCCGACTTTCGCTTAGGTCATGATCTCGCGGTTCGTGTGTTCGAGCCCCGCGTCGGGGTCTGTGCTGACTGCCAGCTCAGAGCCTGGAGCCTGTTTCAGAGTCTGTGACTCCCTCTCTCTCTGACCCTCCCCTGCTCATGCTGTCTCTCTCTCTCTCCCCCTCCTAGAAATAAATAAAAAATATTAAACAAAATTTAAAAAAATAATAAAAAGAAAATAAAAATACAATTTTTTCCCATTCGATTTCAGATACCCCTGAAGTTTAAACTCTTGCTATCCTGTATACAGTAACACATCAAGCTGAATGCAGTTTGACATTTTTGGATCAAAATTTTGAACTACACAGTCAGATGTAATTAAATGGAAAGGAATCTGCTGGGACAGCTCTTACCTGAATTATCTCTGGAGCTACTTGCAAGGAAGGCAGGTATTCTTGTTGAAGATACTGAACACATTCTGGGCCCTGAAAATTAAGATAATTAGAACTCAATTACTTTCTTCCTTGATATTAAAATAGTGCATAAAAATAAATTAGAACAACACACGTATACTTCAAGCATAATATGGCATTGTGATTTAGAATATATAGTCTGGAGCCAGATTACTTTGGTTTGAGATCTGACTCTGGCAAATTTCTGGTAACTTGAGCAGGTGACTTAAGTTCTCTGAGCCTCAGTTTCCCCATCTGAAAAATGGAAGTTACTGTGAGGAATGGATGAGTTAAGAAATATAAAGCTTTTGAACAGCGCTTAGTGGGGTGCCTGGGTGGCTCAAGTGTTCAACTCTTGATTTTAGCTCAGGTCATGATGCCAGGGTTGTGGGATCGAGCCCGGTGTTGGGCTCCACAATGAGTGTAGAACCTGCTTAAGATTCTCTCTGTCTCTTTCTCTCTCTCTCTCTCTCATTCCCCCCCTTTCTCTCCTCACTCCCTCTGTCCTCTCTCCTGCTTGTGCTTTTCTTTAAAAAAAAACAAAAACAAAAAAAAAAAACCCAAAACTGTAACAAATCTATGTGTAAGATGAAAACGAAAGGGCATGGAGTACAAAGCTCACCCGTTTGAGATGAATTGTTTTCAAAGTCACCGCACACTCAGACAGAGCCTATGGAAAACAGGTTGAGAATTTGAATACAATTTTTGGTTAGTGATCCCACTTGTCTCTTTATTTCCCTGGCCACTGCTCATTAACAACTACTTCCAAACAAGGCACAAAGGAAGGAAGGTACCATCATATGGAACAAGTGGGCTGGATAGAAAAAGGAAAAATTACAAAATTGTTGTTTTAATGCAGTAAATCAAATGATGAAATCTAACTTTTACTAGGTTTTGGGGAAATGGTTAACGGACACAGCTTGAAATTAAGTATTTTGAAAATGAGACCTAAGGAAACTATCATTTGAGCAAGAGAAAGTTACTTTTAATGGTTAGGAAAAACAACATTAAGCGCAAAGTTAGAATGAAAGCAGTAGAAAACTAATTAACTTTATCAAGCTTTAAAGAATGTTTATATAATGTACCCTTTCACTGTCCTTGAAAGAGTCTTGTTTGTTAAAGTTGAAGGAGCTGGATTATATATACTAAACTTTAGTATCACGATTCAGTAAGAATCCACAAAAGGTCCAGAAGAGATCATCAACCTTTTAAAAGTGACTCCTACTTTGAAATAAAAAAAAAAAGGGGAGGGGTGGGATGGGGGCAGTGAGACTAATACAGTCAACCTGGCATTAAGGAAACTGAGAGGGTACACGAGATGTACACAAGGTGAGCAAAGATTCCTAGGTGCTTACCAATACTGTTTGTGCATCTGCCAGGTCAAAGGTCTGTTTTAAAGGTGCCAGGAAACAGGCGGGGACAATGTGCTTATAAACAAAATCAGCAAATCCCACTGGTCCATCTTTACCTCCTGTCAAGAAAGGTCAAATGTTCATCTTGCATTAAAAGAAAGTCAACTAATTATCATGAGATTCGGAAAGTTAACTCCCAGCTCTTGTCCATGTTAGAGCTAGGGTTCCACTTCATCTCGAAGAGTCTTAGGAAACAGGTTGGGGAATGAAGTGTTTTTGTTTTTGTTTGCTTTAATCATCTTACCCCAGAGTTCTACCAACTTGGAGAGAATGATAAAACACGTTTTCTGTGCAATTGGATCTGGATATTCGACTGCTCCTTGGATAACAGTAACCAGTACCCGTTCTACATTCTCTGCACCTGAAGAGAAACAAAAACTTGAGTCTAATTTTAAAAAGACCTAGAAAGGCAACCTGAAGCTCTTACTTCGTATAGTAGAACAAGATAAAAGCACTTACAGAATTGGTAAGATCCCTCAATTTTTATTAGCTTGACTAAATTTTAAGCATAAAACATTGAAAAGTAATTATTCTCTTGTTTCTTGACCTCTGCATTTCTTATACAGCAAAATTCTCCATGTTGATCAATATAGTCCCATTTATTTTTAATTTGAAAATGGCTAACTGGCTAGTGAGACTCAATAGTCAGGTAAAGGCAGTCAAGTTGCCATGATGCTATTTATACTACAAAAGAACCAATTAAAGAACACTGCCCTAGGGGGTGTCTGGGTGGCTCAGTTGGTTAAGCATCTGACTCTTGGTTTCAGCTCAGGTCATGATCTCACCGTTTTGGGGGTTTGAGACCCGTGTCAGGGTCTGTGCTGACAGTGTGGAGTCTGAATTGGATTCTCTCCTCCCTCTCTCTGTCCTCTTCCCCCATGCTGTCTCTCAAATAAATAAACTTAAAGAAATAAAAAGAATAAAACCATAAATCTTAAAAAAGAGAAAAGAATACTGCCCTAAGAAAAAGGGAACTGAATACAAATTAATTTTAAGGTCCTCTACATGAAATTCATTTTCACCTTGATAATAATAATGAACTGTCAACCAGGAACCACCTTAGAAGTTTGGTATTTACTTCAACCAGCTCTTATACTGCCATGCAGCTGTGACAAGGCCTTGGGCAGACAATCTCAGCACCCCCACCTTGATTTGCTATGACTTCGCTCATTCCACTGCCTGTGACTGTTTGCAGGAAAGCAAAGTAACTCCTTCGTAACATTTGCTTCTCTAAAGCAGCAGACTGGTCATTTTCTTCTGCTGGTCGGAGCAACACTTCAAAAATTGCATGAAGTAGAGGCATGAACATTTGCTGTAAAAATGGAGATACCTGTATCTGAAGATAGAAAACAACTATTACTGCTTCAGTTATGAGTAAGATGATTAGTATGAAACTTATAAAAAACAGGTTTTACATAAAGCCTTTATCCAGAACTTCTATTTAATGTATTTACATAATTCCGTTAGCAAGTATCAATGTTAAGACAAAAAACTACATTAAACCTATGCATTACTGAAATCTTCAAAAATTGTTAATTCATTTCCCACAGCTCAAGATTCAGGTTAAAATGATAGGGACTCAGACGTATTTCATCATCAAATATCTCCATGGAATATATTCAAATTTAAATTCTCAAAAAATGAATTCTATTTTGCTAAATTTTCAGTGGAATTTATATGACTGAGCTTTCAAGGCTTTACATGGTTTTTGTCAAATTCCTTAACTTCTTTGTCTCAATTTCTTCATCTATAAAACACAGTCATCTCTGGGCCTATTAGGATTGAATGAATCAATGTACAAAAAAAAGGCTTAGAGCAGATTTTGAACACAGAAAGCACCATGTGTTAATCCTACTTGGGTACCCAAGTTACAATGCTTTTTATTCACCTCTAGACCCTTAGTACTCAACATTGTTTTTATTTGCTCTTCTAAAAGAGTAGACTAATAGTTTTCTTCTGCAAAGAGCAGAAAAAGTTTGTTTTTTATTAAAACATTTATTAAACATGTCGTATGTGTCAGGCAGTGTGCTAGACAGGGGGTGACAACAATACCTTTGGTCCATGTCCTAAAGTGACTTGTATTAAAAAACAACAACAAAAAAAAAACAAGCCAAGCGACAAATGCCAAAATGTGTCTAATTTGTAAATCAGGAGAATCTCTGAACTATGATGGTCTGCGGTACCTTAAATTTGGCTGTAATCTGGTTGATAAGAGGAATGAACTCCTGGAGGTCTTTTGCTTCACAATCTTTGAGCATGTGTTCCGAGGCAGATGGGATGAATGGAAGAACTTCTTCCTCTAAGCAAATAATCATGCGATGAAGGAAAGTCCGAACTCCACTTCTGAGAATATCCTTTTGTAAGGGGCAACTGAGAGCCGGCAAGAAGGTCTGTAAACAGTCCAGATAAACTTCGGAACAGCCACATTGTTTCACAGTCTGCTTGTTGCTGAAAGCTTTGCTGGTTCGACTACATAAGAAATATCAAGAACTAGTTTTAGCTTTATTCTTCAGAAGTTTTATGGAGTAATTAAAAATAATGCAAAATAAATTACACAACTGACAGAACTAAGAAGCCAATTAGTTTTCTTTTTTCTTTGAAGTTTATTTGAGAGAGAACAAGTGAGCAAATGGGAGGGGCAGAGAGAGAGGAAGAGAGAGAATACCAAGCAGGTTCTATGCTGTCAGCACAAGCCCAGTGTGGGGCTTGAACACACAAACTGCGAGATCATGACCTGAGAAGAAACCAAGAGCTGGACACTCAACCAACTGAGCCACCCAGGTGCCTCGCCAATTATTTAGTTTCTAGGTCACATTTGCTTCCATCTTCAGCTAATATAGTTATTTATATACAATCGCTTCTAGTTACCTTTACAGAATAAGCTCAGATTAAAGGAATGACAGGTCATTAATATAAACCTTCTGATGAGAATCTACCTAAACGTTTTACTGAAATCCTGATAAAGTATGCAGAAAAGGGGGGAAAATACAATTACTATGACTAGGCTGTATTAGACAATCTACAGATTACTGATTTATATTTAGAAAACAATCTTTAGAATCAAGTTATAATTCCTAACATTAGCCTTTACACTCAAGTATTCTATAGAGCAATTTCTCAGTGTAGCTCCCAATTAGCAATCACTCCAACTTTCATACTGTTACTGTCTGCCAATAAAATGTATGGGCAGAGAGGGGAAAAAAAAGGCAGCATTGGTCTTCAGGACACAATGCAAGAGCTTAACAGAAGCCTCAAGGCTTCATCGTTAAGTACCAAGACTGATCCCAGGGGTGCCTGAGTGGCTCAATTTGGTTTAAGTACCTAGAATGATCTGAACCATCTCGATATGTCATTGGTATATAAACTCTTCAGTTAAACCCCTAAATACACAATCATATAAACTCTTCAGTTAATCCCCCTAAATACACAATCAATTTATACCAAAGAAGTCAGACAAGATAAAGATCTAGATAGTTATCAAACTAAAAATACAGACTGTCATGTGACCTATTCCCTTCTTTAGCTAAACCTTCTAACTTACTGGATATAGAGAAGAAAAGTTCAGATAATTTTCTGGACAATCCAGTTTTCAAAACATGGGTATGTGTGCCCAATTATTTTGTATGTGTGCGTATGCACCCAATGCTAAAAGATCCAAGTAAATGGGTCTTCATGTATGTTCTGTGTGTTCACACTCACTTTACAATTTTAATTGCAATCACACTCACCTGGCAAATCCAACAGCATGGTTGAGACAGTCTGCTAGTGATGCCTGCCTTTCTTCATCTTGTGCCAGCATCAATTTTTCTAACAGAATTTTAAACTTCTCCATTAATGGGGTCAACAAATTTCTCATTAATGCTTGTTTCCGTTCAGCAGGATATTCACTATTAACAATCAGCACTCCAGCTGTCTCATAAATAAAGAGTTGATCATCGCTGCTCAACAAAGACTGGTAACCATTCTCCTAGAAAGAAATTTAATCCTATTGGTGATCATCATTGTTCAGTCCCTCTCATTTAAGTAGAATTAGTGTGATAGGGCCAGAAGATATCATCTGTCACATCAACTCATTACTAAAAAGTAGATCAAGTTCTTATAAAATACAAATTTCTCCCAGTACCACATAATGGAAAGAGAATGGAATTTGAGGCCAAAAGGTCATGGGTCTAATTCTATCCTTGATAAAACAGTAAATTGTCATATAGGTTAATTATTAGTGAGCCTTCTAACTTGTTCTCTTTTGAGAACAGTCTTATTTGTAAAACTGTTATGAGGCTAAAATTGAGATGTACAATGGTGTTCTGAATGTTAGTACAAAGGTCACACAGGTAAATATTTTGAAGGGTATTTAAGAATTGAGTAACAATAAAAACACACAATAAACACACACACACACACACAAACACACCAGTTGTTACTTTAGAATGTATGAAAATAAGACTGCATATAAAAGAAGTAGCTCCCCTTCAAGCACAAGTATATATCCCATACACTGGTCAATTCTTATTAATGACTTTTATTATTTTTTACATTTATGCATGGAGAAAGACCAAAAGGAGGGTGAAAATATCAGAGTGCCTTCTAGATCCAACACTAAAGCTCCCCGTTAAAAATTACATGGAGCACCTGGGTAGCTCAGTTGGTTGAGCATCCAACTTTGACTCAGATTGCGACCTCACAGTTTACGAGTCTGAGCCCTGCATCACGCTCACTGCTGTTAGTGCAGAGCTCGCTTTGGATCTTCTGTCCCCGTTACCTAATCTTCCTCCCTTCATGCTCTCTCTCTCAGAAATAAATACTTAAAATAATTAGTTAAAGGTACTTAAAAATGGGTACTCACGACCCTACTAAGCAAGCAACAGTCAGTAAAATCTGTTGATTTTTATACTGAATCTGAACGAAGACTTTTTATATACTAAAAAGGGATTATGGGTATAATTTAAGTCGTTTATATGAACAGCATAAAAAACATGAAAGATTTCTAGTATGTACAAGATAATATTGGTGAATATTGGACTTGCTGAATGCCTAAGTCTAAAAGGTCACTGTGAGCTGTCAAGGAAAACTGGCATTAATTAGGTGAAGTACTGGGGAGCCTGAGTGCCTCAGTTGGTTGGGCATCCGACTTTGGCTCAAGTCATGATCTCATGGTTCATGGGTTCGAGCCTCACACTGGGCTCTGTGCTGACAGTGAGCTCAGAGCTTGGAGCCTGTTGTGGATTCTGTGTTTTCCTCTCTCTCTCTCTGACCCTCCCCTGTTCGTGCTGTCTCTCTCTGACTCTCAAAAATAAATTTAAAAAATTAAAAAAATTAGGTGAGGAACTTTCACTTATAGGTTTTTGTAACATGTCAAAATAATTTAACCATATAATTCACTAGCAATCTTTCATTCAGTGAAATTATGTAATCACTGAACTCTAAATTCTGATATTCAATTAAAAGCACAAAAGTTACTATTTTATGTTTAACACTTCTCAAGTGGACATTTTAGTAGGAACTTTTATCAAAACGAAAAAAAATCAGTCAATGTCAGTATACAAAAACATTTAGAGGTCAAAATATACTTACAAAGTATTTCAATTTAAATCTTTCTCGTGAAATGAACACCAAAATATCAACCAGCATTTAGACATTCTTAGTCAAAGCCTTAAATCATCCCCCAAAAAAAGTCAATCTACTGGCAGCAGTCACTTAAAATGGCTAATATGATCATGTACTAAGTAGGAAATAATTTAGAAATTAAATTTTTCCTTTTCCATAAAATACTTCCATTTAGGAGAACAGACCATATCTCATTCTGCCAAATTTATCAATCAACTCCTGATTCTTTCTATCACTATTTTATTAATTCTAGTACTATGTTTTGTTTACTATCCCCAACAGAATTTTGGTAAACAGAATTAACTAACCCTTGCACACACCCTCCTCATCTGGGCTGCCCTGATCCTCCATTAAGAAAACTGCCTACATTAAAGGCTAAAGGCATGTGTGGCTTCAGTATTTGGAGAGAATCTGTAATTTGGAAACATAGATACTTACAGGTGGAGAAAGCTCTAATAAATCTTGTATCCTATTCAGAATATCCTCAATGAAAGGATTCATTTGTTTACTGAAAGAAGGCCAAAAAAAGGGTCACAATTATGTAAACAATAGTGCTCAAAATACCAAATCCCCCTTAATAAAGGGCAGAACTAAAAAAAAAAAAAGTTCAGTTCTAAGCTAGTCAGATGTAATCATTAAGACTAGCTATGATTTTTTAAAAATTACAACCTTGCAAGCCTAAGCATGAGTAGTTTTCATACCAAAAAAAAAAAAACCAATACAAAACAGACTAGGTTAGAAAATTTATTTTTAAGAAGAAGAAATATATTCTTTAGAATTTCAAAGAAGCCATACAGTTATAACAACAATAAAATTGTTGGTTAAATAAATAACTGATGCCGTTACTGGGATGCCTGGGTGGCTCAGTTGGTTAAGCTATCGACTTTGGCTCAGGTCATGATCTCAGTCTGCAGGTTTGAGCCCCATGTTGGGCTCTGTACTGACAACTCAGAACCTGGAGCCTGCTTTGGAATTCTGTCTCCCTCTCTCTCTTTCTCAATCCCCCTCCCTTGCTCATGCTCTGTCTCTCTCTCTCTCTCTCTCTCTCAAAAGTGAAAAACTTAAATAACTAAGGTCATTAGTGATGACAGCTGCCCTATGTAAGAGTATGCTTTGTTTGCAAAGTACCTGGGGCTAATGAATAGTAAGTGAAGTCATAATATTAATGATACCAAAAAAGAATATCTGATTAAAAAAAAAAAAAAAAAAAAGCCGGGGCATCTGGGTGGCTTAGTCGGTTGAGCATCCCACCCACTTCAGCTCATGTCATGATCTCATGGTTTGTGCATTCAAGCCCTGTGCTGGGATCTGTGTTGACAGCTCGGAGCCTGGAGCCTATTTTGGATTCTGTGTCTCCCTGTCTCTCTGCCCCCACCCCCCCGCCAAAATGAACATTAAAGAAAAAAAAGCCTTAGAACAAAAAGAACCAAATCTACCATAGGTTTTTAGAAAATAATTTATAGGTCTTATTTAATAATCTTAAAAACAAGAAGGACACACAACAGCATATATTTCGTACTTACTTTAGAGACTTGACAAATCTGGAAAACAGGTATGCAGCTCTGCTCCGCACTTTGGCACTAGAATGCCGCAGACCCCTATGGTCTAAGAAGGCCATCTAGGGAAACAGAGACACTTTTACTATTTCTGCACTTACTTATGGCTTTTATTGTTATTGTCACAATACAGGTTTGTTCCCATCAAATTTTATTTCTTAGCTCCCGGAAGGCAGGAACCCGGTATATTTAACAAATAATCCTTGAGGACAGCAATAGGCCCTGGCGGACTTTAGATGACTGATTAAGCCAGAAACTGTCCATTCTAAAGAAATAGAGGAAGGGTTGGTTTTAGTGTATTCAAGCGTTTCTGAGAACTTTTGGCTCTAGGAAAGTTATAAAAATAAAATACTGATTATTAGCTGAAATACATGGAACCCCCCCTCCCCAAGATATATACTTACTAGGACACATGGAATGTGTTGAGGTTCAACTGTGAAAAACTTTTCATATCTAACAACAGTTTCGAAGAACTCCAATGTCACAGATGTGTGCTGATAGGAACTAACTCCTGATGTTACCAACTGGAGCAGAAAAAAGTTAAGACATCTGTCCTTATTCATTGTAACATCAAAATGCCCCACTATTAACAGATGCTAATTTAATGAACTCCCATTAGCTTACAGTGAAAACAGAAAATTATGTTGAAAATAAATGATCTGTAGTATACTTACAGTTCGCATCATATCCTGCAAAGCACTAGCTTTTGAAACATCACCTGAGAAGTGAGCACCATGAGATACTGGAAGAGCTTCTGCCAACATATACAGCAGTCTTATTGCTACTTCAACTTCCATAAAACGTGTAGTCTGCCAGTTCCTACCATGAGAAAATATGCACATGACATCTGCACATGAACATGCTATACACCAACAAAGCCTCTTTAATTATTAAGAACTCAAGCAATGGCTAATTTTAGCAGTCAACAAAATTTACATCACAGAACTAGAAATGACTGATATGATACATTTCATAGTTTACGTTCCAAAAGCAGTGCTTCCCCACTAGAATCATCAGAAATGGAGAGGACAACAACATGGACGAAGCTGGAGAGTATAATGCTAAGTGAAATAAGCCGGTCAGAGAAAGCCCTATGATTTCACTCATATTTCAAATTTAAGAAACAAAACAGACAGTGGAAAAAGAAAGACAAAGCAAAAACACAAAAGAGAACTACAGAGTAACTGATGGTTACAGGGGCAGGGAGGATGGGTGAAATAGGTGAAGGGGATTAAGAGTACACTTATGGTGATGAGCAACAAGTAATGTGTAGAACTGAATCACTATAACGTACACCTGAAACAAATATAACGCTGTAGGTCATCTATGGTGGGATTAAAAAAATATAACTGGAGAGAAATGCATTGCTTCAGATATACACATAAGATCTTGATAAATAGCAAAGATTGATAGATTACGTGACTCATGCATTGTACACCATTATCACAGAGATAAGGAAAGAGGTAGACTACTAACAAAAACAGTCATACACTTACTGCAGTGTAGAACTAAAAACTCTGCGAACAGAAGCTAGCAGGAGCTCTGGTGAAACTTGAGCAAGCCTGTCCAACAACAACTTCAGTTGTTTTCTGTATTCTACAAACATGGCTTCATCTTCACCCTAAGACAGATTTTTAAATTCTCATTTTAAAACTTAAAAGACCTTAAAATTCATGGAAATGGTTCCTGCTCATATAGTTTTCTGCATTTGTAAATTTAATATGTACTTTTATTTTTTAACATTTATTTATATAGGAAACATTATTATCCTCCCCTGCTCACAACAAGTAGCCTTTCCTCCCCTGCTTACAAGTATTTCTGAACACAGCCCTAGCCCTCAAAAGCCTAGAGTCTGAATATATAAACAGTATATGGAGGAGGTTAAGGACAAGAACCTAGAGACAGAATGGGGTCACATTGGGCTTCATGAGAGCTTCACCACCTTATTCATACTCCTTGTATCTTGTAATATTCTATAAATAAAGATATTGTATGTAACAGGCTTTGTAGTTCTTAAGTCCGCAATTTGTAGGTTATCATCACCATAACCTTTTTATAGTCCAAAGTATTTGAATGTCTCAGGTGGGGAATTGAACACTTAGCACACTGCAAACTAGCATAAACCATGCTTGAGTTGATAGAAAGCACCTGACGACCCTTGTGTGTAAAATGACTCACTGGCAAGCCTGGACAAGACCTGTAGCTAGGATAAGTCTAGAGAGTTAAGTGCCTCTTTCCCACTTGCCTACACTTATGATCTGAGGTCCACTGACAAGGCCTCAACTCATCACTTCTATTAAATGCAAAGTGAGATATGATCACCAATGATACTGTCAATATTTTATAAAGTTCATTGCTACAAAGTGTTTTAAAAAGGGACAAAATACCAAAAAGGCATTTGTTGAAGGTATTATGAAGGATTATGAGGCTTCTATTAATTTCACCTAAGGTTGAGGTCAATATAAACAAGACTGTTAAAATACTTCTTTTATTTAAAGAACTCTGAAATAAGCAAAACTGAAAATGTTAATTTGAGGTAAGTAAATAATAAATTAAAACTGATTTTTTCCCAATGCAAAATTCTTACCTCATTTTCAAAGTTATATTCTTCATCGTAAGTCAGTTTTTTCATAACGGCCAACATGATTGCCTAAAATTAAGAACAAAATATCATTTGTCAGTTTCTTTTAATTTGATATACTTTCAAGTTAAACTGTATTTCAAGACAACTGCAGTCACAAATTCTGGTATCAGTTTATAAGAAGCAAAAATAAGTCAATTACCTCTACATTAGCTTTTTGCTGCTCCGAAAGCACTGTAAGCTGTTAAAAAGGAAGCAATAATTCATTAAGTTTCCTAAAGTTGTACTTATCAAAATATTTTTCTCATCAATTAAGACCTTTTAAAACATGCACACAACTTCTGTGGAAGGCAGTTTGGTAGTATCTTTCTAAAAATGTACATAAGATCTAGCAATTCCATTTCTAGTAAATAACTTGAAATGCAGATGAATTTCAACTTTAAGGATATTTATAATGTATTCAGCAAAGAAGTTTATAGGATAGAAAAGTATGGTCTTTACATGCTGTGAAACAAGGGAAAAAAAAATGCTAGAAACCCATTAAGAGACACACTGTGGAATTATCAGTAGTCATTTTAACTTTCTTCACTTCCTTTCCGTTACCTAAATGATCTTACGGTATGTATGCAGACATGTTACAATTCTTTTTCTTTTTTTTTTTTTTTACAAAGAGTTTATTGTCAAATTAGTTTCAGACATATTACATTTCTAACAATGCAGAAGCTAAACTCAGTTTGGAAAAAAATCATTTTAAGCTGGACTTAAATGGATTTTCAACTAATCAAATGTAAATAAAATAGCAATGTTTTTCCTATCTAATGACAAAATGAGAAGTCATTAATTTGTTCTTAATAAATCTACCCTGCTGTGTGATTTTAAAAAATATTTATTTTATTTATTTTGAGTGATAGAGAGAAAAAGAGAGGCAGAGAAAGAATACCAAGCAGGTTCTGCATTGTTAGAGCAGAGATGTGCGGTTTGATCTCAGGAACCGTGAAATCATGTCCAACTGATATAAAGAGTTGTATGCTTAATCACTGACCCACTACACACCCCAGGGCATATAGGCTTTTAAAAATTATTAACTTCTTGGGAAGCCTGGGTGGCTCAGCTGGTTAAGCGTTTGACTCTTGATTTCAGCTCAGGTCATGATCTCATGGTTCGGTTTGTGAGTTCTAGCCCCTTGACAGTGTGGAGACTGCTTGGGATTCTCTCTCTCTCCCTCTGTTTCTACCCCTGCCCTGCTCATGCTCTCTCAAAATAAACAAATTAAAAAAATCTTCAAAACATAAAATCAGTAACTTTGGAGCACCTGGGTGGCTCAGCAGATTGGGTGTCTGGACTCTTGATTTCAGCTCAGGTCATAATCTCATTTGTGGGATCGAGCCCCATGTCTTGGGCTCTGCGCTGACAGCATGGAGCCTGCTTAGGATTCTCTCCCTCTCTCTACCCTCTCTTACTTTCTATCAAAAACAAATAGGGGCGCCTGAGTGGCTGTCAGTTAAGCGTCCAACTTCCACTCTGGTCATGATTTCACGGTTTGTGAGTTTGAGTCCTGCATCGGGCCCTGTGCTGACAGCTCAGAGTCTGGAGCCTGCTTCAGATTCTGTGTCTCCTCCTCTCTCTCTGCCCCTTGTTGCACCTGTGCACTCACTCTCTCTCAAAAATAAACATTAAAAGAAACAAACAAAAATAAATAAATGGCTACGACCCTTAATATGGAGACTATTAACTATCTACATTTTAAGTCCTTATGGAAACAACTCTGTAAGGAGAAATTTTTAATTGTAAAAAATTATTTATAAGAAATAATGTATATGTAGTTAAATTAATGAATGATGTTTAACAAAATTTCTACTACGTTTAAAACCAAACACAGGGGCACCTGGGTGGCTCAGTCAGGTTAAGTGTCCAACTCGTTGCTCAGCTCAGGTCTTGATCTCAGGTTCATGAGTTCAAGCCCCGAGTTGGGCTCCATGCTTAGCATGGAGCCTACTTAAAAACAAACACACACAGATTCAAAAATGAAAAAACAACGTAAACCTACAGCTAACTTGGGAGCTTGTTAAAGTCTAGCGAATCTTAGATTCCAGCCATTCTCATTTTCCGGCTAAATAGTTGGGGGAAAAAAAGATGGAAATACTAACAGTAAATGTAGCTAGCTAGTAGAATTACGGGTATTTTCTTCTTTTCATTTTTCCTGTATTTTCCCATTCTCTGTGACTCTTCTATATTATCTACTGGACAAAAAGATTAAAACAAGGACTTACCTGTTTCAAAATATGAAGGTAATCATAACAAAATCCAATAATGTTAGAAGAGATGTCATCATCCTCATGAATTAGTAGCTGCAGCATCAGCGCCACTTTTGTTTCAATAGCTTGTAGTGCCTCCTGAGCATTCTTGATATCCCCATTCTTAATTAATTTGGTCCAACTAACTATCAAGGACTGTCCCATTCCATTTACCAGTTTAGAAAATCTGGCCAGGAAGTCAACATCTTCTTCCTACAAACAATAAAAGGAGACCTCAACTTAAAACTCCCCACCTAAGAGTAAGAAGAAAAACTCTAAACTTTAGCATGAATCAAGTGCCCAACTATTCAATTTTATTTTTTTATTTTTACTTTTTTAAATAGTTTATTGTCAAGTTGGTTTCCATATAACACCCAGTGCTCATCCTAACAAATGCATTCCTCTGTGCCCATCACCCCCCTTCCCCGCTCTCCAACCCCCATCAGACCTCAGTTTGTTCTCAGCATTCAGTCTCTCATGGTTTGTCTCCCTCCTTCTCCCCGACTATTTTTCCCCTTCTTCTCCCCCATGGTCCTCCGTTAAGTTCCTCCTAATCCACCTATATGTGCAAACATATGATATTTGTCCTTCTCTGCCTGACTTATTTTGCTCAGCATAACACCCTCAAGGTCCATCCACGTTGCTACACATGGCCAGATTTCATTGTTTCTCATTGCCAGTAGCATTCCATGGTATAGATAAACCACATCTTCTTGATCTATTCGTCCGTTGATGGACACTTAGGCTCTTTCCACTACAACTCTATTTTAAACTAACAGAAATTTAACTGTTCTACTACCTTGACTGGAAAAATCATTAGAATTTGAATTCTTCTACTCTTATCTACTTGTACTCTTTCAAGCAATTCTCTTTAATGGTTATATGCCTATAGATATTGACAACTTTATAAAAGCTTAAAAAAAGAGATCTGTGGTTTCAAAACCTTCTTCTATCTAAACTGCTTTAGTAAATATGCTGTAATAGTCAATGTCATACTACAGTATAACAATTTATAACAGTCCTTTCTCAAACCATTTAATTTGAGCCTTAACTATGCTGCAAAGAGATAGAACTGCCATTACAACCACCTGCCGAACGTCATACCAGTGTTAGAGTCAGAACTTAAACTTCAGATTACTTTCAGTAATTATCCTGATGATGTTCACCTATAGAGATTTTATACCTTCATCATTTTAGGTCTTTTACCACAGACTAAATAACACATTTATTAGCAATGTAAGAAAACACTACTATTCTTCTGTCAGCAAGGATGACACTAGAACTGTACTACTAACATATCAGCAATTCAAAGATTTCTTAGTAATTTTTTATACTGCCACAAGCAAAATAGAAAACTTCATAGGGCGCCTGGGTGGCTTAGTCAGTTGATCTCTCAGTTGAGTCAGTCCAGTTTTGGCTCAGGTCATGATCTCGCAGTTTGTGAGTTTGAGCCCCACACTGGGCTCTCTGCTGTCAGCACAGAGCCTGCTTTGTATCCTCTGTTTCCCTCTCTCTGCCCCTCCCCGACTGGCAATCTCTCAAAAATAAAAATAAAACATAAAAAATTCTTAGGAGCGCCTGGGTGGCTCAGTCGCTTAAGCATCTGACTTCAGCTCAGGTCATGAACTCGCAGTTCTTGCAGTTTGTGAGTTTGAGCCCCAGTTTGAGCCCCACGTTGGGCGTGGTGACAGCTCAGAGCCTGAAGCCTGCTTCAGATTCTGTGTCTCCTTGCTCTTACCCTCCCCTATTCATGCTATGTCTCTCTCAAAAATAAACAAACATTAAAAAAAAATTTTTTTTAATCTTAGAAAAACCAAACTAACAAAACCCATCCATATACTGTTCCTAAATTACTTACTTGCCACACTCAGAGCCCTCAATCTGTTGGGGCTCCAACATAGCTCAAATGAAACAATTTAAAAGTATGGCAACAATGTAACATGTGACAACCCGGTATAGTTTTGGTCAAAGCCCACTGCCATGTATATAGTAAAATTCCTTGCTATTTAAAGGACAGACCAATGGTATCAGAATCAACTGGAAGTTTGTTAAAACTGCACAACTGCAGGTACCACCCCAGATCTTCGACTTTAAGAACTGGTATAATCTACTGTCCAAGGCAAATGCTACAGCTAACATGGTTTTCTGGATACAGTGTTTCCTTATTTATAATCTCAGGGAATGTTTACAACATTGGAGGAAAAAAAAGGAAAAAAGAAAGCATATTTAAATTAATTCCTGTCCCAGCCAGCTCGGAGCCTGGGGCCTGCTTCAGATTCTGTATCTCCCTCTCTCTCTGACCCTCCTCTGCTCACACACACTCTCTCTCTCAGAAATAATTAAATTAGTTCCTGTCCTACTTTGTTCTAACAATTTGCAAATTTTTTTTTCCTTTCCAATTGCTTTATTTGCCCTTTCCCCTCCCTCCCAACAATTTGCAAAGCTTAATACATAAATTTACTGACCTGGTCAATGCTGAAAAACCCAGCAGACTGTAATACTTGACACAAAGATTCTACTAGTTTCATTTTATCAACAGGATCCATTCCTTTATTTACAATTTCAAATAAACAGTCACATGCTTCTTCCCGTAGAACTTCTATTGACATATGACCTAGCAGCATATTTATAAACCTGGCAACAGGAGAATAACATTGTTACAACATTTCCAAACTCATGAGTTTTACATACTGTATTTCGTAGGTTTAAATCTTGATAATATAGGTATACTTACCTATCATTGGCTATAAGGGATAAGTCTATCCAAGAGACATAAGCCCCAACTACTTCAAGGCACTGACATGTCACTTCTGAATTAGTATACTGATAATTTTGTAAGATTTGGTACCATGATTCCACTAAGTTTGGAATGCACTGCTCCCTCATGGTATCTTTTATCAGAGTATTCCTACGAGCCTCCTAAACAAAACAAAACAAAACAAAACATCTTATGCACAGAGTAAATTACTGCACAAAATAATTTTTGACATTTGAATAAACACACTAATTTCCTAATTACCAAACTTCCAGACTTGTTAACACATTCCCTGACACTGTTTCCTATTTCTCAACTCTAAAATCATATCCTGTGATTCTTTTAATTTCCTTTTTCTGTTGCAGTCCACAGTACCAGATTTCTTATTAAACACAAACTATAGGAGTGCCAGGGTAGCTCAGTCAGTTGTCTACTTTGGCTCAGGTCATAATCTCACGGTTTGTGAGTTCAAGCCCTGCACTGGGCTCTGTGTGGATAGCTCAGAGCCTGGAGCCTGCTTCAGATTCTGTGACTCCCTCTCTGCCCCTCCCTGCTCATGCTGTCTCTCTCTCTCTCTCTCTCAAAAACAAACGTTAAAAATTTTTTTAAATAAAACCCCCCACAAACTATAAATAAACATTACTTAGAAAACCAAAGCATGTGCTAAAGGGTACTTCTTAATATACAAACATGATTATTTAACCTACTTAAGAGAGTGGAAATTTGTTTTAATTAAAAGAAAAATCTTTTTATTTGAGTACAGTTGACTTATGTTACATTAGTTTCAGGTATACAACATAGTGAGAACCAACATCTTTATACATTCTGCAAGAATGGTAGTAATTTAAAATGCATAATAACCTTTAGTTTTAAGTATGTCTGACATTATATAATGACCTTAAAATATTATACACATTTGAATCAAGCAATTTCTTTTTTTTTTTTTTTTTATGTTTTATTTATTTCTAGGAGAGAGAGAGAGAGACAGCATGAGCAGGGGAGGGTCAGAGAGAGAGGGAGTCACAGACNATTTGGTATTTGATAAATAAATGAATGAATAATAAAAAGTATCTCTAAATTTCCACTATTATAAGTAATGCTACAAGGAACATCCTTTTTCATAAATGCTAGTGCATTTATACAGTTTTTCTTATATTTATTATTGAGAAACAGAGACAGAGCACGAGTGGGGGAGGGGAGGAGAGAAGGGAGACACAGAATCGGAAGCAGGCTCCAGGCTCTGAGCTGGCAGTCAGCACAGAGCCCGACGTGGGGCTCGAACCCACGAACCGCGAGATCATGACCTAAGCGAAAGTCGGATGCTTAACCGACTAAGCCACCCAGGCGCCCCAAGCAATTTCTTTTTTTAATGTGTATTTATTTTTGAGATAGAGAGAAGGGGAGGGGCAGAAAGAGAGAGGGAGGAGGAGGATTTGGTGTGGGGCTCACACTCACAAACTGTGAGATCATGACCTTAGCTGAAGTCAGACACTTAACTGACTGATCCACCCAGATACTCCTTAATCAAGCAATTTCTATTATATACTTTAAGAATAAGGTGAAGGGCGCCTGGGTGGCTTAGCTGGTTAAGTGTCCGACATTGGCTCAAGTCGTGATCTCACAGTTCATGGGTTCAAGGCCCATGTTGGGCTCTGTGCTGAGAGCTCAGAGCCTGGAGACTGCTTTGGATGCTGTGTCTCCCTCTCTATCAAAAAGAAACACACACACACACACACACACACACACACACACACACGAATAAAGAGAAAGGGGGGTGCCTCGGTGGCTCAGTTAAACATCTTACTCTTGATTTTGGCTCAGGTCATGATGTTACGATTTGTGAGATCAAGACCTGTGTCAGGCTCTACACTGGCATCACAGAGCCTGCCTGGGATTCTCTCTCTCCTTCCCTCTCTTCCCTTCCCTGCCCATGTGCTCTCTCTCACTCTCTCTCAAAATAAACAAACATTTAAAAAGTGAAAAAAAAGAATAAAGAGAAAGTAAAATCAGATAATGAAGAAATAGAGACTAAAGTGAAGGGCTACATTACTGAGAATACAGAAGAAAGGACACAGATTGATAAGCAATGATACCTCCTCACTAAATATATAGCAGGGGTAAATATAGACCACATTGCTCCAGAAATTCATAAGAGAACCAATTTGTGTAGTTCATTGGAAAAAGCACTTGCCTCATAACAAAAAAAAAAAAAAAAAAAAAAAACCAAACAAACACCAACTCTCTAAAGTAATACTCTAATTTCAACATACACTTGGGGGAAAAGAAAGCTAGTTCAAATTCCTTTGTAGAACAAAATTAAAATTTGGGTGAATTTATAATTATGAAAATCTGGGGATGCCTGGCTGGCTAAGGAAGTATGCAACTCTTGATCTTGGGGTTGTGTTTGAGCCCCATGTTGAATATAGGGATTGCTAAATAAAGAAATAAATAAACTTAAAAAAAAGAAAAAGAAGAAGAAAAGAAAATGTGTCTCTGGGGATGCCTGGGTGGCTCGGTTGGTTAAGCATTCGACTTCAGCTCAGGTCATGATCCCATAGTACGTAGGTTTAAGTCCCATGTTGGGCTCTGTGCTGAAAGCTCAGGGCCTGGAGCTTGCTTCAAATTCTGTTGTCTTCCTCTCTCTCTGCCCCTCCCCTGCTCACGCTGTGTCTCAAAAATAAACATTTAAAAAAAAGAGAAAATGTGTCTGTTAAAAAAAGAGACCTCCCACTCTTTTTATTAAGTGCCCATCACCTAAAAAATCTACATTAAAAACAAACAATTATGCACACTTGGGTGGCTCAGTTGATTGAGCATGGAACTCTTGATTTCAGCTCAGGTCATGATCTCATGGTCTTGGGACTGAGCCCTGCGTTGGGCTCAGCACGGAGCCTGCATGGGATTCTTTCTCTGTCCCTTTCAGTCTGCCCTCTTCCACTCACAAACCCACATGCTCTCTCTCAAAATGGATAAATAAACTAAAACAACAACAACAAACAATTAATGGAAAGTTACTTGCCTCTGATGTATGCACCACGTCACGATCCACCAACTCTGAATCAATTGCCATGAGAATTCGGAGATACAGATCTACGCCCCTTGGATTTAGGTCCACTACTGAGAGAATGTCAAAAAAAAACTTGGGCCATCTAGTGAGATATTCTGTAACAAAAAGCAAGGCGAAGACTTGGGCTGCTTTATTTCGTATAAAGGTCTTCTCTGGTTGGGGATTCAGCATCTGACAAACAGAGAAATTGTCCATGAAATTAAATGTAAATGGGAAACTCTCAAACATACTGTTTTCCTATTTATCATCGATAGGCAAAAGTTCACCAAACCTCAACACCGTCTAGATTAGCTGTGCAACAAATATGCTTGAAAATTACCAAAGTATTTAAGTGATTACCCAGGTGGAAAACAATCAAAGACGCTATGGATGCCTCTCTTTCTCACACTTTTAGAGAAAAGTTTTATTACTTTTTGCTTTTACCAATTGCTTTTCTTCTAGCTGTTTGCTCTTTAAGGAAAATAAAAACTCTAGCTGCATAACTGCTTTGTATGTTAAGATTAGTTAAAATTGACAAAAAAAGAACACAACATGAACAAAGAACTCTAATGGCCCTGTTGTAGATGGCTCTTTGTGAAGAGAGTGTCCAGGAGGGCTCACCTTTAGGAGGAAACAAAATATCTGTTTCTCTCAAGTAGTTAAACAACAAACCATATTAAAACCAAGATTTCAACAATGTGTCATGGAAAGCCGGACAGTTTCAGTTATTGATATAATTTTAAATTATTGCTAGGTTTTCTTTATACTTATGATCTTTGAAATCAGCACTTTCTAAAAGACTATGGGATCGAATGGAGGATACATGTTCAATATTTTTGAGGTAAAGTTCTAAACTCTTGCAAAACTAAAAATTTAACTATCTGGCAATTCAAGGTACTGAATAAAATTACTATTTTACCTGAGCTTGAAGCCAAGATATGAGCGTCTCCCTAATTAGTTGTTGTTGAACAGTAGTTAGTTCTGAATATCTGTCCAAAACAGAGAAGAAAAATAATAACGCCTATATTTGGTGCCTATGGTTTAAAAAGCAATAGCCTCATATATTTGAAAGGGAAAATTTATGTAACACTTAATTACTTAAAATTTCCTAAAATAAATTGATAATGCTGCTCATCATAGCTTTCAAGAAAAGACGGGGTGGGCCTGGTAGGGCGTATATTCATCACTGATCTTAGTTTAAGGTTCAGCTCATGTTAAAACAAAATGGCAGCTGTGGAATTTCTCATGTGGAAATGGAAATATGGCTATGTTTTAAAGTCTGTGGCTTACAAAATAAATCAATAGGCAAACTAAGGGTCCTCTGAGCAGTGATTTACTGTTTTCTGCTTAATTATGGCAGCTTTCTGAATACAAGTGGCCACACTGCCACTAACCTCTAAGAGAGTTATCATGTAGAAAACAGGTTTGGTGGCGCTAGATCTTCTGATTTTTCCAGAGAAGCTTGAAATCTGATTTGTTCTGTGCAACGTCTAGATTTTTAATTATAACCAATTAAGTCAGTATTTTTAAAACACTTTGGGATAAGTCAAAACACATCTATAAACTGGATGTGACTTGTACACTCTCAATTTACAGCTTACGATTTTCCCCGAAAAAAACTAATTTAAAAATTTTCAGTCAAAACGGTGAGGAAAGCCTTACTTGTATTTAACTTGATGTTCTAGTACTTGAAAGCAGAAAAATTTTATGTGATCATCACTGAAAAAGAAAAAAGGAAAATCAGATTAGTAGAACAAAATTTAGAGAAAACAAATCTAAAGTAAAGTACTAGTGAAACAGGTGAAAAGTTTCTCAAAGGAGGCCTTTGGCTTACTTTTTACTTCTTGATCTCAATCATTACACTTATATCTTTTTGTTTAGAACTTAAAATATTATACAATGCTGAATATTTCCATTAAATCTGATAAGCAAAATAATGAAAAAATTAAGATGCACCTTAAGTATACTGCTTTGCAAACAGAAGGCATTCCCCCTAAATTCTAGATGTTTGGATCCCTGTAACAACTCCTACATTTTATAATAGAAGGCTAGAGGTAGAATGACAAATGGTCAAATAGCCAGAGATTGAGTCAGAGACAGTAATTGAAATCATACTTAAAATTCAAGCCTAGACAGCTAGAGAGCCAAATCCAAAATGAGCAGGGTCACTCAGACTGGTAATTCAGCCTCAAAATTCAGACAAAAAAACAAGTTACAAATATACTGCCCTTATAAGAAGGGAGGAAATATCAGTATCTATCAATTTTCTACTCTCAAGTGTCTCTCTAGGGGTAATGCAGAGTTGCAGTGAACCAGCTACAATCTCTGACTAAATCCCTTTAGAGAACAACAGGGGTTCCTAGGTGGCTCAGTCGATTAAGTGTCCAACTCTTGGATTTCAGCTCAGGTCAAATGATCTTGCAGCTCGTGGGTTGGAGGCTCCTGTCCAGCTCTGCGCTAGCAGTGTGGAGCCTGCTTAGGATTCTCTCTCTCCCTCTCTCTGCCCTGATCCTGCTCTCTCTTTCTCTCAAAATAAATAAACAAAACAAAACAAAAAATCTCAACAATAACAACAATCTGTTCATCCAGTGTAGTTTGTCTGGGCCAGGCTGAGTCAGGGAACAATTTTTCATATATAAAGCTAACTGGTCAATACAAGAATAGACAATATCTTAATTTGGACTACATGAATTAACTAAAAATAATTTCACATACAAAAAGTTGAAAGTCTTTAAAAGTTTTGTTCGTTAGGTTTAATTAGCATCTCTTCAGAGAACTTAAGGCTTCTATTCTTACCATGGATGACATTGAAGCTTTAACTGAACTCTACAAGACTTAGATTTTCCAATGAAAAATATACTACAGAAATCCTTTTAAAAGCCAGATCTTATATATGCTCAGGCATATAGTAGATGTTCTCAAAATTAATTCTAAGGTGGAGCACTTGGTTCCAACCGTAAAAGTTGGTAACTCAGAGCACAACATGGTGGGTATGCCAGCTGGAAGCCATCAAGAACACCCAGGAGTATCAATTTCCACCAATGAAATTGGTTGTTTGCTTATCCTAAGTCAGCTGTGTTTCCCTAAGCCTTACTAAGTCAATTGTACCTCTTTTCTAATTAAGTAACTTAATTAACCATTATACAAACTAGCGAAATGAGTATGGAAGTTCCCATTTTTAAAAAAAAAAATTAAGTTAAATGCTTTAAAAAGACTTCATAGAAAGTGACACCGCAGAAAGGAGAAACCTTAGAACACTAATTCAAAGTGATACATTCACCCCTATGTTTAAAGCAGCACTATTTACAATAGCCAAGATATGGAAGCAGCCCCAGTGTCCACTGACAGATGAATGGACAAAGAGGTGGTATATATACACAATGGAATATTATTCAGCCATAAAAAAGAAATCTTGTCATTTGTAACAACATGGATGGAGCTAGTGTGTATAATGCTAAGTGAAATAAGTCAGTTACAGAAAGACAAATACTCTTATGATTTCACTTACATGTGGGATTTAAGAAACAAACAAATGAGCAAAGGGAAAAAAATAAAAGATAGATGAATCAAGAAACAGACTCAATTACAGAGAACAAATTGATGATCACCAGAGGGGAGGTGGGTAAGGGAGTGGGTGAAATAGGTGATGGGGATTAAGGGGTGCACTTGCCATGATGAGCACAGGCTGACATAGGGAAGTGCTGAAGCACTATATTGTACATGTGGAACTAATATAGCACTGTATGTTAACTAACTGGAGTTAAAATAAAAATTTCAAATAAAGAGGCCTCTGGGTGGCTGAGCTGGTTAAGTGTCTAACTTCAGTTCGGGTCGCAATCTCATGGTTTCTAAGTTTGGGCCCCACGTTGGGCTCTGCACTGATAGCTAGAAGTCTGCTTCAAGTCCTCTGCCTCCCTCTCTCTGCTCCTCCCCTGCTCATGCTCTTGCCTTCTCTCAAAAATAAACAAACATTAAAAAAAATTTTGTTTTAATTTTTTTAAATAATTTTTTTTTCCTTTTTAAGTTTTTAAATTTTATTTTAGAGAGAGTGTGCCAAGCCAGGGAGAGGAACAGATGGGGGTGGCAGGGAGAGAATCGTAAGCAGGCTCCACACTCAGCACAGAGCCCAGTGCAGGACTCAATCCCCCAACCCTGGGATCACGACCTGAGCTGAAATCATGAATCAGATACTCAGCTGACTGAGCCACCCAGGTGTCCCTAAAATAAAAATTTTAAAAAGGGGGCACCTGGCTGGCTCAGTTGGTTGAATGACTGACACTGGCTCAGGTCATGATCCCATGGTTTGTGAATTTGAGCCCCAGGTCAGGCTTTGTGCTGACGATGCAGAGCCTGCTTGTGATTCTTTCTCCCCCATTTATGCTGTCTCTCTCTAAGTGAATAAATAAACAAACAAAAAATTAAAAACCTTATAAATGGAAAAATCCTTCTGCATATTTAATGTGGGCTAGATAACCAGGAGACTTGGAGAGGTGGGGGCAAAGAATAAGTCTAGGAATTGGCACTCCTGTTCTTCAATCCACTAGAGGTCCAAAGTGGAAACTGTAGAGGATGGATTATAGATCTAATCAACGTAAGAATGATGTGGTGAGTGCTAGTGGCATATAAAGGAAAGATTGTGGTCCAATATAAAGAAACTGGTAATTGAATGTTTATATACTCTAAATTTTTTAATATACTTTAAATTAAATTAAAATAAAAGCTTAAGATACGCACAGTTTATGACTACCTCCTTTGCCAACTTTTTAGAAAACCATCCTTAAGAAGTTCTCACTGCACTGTATTCCTGCTGGGATCTGCCATCAGGTAGACAGCATAAGGCAAAGGGCAGATTTACTGAAAAGTCAATCCTGGAATGGCCAAATTATTAGTTTACTATTTTTCTCATTTCTACACTGAATGGTTTTCCAAAAACACAACCCATAAAATGTTTTTATGAAAATATTTTCCAAATACAGGTAAATTTAAGAGTTCTATCAGGTTCACAGAAGTTTAAATTCTTCTCAGTCATGCAAATTTTGTTTTAATTACCTGTATGTCCTTTGGGCCAGAGCTTCAGCACAAACTTGCCAGGCATCTGGGGAAATCTTTAACTGCTCAAAATAGGCCAGGGCCTGTAAGATTGCAAAGTTGAAAATGCATTTGGAATGGTCAGTCTCAGTGCCCTACTGATACTAAAATATTCTGAGTGGCAAACGAAAAAAAAAAATCAGTCACACTAAAAAAAAAAAAAATAGCTAAAACACTGAATCTGGCTTCTGAATATGTGCAACTTAGTGATCATTCCTAGAAAAAAGGCTAAGTAAAAAGCAATTCTATCAGTCAGATACTCTTGTTTCCTTACAGCAAAGACCACAACACAAAAATGCCCTGCAGACTTCCGTGAGTAAAGGAACATTAAGAGAAAAAATCACAAGTGCTTTGTCAAGTGCTATGCTCCTGGGGAATATGCAATTATAAAATGGTATATAAAGGGCATTTTTCCTATTTAATAGCAAATATACTATTAAAGAGGTGATTACAAAATTAGAGTCCAATTACATGATATGAATTTTGGAAAAGTACCAACAACTGAAAAGCTTTAGGAAATGTTTCTCATTTCTCTGCTTGTGAATTCAGGGCTTTGTTTAAGACTAAGTATAGTCAAGAATGGATGTAGCACCAAGTCCATGCGCTCTTTACTAGACTGCTGGGAAAATGGGAATGACTTCTGCCACTGTCCAATTAGCATGTCGCAACTGGCATCAATGACAGATGCAGACGGCACGTAGGACAATGGACAAACAGTAATCCTAACAGGCTGTAAAGGATCTCAAACAGCCAAGAAAGTTACACAAAAACAGTGCTAGATAATTGTAAAGCAAATGATATACTGATATAAACTCTGAAATGATGTAGAAAGAACATTAAGCATTAGAGGAACCTAATTTTTATTAGTAAATATTTTTAAAACTATGGTTTGTGCTCCAATAGTGATGAAATAAATTGTATAGGTCTTGATCAGCAATCAACAAAAATGAAAGAATATCAGCACACTGCACATAATATTGTGTAAACTGTTTCAGTTATATATATATGTACATGTGTATAAATACACATTATATATGTAAAAATATATTTACTCATAGATGTCGGTACACACACACACACACACACACACACACACACACAGAGTCAAGATGGTGTATGTCAAAATTTTTCCTTTAGAAGTTAAAAAAAGAAAAAAAAGCCAAAAAGCTACCATAGTTAGGTGATATTCCTCTACTATAATTGTATGAATGAGGGATGAAGCAATGGATTTTCATATGTGGTCTCTCTGGCTGCTCCCACAAGTATATATAATGGCCATCTTTGAAAATTAGCAACAGAAGAATCCAGGCTGCTGCAGAGAATCTACTTCAGTTGTTGTCGAACAATATTCCATGAAACATAGGGTTTCCTTTGGGAACATTTATTGTCCCATTTAAGGACAAGGTGGAAGTCAATCATGGATGTTGCTTTACCATCTAATATATCACTTACCAAAAAAAAAAAAAAAAAAAAGTGGGGGAGATTCAGCTGCTACAATTATCACTGATGTATCATTTTCTTTAAATAAGCAAGTTTTAAGCCAAAGACTGTGATTCCATTAAAAAAGTGAAAATAACCTGAAGGTTTTCAGTTTTTAACTAAAGTCCTTGCACCCTGAATCCACGCGTTCCTAGCATTTTAAAATAAAATTCTGTGGCAATGATGAACAAGTCAAAGCTCTGATCACCTATTTCTTCTGTTTTGTACCTTTCTTCTAATGCTCTACTGCCTCTAAGTGGCAACAGAGGCACTTCAGCGACTGCCCCTGTAGCAAAACAGAACTGTAGCCACACAACTAAGAATTGGGGTTGGCGGACAGTTGGTTTACAAACTGAATTAGTGTCCGAACTATTCATTTCTAGCATCAGAACTGTGAGAACTCACTTTAAGATTCCTTCTTTTTTGGGGCACCTGGGTGGCTTAGTCGGTTAAGCGTCCGACTTTCGCTTAGGTCATGATCTCGCGGTTCGTGGGTTCGAGCCCCGCATTGGGCTCTGTGCTGACTGCCAGCTCAGAGCCTGGAGCCTGTTTCAGTCTGTGACTCCCTCTCTCTCTGACCCTCCCCTGCTCATGCTGTCTCTCTCTCTCCTAGAAATAAATAAAAATATTAAAAAAAAAAAAAAAAGATTCCTTCTTTTTTATCCTAATTAATTCCATTACTCAGGTTGGCTTAATGGGATATCAAATTAAGCCTGAATGTGGATGCTTAATACATGCCCATGACTGACAGAACTCAATTTTACTGATAAAAGCATAGCTTTATATTAAAACCACTAACAATGCATTTGGTTTACTTTTCTAAAAAAGAAAATATCGCATTTAAAAAATCTGTTGGAGAGGGCACCTTGGTGGCTCAGTCAGTTAAACATCCGACTTGTGCTCAGGTCACAATCTCTCAGTGTGTGGGTTTGAGCCCTGCTTCGGGCTCTGTGCTGACAGCTCAGAGCCTGATGCCTGCTTTGGATTTTGTCTCTCTCTGTCATTCTCTCTCCCTTTCTGTCTGTCTCTCCCCTACTCACACTCCATTTCTCTTTCTCTCAAAAATAAATAAACATTAAAATTTTTTTAATCTGTTGGATTGTGGTATTTAATAAAAAAACAAATGATTTCCAAGAAGGATCATAAAAAATAACACAAAAGACTAATAACTAAACAAATAGTAAAGGGCTTTTAATCATAGCCATGCAATACCAAGGTAAACATCTATTATACTTCAACCATGTGACTAAGGGTTTGAAGGTAGGTAGCTTAAACTCCTATCGAAAGAAATTTGTCTACACAGAGAAGTCATGATTTTAAATGCCTTCTGATGTCCTAGTTTGTTAGGTATCCTGTAACTAGCCAGATAATTTAAATCTCAATTCCTGTTATTTCCCTTGATATGAAGGACTGATTACTTATTTTAAACAGCAGAGGCAGGAAATCGTATTAGAAACTACTTGAGATTTTTTTTAATACTTAAGAAAATTCTGCTTAAATAAGCACAACAAAAACTGCAATAATATTTAGTAAGATTGTTACCCTCATTTAGCTCATTTGTAAAAAATATCCTTTGCTATAAAAAGTGGAAAGAGAAAATTATTCTCCTTCCACTTAACATATACTTCAAAACACCCACATCTTTAACAAACGTAATTATAGGCTTGCTTGTTAAATTCTTCTATCATTCAGCGATAGCCATGATTACAGGTGTAGCCTACATTATGTTTAATTGTTTCTATTTGTCCAAATATCCCAGCGCCTCATGGATTCCTTGTCATCTAACCATTTCATGTAATCTAAGACATGGCATATGCTAACTGCTAATTTACATGTCTGCCTGGACTAAATAACAAGGATGTGAAGTATCACTAACATCAGACCAAGCCAGGCAATGGAAAGATAAAATATGCATGTCTGTCACTATGGAAAGTCCCTCGAAGAGTCCTTTGCATTACAACTTTTAACTAAACAGAAACAATGACTGATGTCACACAGAGAGCCGCCTTGAATCACACGGGATTTCAATACTTGCTGAGCCAACTTTTAAAACACAAATCACAATGCTGTTTCTATATTCAGAATATATTCAAGTACATCAAATTTGTTTGTCTCTGTTCATTTCTACTCAAATGAAATCTTTACCCTCAGATGTATCTTTAATTCAAGTCCTCTGATGCAAATGTGTGGTAACCTTTAAAAAATTATTAAGCTGACTTAACTTACCCTTTGTCTGAAGTCTGAATCAGCATTTGGATTTAGCCCTAAGAGAGCCTGTTCATCCATCCCTGCTGCTATTCTTGGAGTTTTCTGATTACAACAGGCGTGCCCTCTGATCCCACAGAAGAATCCACAAACATCTGCACACACACAACGTTGAAAGAAAACATTTGATAAACAAAATTGATACTTATCCAGAATATCATAATAAGCAGATAACATTATGCAAAGAACTTAAATGTTAAAAGAACTTTTTTGAAACTATCCAAAATTACAACTAAAGAAGCCTAAGTCTAAGAAACACTAAAAGTACTCCACAAATGTGTAATTTCTAAAAACCTCATGTATGTCATTAAGGTTCTCAAATTTTCTTATTCTTTAAGATCATCAGTTTAGAAAGTAATTTGATCCTCCTTTAAACAGAAGCATCTAATTTATGCAGTATTATTACCTCCGATACTTGAACGTGCAACTGTGCAACTACATTAAAAAAAAGACAGGTCTAGATTATCTTATTATACTAATTTTCATACTTCCATTTATCAATATCACAAACCTTTAAAAAAAAAAATACAAAACTTAGAATGGCTGACTGAATAGTGACCTCAGAGTTCAAAGTCCTTACCAGAGTGTCTACCAAGTACTTCAAGACAAGTCAAACGAAAGCGGAAGGAGAAGAGTGAAAAACCAGGGATTTAATTTTTAAACAGACTCTCTTGACAGCCTATTTTAGAAATGTACCTCACAAAACATTTTTTAATAGTAGCTATAAAAATTAATAAAGACCTTAATACTATTCTTAAGAATATTTAGTCTCTGGAAAGCAATGCACTTTTTCACTATCATATGGTCTAACATGCTCAAATAAGAACATGATTAAGTCCCGAAAGGCTACTTGGTTTTTGACACATATACAGTTGAGGAAACAGGGAAAAAATTCTAAATGATGCGAAAATCACATTTATTCCCTCAATACCTGTGAGGCAGAGAAACCAGGACTACTGCTCACATAAAAAGGCTCCAGGGTTTTGTTTTGTGTGTGCGTGTGTTTTAATTATCATAAACCAAAGAGAAGATCAGAGCCTAAAGAAGCCACAAGTCTAAAGGCAGGGGATGGGGGTGCATAGCCTTTTTGCAGTGGTGAGGCCAGGATCCATGAGGACCCCGCCTACAATATGCTTTTCTGGTCTCCCCCTGGACTGGGTTATGTGCAGAGAGTCCTTGGACAGTGAGGCTCAGCCCTTTCTTATTTCCATCATACTTGCAGACTACAGCAAGGCAGTGTAGCCCCCTACAGACCCTCAGGATTAAGGTGCATACTCTTTTGAATGACTCCCTATTCCACGGTCCAACCCAGCAAGGCCGGTGGTATTTGGCCTTTCATCTTTGCACTCACTGCTCTTTTCTTGTTACTTTGTTAACCCCTCCCTGTCCTTCAAAATTCCGCTTAGAGAGGTCACCTCTTTCAAGAACACTTCTTTGATCTTCATTGTCCAATTCTCCCAAACTGGATTAAATACCCCTCTTACGTGGCGAGGCGCTGCCTACTTGTTTTCTCTTCGTAATCTTGAAGGGTAAGGACTGTCTCAAATATTCATCATTATGTCTGTAAGTCATAGTACGACATACGCTTTGGTTTGGAAATTCCAATCTAGTCATTTTCAAACTTGGGGCCACATGGACTAGGGAATCTGAAAATGAGAGCCCTTTCTATGAAGTGGGAAAGAGACCATCTACCTCAAAGTTGTAAAGACCTTCATGAGATAACGTTATGTAAAGGATGCCTGGTACATAGTGGGCCCTCAATAGGTTATTTACAATTCAGTTTGTCATATGGGGGATGGGGACTACTTGGAGTAGTCTAGATATCATATACTTAAAAAAGGGCATTGGAACAGATTGAAAAACATACAAAAAAAGGAAGGTTTTCTTCCCTCCCCCATGCCAAAAATGACAAGAAAATTTAATGATGATTCCTTGGAAAAATGCACACCGAGAAAATCTGAGTTTCTGTGAATCCCATATTAAAAAGTCCTATAAAATCTTCCTTGAATTTAGGGAAAATTGCTTAAGCGGAGTCACTTTAATTCTACCAAGTGAAACAGCACTGGTCTTAAAAAAAAAAAAAAAAAAACTGGCCAGTAAATAACTAAGGAAACATAAACTTGTTACAGTTACCGGTGCAGAAAGAATCCCCCACAGGAAGGCACCTGGATAAAAATCAATACGCAGTGGAACATAAATAATCATAAAATGGTAAATTACCTACCTATGTGTGCAAACGAGAAAAGTTACAACCCGTGCGAAAAGGTAACAATTCCCTCCATTAAGGGTTGTGCATGAACACTTAATGTTCTAACCAAGGCACAGACGTGCAGGCTTAAACATTTGTTACAATGCAACAAACATATCAGTTATGAATCTAGCAAATGTTGTTGGGGGGGAACGCAAACATACTGAAAAATACTGAACCCTAACTTTTCCTCGACAGCCATTAAATAAAAGATCAAACAAACTGGGAAGGTTCCTCCACACCTACTAAAGACTGTTCAAAAGACCAGGGCTGAATCTTTCCAGTCTTTTAACACCACGCTGACAAGTCGCTTTAATAAAACGTAACTTCCCCCAGTAACAACTAATTAGCACTTTCAAAAAGTCCTTGTTTCTTCTGGTTACAGGGAAACACCACGCTTGACTACTCCCGCAGAACTGTGAAGAAGGGAAGAGAAGAAATGGCGTGTCTGTGCTGGCAAAATTACTACACCGAAATAACACTTTTCTCTTTGATGTCCTGGGGCGGGGGGGTGGGTAGCGAAGCAAGTTTGAGGTCTCTGCAGTTGAAACTGGTGGGACACGCTGCTATTACAAATGAGGCTAGCCACCTTTACTACATTCGGGGCCACAGATGAAGCCGACCCTCCTCCCTCGGCGGTGCCCCCTCCACCCCCCGCCCTGCCCCTCCCCGAAAGGAAGCCTCGTGGCAATTCGGGTGATGAAACACCAGGCAACCGGCGGCCACGCACTCCGCGGCGACGGCCGCAGTTCGTACCCACCCCCCACCCAGTCCGCCCAGCCTTGGGGCGCACCGCCCCGGGCGGCCCCCGGCCCGCATCCCAACCCCGGCGTGGGGGCTCCCCGGGCCAGTCCGCCCAGACAACTTCCCCGCGTTCTCGGGCGGACCGAGGCGGACCCGAGTCCCGCCGCCCCCAAGCTCCGAGTCACCTTCCCTATCACTCCATCCCGCCTCCCCGCCTGCACTCCCGAGGGCTGGTCAGCGGAGCGGAGCGACGCCGCACGCAGGGAGCGGGGAGAGCGGCCCTGGTCCTTGTCGCCGTCGTCCTCCGCCACGGCCGCAGCGCTCACGCCGGAGACAGAGCTGGCTGGGGCCGCGCGCCGCTCCGCGTCCCCTGGCGCCTTCTCTTGCGTGGCGCCGGACCGGCAACCTAGCAAGCAGGCGGGCGGGGTCGGCGCCCCAGGAAGGGAAAGAGCGCGAGGGGCCGGCTAACGCCGCCGCCGCCTCCGTCGCCGCTGAGTCAGCGCGAAGCGCGCTCCCCGCGTCGGCGCCGCGCGGGCCAGCACCAGCAGCCTCATGGAGTGTGCAGACGGCAGCCCGCGGGCCCAGGCCGGGAGCCTACAACTCCCGGCATGCAAGAGGCAGGCGGCGCTTCCGGGCGCTCGCCGGGGCCTGTGGTGCATGCCGGGAGGGGGTGTCCCGCGCCGAGTCCCACCCCTGCCGCCTACTCCCGGTGGTCACACCGCTGCCTAGCACGCTCCATAAAGGCTTCATCAGGTTAGCTGGTGGATTGGGGTGCCGAGCTCCTGAGATCCAGATGACGTGATCCAAACCACATGTGATTCGGTTGTTTAATTGCTTTTCTAGGGACCCACGTGTTTAGAGTCTAGGAGCGTGAGGATCCACTCAGGAGCGCTGAAAATTCTTAAAAATTTCACTTGGAACGTACTAACATATTGTCATTCATGAAAAGGAGAGCATTCTTAGGGAGTTCTACTCGTAGGTTACTTTTCTGGTAGTTGCTTCGTTTATTCAGAGGCAGTATTGGCTCAAGCCAATAGATTTGAATCCCACCCCAAACCCATCTCTCCACACCACATGCTTGCTGACCTCAGTTTCAGGCACTATACATGATCTGTGTTTCAGTTTACTCATTTGTGAAATGGAGACAATAATAATACCGACCTCCAAGGGTTCTTGTGAGGATTGAGTTAATATATGCTTTTGCACACAAATGCTCAATATTTAGGTTTCATTGTTGATTATTCACTACTGAAAACAGATTAGGTAATAGTCATGCAGACCAGTGACAAACAATTTGGGAGGGAAATTCAGAAGAGATGTAGAATAAAATTAACGTAACAATTTAACAGCTACATTTAGTGACTCACTACCTGCAAGACACTATACCACTCATATATACAATATTTTCAATCACTGTTGCATCACATTTGTAACTTTAAAATGTCAGGCAAATACTCCTGCCCTACTTCAGTGTATATCTGGAGTTTAGCACATAGAACAGCGCCAGGCTGTAATTCAAGCTCAATTAAATAGATAATTGCATTGATTCTTACATTACCTGTTAGGTCAACTATGGACTATGGGAACCCAATACTAATTCTAGTCTGAGTGGCTCCAGAGCTTTAATATGTTCAGTTTATTCACCTTACCATCTACAGCTTATCTAGTTTATCTAGAAATATTGGCCTTTTATGGTAGTTCAATAACCTAGAATTTTAAAAATCAATTTTGAAAACACATTATTTTGAAACCTTATATGGGGCAGTTGGCTGGCTCAGCTGGTAGTGTATGTGACTTGGAGCCCCACACAGGGGGTAGAGATTACTTAAAAATAAAATAATAATAAAGATGAAACACTTGGTGGACTCTAATTGAGGAGGACCCAAAAGGGTTTTTAAATATAAAATTTATTTTATTTTTTTAAATGTTTTATTTATTTCTAAGAGAGAGAGAGACAGTGAGTGTGAACAGGGGAGGGTCAGAGAGAGAGGGAGACACAGAATCCGAAACAGGCTCCAGGCTCTGAGCTGGCAGCACAGGGCCCGACATGGGGCTCGAACCCATGAACCGTGAGATCATGACCTCAGCTGAAGTCGGACGCTGAACTGACTGAGCCACCCAGGCGCCCCTAAAATTTATTTTATTAAAAAAAATTTTAGTATTTATTTTGAGAGAAAGCACAAATGGGGGAAGGGAAAGGGCAGAGAGAGAGAAAGAGAAAGAGAATCTGAAGCAACCTCCAGGCTCTGACCTGTCAACAGAGAGCCTAATGTGGGGCTCAAACTCACAGACCAGGAGATCATGACCTGAGCTACCCAAGTGCCCCTAAATCTTACCACTTTATAGTCTAGCTTTCTCATTTCAGACTAACATAAAATACCAGTAATCAAAATGTTGCTGAATAGGGTCACCTGTGGCTCAGTACATCAAACAACTGACTCTTGATTTTGGCTTAGGTCATGATCTCACAGTTCATAAATTCAAGCTCCACGTTGGGCTCTGAGCTAACGGCAAGGAGCCTGCTTGGGATTCTCTGTCTCCCTCTCTCTCTCTGGCCCTCCTCACTTGCATGCACTCTCTCTCTCAGAAATAAATATGTATTTTTAAACGTTGATAACACTGTCATTATTTTAATTTAAAGCATGTATGCTTAAATTTAAAAAATTTAAAGCATGTATGCTTGCATATAGCAATGTTTTTACATATTAATTGCCAACATTTTGGAGCATTATGTGGCAGAAACAGTTTTTTTTTTTTTAAGTTTATTTATCTTGAGAGGAAGAGAGAGTGCATGTGAGCAAGAGAAGGGAGAGACAGAGAGAGGAAGAGACAGAATTCCAAGCAGTTTCTGAGCTGTCAGTGCAGAATTGGGGCTCCATCTCATGAATGATGAGATCATGCCCTGAGCCAAGGTCAAGAGTCGGATTCTTAACTGACTGAGCCACCCAGGTGCCACTGTGCCTATAACAGTTTTAAGTGTTCATATGTTAATCCTCACAACAACTCTATGAGGTAGGTACTATCATTATCCCTATTTTATAGATGAGGAAACTGAAGTACATAAAAAGTAGCAGAGCTAGGATTCAAACCCCCTTAATATGTACTGGAAGGTTATCACTAGGTGGTGAGATTGCAGATGATTTTTTTTCTTCCTTGTACATTTTTGGATTTTTAAGAATCCTCCACAGTGACCAGGTAGTATTTTCATAATCAGAAAAATATTTTAAAAACATGACTCTAAAGGAAAAATGAAATTGTTTCATTCACTCTTTGAGCATTTAATGAATGCTGTCCCTTATGAAATAGTTCCAGATTTTTATCAACAGGTTTGTTCAATCATTTCTTTGATGTTGCTTTTTCTTTACTTCTTTTATGTCATGAATATATTTTAATATGATTTTGTTTTGTATTAAAATTGTGTGGTTGTCTTACCTATGAGTAAGTTCTTGAAGACTGAAAAGTCTTATCTTGATTCTGTATATGGATAGTAATTCCTCAGTAAATATCTGTGAAATGTATTGAACTGAATAAAAAATAATACAATTGTGAGCGGCTAACCACGGAGTTCTGTGTCAAATTCTCTTCTTCATCTGCTTCATCTCGATGCTTGTTAAGCCCAGTGCCATTGTCATCAAAAGCTCATTCATTCATGATGGGTTTCCTGGCAAAGAAGTTGGAAAATAGGTCAGGCAAGCCATCTTTACTGCTCCTGGTCCAATCATTGGTTTCTTTTAGAGGAAGTGGGTATGTAGCAGGAAGCCTGAGGCAGAATGGAGCATTATAGCATTATTTAGTAAAAGAAACAGTTTAAAAAATTTTTAATCCAAAGCACTGCATAGTCCATTAGGCTTCATTATAATGACATCTCTCCTCCATGTCAGTTCATTGCTAATTGTTAATAGATATTTACATGGTCAGTATCCATTGATACTGAGCAGAAACACCAATTCCTAAATGACACCTTTAAAAATTCAGGTTTTATATGCCTCCTACAGATTTCAAGTATCTTCCTATGCATACTGTCTATTTAGTTTCAAACCTGGAGATGGGGACACTTGGGATCCCTATATTGAAGTGTATTTCTAGTTTGAAATCCTTATAGGATTCTTATGACCTTTGGCCCGCTGATCACTTATCCATCAAAAACACAACTAAAAAAAAATGGCATTCTTTTTTTGTATGTATATATGTAGATTAGATTTTTTTGTCTTGAGCATTAATCTAAAGTTTAAAAAGTTAGGCTAGCATCCAACAGAGAAGAATTTGGTGTTATCTTGTATATGGGGAACCAGATGACCATATATATATATATACCAAGAAATTACACACTAGTTCATTTATTTATTTAAAGTTTGTTTACTTTTAAGAGAGAGCTAGCATGCTTGCCCGAGTGGGGGAGGGGCAGAGAGAGGAGAACAGGGGATCTGAGGCATGCTCTGTGCTGACAGCAGAGCCCAATATGGGGCTCCAACTCACAGACCATGAGATCATGACCTGAGCCAAAGTCGGATGCTCAACTGACTGAGCCACCCAGGTGCCCCTCAATTTATTTTGAAAACACTTGTATAGTGTTTACTCTGTTCTAGGTACCTGTTATAAAGTACTTCAGAAACATTGTTAGCCCTTAAAATAACCCTATGGGGTTGGTACTATTACCCCCTTTTCATAGATGGGGAAATTAACGTGTGAAGAAATTAAAGTAACTTGTCCAAGATCATTTAGCTACTGAATGTGAGAGATGAAAATGGAACCCAGGTCATCTGGCTCTACAGTCTTGTGCTCCTAAACTACTGTCCTTTCAAACTAATTGAATTGACCATCCCTCAACCTAAGGCTACTCTGTTCTGGTGAAAGTACTTCTGGTTAAGAAGAGTGCCTCTTGGGATTAGTTCTGGGCAAGTAATGTTCTATTACTTTTGATAGCTTCATCAAGAAACATCTATTAAGTGCCTGATTGCACTGGAACTGTATTAAATGCTTCTTGAGTTTAGATGGACTTAAAAGAGAAATAGTAATTGCCTATCTCAGATGTATTTATGTTAATTATCCACAGAAATCTTACCAAAAGATAAGACAATACAAATATGAATACATGTCTAGAGGGCTTTTAGAATTCATAATTAATTGCATTTGATCCTCACACCAACTCAGTGGTTGGCCAGGCAAGTATTGATAGTTTCATTTTATGGATGATAAAACTGAGGTCCAAAATGGCTAAGACTTTCCAGAAATGTCACAGATACTGAACAACAGGGTTCGTGCTATAATCCAGTTCTCCTGACTCCAAATCTAGTGATCTTTCCCCTATCTTAACCCCCCTTTCTACAATCTGATCTTTGTTGTTACCTTGGCAACAGTATAGAACACTAAGTGCCTGGAAACCAGGATGCTGCCTTTTCACTGAAGTCACCTTAACCCTTAATCCTTTTGTTAAATTCCTTTCTTCATGTGCTTCACTTAATGGTTGTTAAGTCTGTGCCCTTGTCACCAAAAGCGCATTTATGACGGGTTTCTCGACAGACAGATCAGGTATGCTGTCTTTTCTAGTCCCGGTGTGGTCATTCTGTTTCTGTTAGTCCTGAGGACAGAGCAAAAGCCTGACAAACACCAAACAGCAGCTCGCAGGGAGGTCTTTTCCCTACTTGGGCCTCACATTTCACTTGCGAGGTAGTCACTTGCCTCTGAACACTTGTGAGGCAACTATTTGGCAAAGGTAAAAGGCCTTTGCCTTCTACTGGTTTAAGGCAACAAATTGTTTAGATAGGGAATAGTCTTTATTTTAGACGAAACAGCCATGCCTCTGGGGTTCCCTTTTTCGAAACAGCCATGCTTCTGGGGTTCCCTTTTTATCCAGCTATGAAGTTACGAAGCGTCAGACAGATGTATGATCAGATTCTAAGAAAACTTGGAATGCGAGCTAGGTCATTTAAGATTTTGTCAGCAGGTGGCACTTCTCTCCTTAGGCACTAAACACATTCTCTCCAATAAAAAAATACTGTTGTTTTTGTTTTTGTTTTTTGCCATTCTTGAGTTCCTCAGACTTGGCTAGCCACTCAAACATTTCTCCTCCATTCCTTTTTGCAGTGATTTAGTCTACAATATCTGTGCATTTTAATTTGCTTATACTTTTTCCATAAAAGAGATGAAATTGCTTACAGCGTACAGTATACAACAGTAAAATATGACGAGGAGAATATGAACTGCAATAAAGGACATACAGTTTCATTCTGAGTTGTCGGTAGCTGTAGCAAAAATACATATAAATATGTGTCATTTCTTTTAGTTAATGGGCAGCGAGAGAGAATGACTTTTCTAGAATTTTAAATTAAAATGAAAGTTACTACCTAGGGTTATTAGAGGCAGGTTTCTGCTATGCCCTTCTCATTTCACTAACCGACACTGACAACAGTGATCTGTAAAAACTAATCAGTACTTTTACCGTCATGCAGCGTCAAGGCTGGGCAATCAGCATTCCTCAACCCATAGTCTTCCCATCATTTATCCTACACAGATCGAGTTCTGCAGGTCTACGGGGCTTGGTCTTTGGACACGGGGAATACAAGCATTGCCATTAGGCTTGGGCGTCCAAATTACTGTATAAGATCTACTTCAGAGAGAGAGCTTTCAATTAGTTGGGCAGAAAAGATGCACGTTTATACTCATGAAAAACTAGAGGGCTATATCAGGCACTGTTACAAGCAAATGCTAAATCTGTGTGATTGATCTTAATAGCGTTCCAGGGGTGTTCTGCCTGCTTAAAAAAAATCGGTACATTTCCTCTTGTTTCTAACAGACAACCAGTTTAAGCCTGTGGATTCCCTCATCCGCGAGGAACGGCGTGGTCCTCAATAGCTGGGGCAGGCGGGGGTTAGGGCTGCTGCGAGGCGAGGGCGAAGAGAGCCGCCAAATATCCGCCCCGCAGCCCAGGGATGCGTGATGATCTACCTGAAGGACCAGCGTCTCGCCCGGTCCATTGTTGTTTGAGGTTGGGGCGAGGGTGGGCGGGAGGCGGGGCCGGGGACGATGCTCCCGGGAGTCAGGCCCCGCAGCCGGGGGCGCTGCGCCCTGCGCGCGCGGGAGGCGGCCGCTGCGGGGCGGGCGGCTTTGTGGCGCGCGCGGGTTCCACCGCCGGCGGCGCGGAGGCGGGGCGGGGCCCGGGCGTCCGCCGCCCCCCGCACATGGCCGGCCCCGGCCCCGCCAGGCCCGGCTTCCCTGCGCACACCAACAGCCGCCTGGACGCGTTCCTGCGGAGGCGGCTGCCGCCGGAGGTCTACGACGCCGTCCGCGCCTACGAGCCGTGCGTCGTGGTGTCCGAGTCGGAGAAGCACACCTTGAAGTACGTGGTCCTCAGCGATCGGCTCATCTACCTGACCGAGAACCCGCCCAAGTCCATCCGGCGAGCCGTGGCCCTGCGGGACGTCGTGGCCATTGACCTGGTGAGGAGCGCGGTGGGCAGGCGGGATTCCCTTCTTAGGTACCCCCTCCCCCCGCCCCAGCGTCCCAGGCCTCCCGCACGCGGGCAGAGGGAGGGGAACGCAGACCTTCCCCATCTCTCTCCGCACTCCCGTACTTTCTGTAACTTACGGACTAGCAGCCACATACGAAAACGGTGGATTGCTGTATGGACTCTGAATAAAAATGCCCTGCCCATTCTCATCATGTGTACGGGTCCGCCTTGTACCCCGACTTAGGGCTACAGGCTTAAGAACATAGCCCCCTGTCAAAAGTACGCTTTAAAGTCTTTCTTTTCCCCCTTGTTCATTAGGAACCTAGCCTCTGCCAGGCACTTTTCTAGACACTGAGGATGCAAAAATGAAATAGGGTCCCTCCCTAGAAGCCGCTGTGGGAGACACAAAAAGCCAAAACCAATGCAAATAAATATAAACAGTGCTAAGTACTGTTATGCCTTGTTTGTTTATTTATTCATTTATTTTTATGTATGTATGTATTTATTTATTTATCAGCATTGCTTAGAGTGTGTTAGGTGCTCAATATAAATAAGTTAATGGATGAATGAATGAACGAATGAATGAAGAGAGATGTGCACAGGAGGCCTGGCAATCTCAGGCAGTTCACTTGATCCAAGCTGGGCCCAGGCCATGCTGGGAAAACTTCTTGCAAAAGGTACAATCTGGCACAGCCACCCCTTGTCCCAGTTTTTAGTGTACTGCTACTGTATCCCTTTCTTCCAGGAATAGATTTACCTTATAAACCAGCAACAGATTGTAAGCAGTCTCCTCTCCAATTACTGTTTTTCCCCCTTGGCTCCCTTTATCTGAGCTGCTCTCCAGGTGTGTTCCTTTCTCCACTGGGGACAGGTGTCTAGCCTAGTTTTTTTTTTTTTTCCCCCTTGTCTGAGTCTCTGCATCACCCAAGGGAGAAGCTGGTGAGACTCCTAATGGGGCTGTTTTGCAAAGACAACCCTAGTTTGTTTGGTACACATCTGTTAAAAAAAGGATAAAATTAAGTCGAGAAGAAAAGCTCCCCCACCCCCGCCTTCTTCTTAAAATACCCTGTGGACTAATATCACTGTGCAAATTTATTTGCTTTTTTTTTTTTTTTTTGAGTAGAAGTTTGAAGCAACACTGCCTTCTTCCTCACTACCACTATTTTCATTCTCTTGAACTAAAATTAAAAAAAAATTAATTTCCTTTACCAAATGTTTTTGACATTAAATGTTCAGCTTTGTCTACTGTCTGCAGTGTAAACATTTATTGTTTTGACAAAATGTAATGATTTTAGGATACTGTTATTCTTCCCAACAAAATGTAATGACTTTAGAATATTGTTACTCTCCCCAACAAGAAATATAGTATATGTATTTCAGTAGTTGTTATAGACCTTTCTTTTTGAGCTGTTAGAATCTGAAAAGTGCAGTAAAGCTCCCTAGGCCTCCAAGCCAAGAGTCCTACAAAAGGGCCTACCAATTTATTTGGTCATGCTTTATGTGCAGAATTGAACTTTCAGGCATATAGAAGAATGTGTAATGTTCATAAAGGCACTGAACAAATGGAAGATTTTAGCATTGTTGATAGATTGAAGGTCCATCTGGCACAATATGGCTTAATTTTGGTTAAAGTTGTGGTAGGCAGAATAACGGCCTCCCAACAGATATCCCTGGAACCCGGGAATATGTTACATTACATGGCAAAGAGGAGCTAAAGTTGCAGATGCAGTTAAGGTTGTTTGCTAATCAGATGACTTAAAAATAAGGAGATTGAGACATCTGGGTTGCTCAGTCAGTTGGGGATCTGACTTCAGCTCTGGTCCTGGTCTCATGGTTCGGGAGTTCAACTGACATCGGGCTCTCTGCTGTCAGCGCAGGGCCTGCTTCGGATCCTCTGTCTCCCCCTTCGCCCCTCCCCAACTTTCCCTCTCTCTATAAATAAATAAATAAATAAATGATAAAAAAAGAGATTAAAAAAACCCCAAACGTGTCCAATAAAAAAAGAAAGAAGTCTAAACAAATAAGTAAAATAGGGAGATTATTTTGGATTATCTGAGGGGGTCCAATGTAATTACAAATCCTTCAAAGTGGAAAAGGGAGGAGAAGAGGCAAGCCGAGTGCTCGTGCCTCTGAAGGGGGAAGGGGCCAGGAGACCAGGAAACGTGGACAGCCTCTAGAAGCTGGAAAGGGCCTGGAAACAGGTTTTCTCATAGAGCCTCCAAAAGGAATGTGGTCCTTCCAACACCTTGATTTTAGCCCAGTGAGACCCATTTTGGACCTCTGCCTTCCAGAACTATCAGAGACTCAGTCTGTGGTGTTTAACGCCACGGAGTTCATGGTAATGTTATAATAGCAAATGAATACAGAACTATTTTCCTCTTAGTGTTTATATTTAAAAACGGGTAATCATTTAAAAAAATATTGTTTCAGTGAGAAATAAATATAATCATGCCAAGAACAAATGCCTTAATGATCTCTTTTTCTGAGGTTTTATAAAATGATTCTAGGGTTATTATAGTTCAGTGGCTTTGCACAGCTTTCACAGGGTGTGAGAAAAACGGATGTCACAGAATTGCTTTATCTAACACTAATTAATAGCCACAGATGTAGATGACTAATCATCCCTCTAAGAACATTAATTCCTAACTTAATACCACAATAGAGAGAATTTTCCTGATTTCTGTGTTGTGTATCATATAGTTGTCTCCTATCCCTGCTAACTCAATAGTCTCTTACGTTACATGATTTCAGTGCCAGGCAGCTTTGTTTTTTAGAACTGGCTTCTTCTTCCTTGAAAGATAAACTGCTTAATCTCCTTTTTTTTTTACTAGGGTGCTGTCCTCTTTCTAAGGCCAACTCTTTAGATATCCTTTTCCATTCTCAGAGGTTTTCTCATTTTACTGTACAAGTTGGTCTTTGTGTTATTTAACTTTCAGCTGGCTCAGGTTTCCATTCTGCCTTTGTTCTAGCTGTCACAGTGGTAAAGTCCTAAGCAAACCAGTCCTTTATGCCTCTGGGCCCCAGCCCTCTTGGTGCCATGTTCAGCCAGATTCCTTATTTAGTTCATGTCTCATGTTACAGTTACACCTCAGAAAAAAATTGCAAATATGCAGATAAAATTCCACTCTCTCCCCTAAGGAAAAATATTGGAGGGGCACATGGGTAGCTTAGTCGGTTGTGCTTCATTTCAGCTAAGATCATGATCTCATGGTCCGTGAGTTTGAGCCGTGCATCAGGCTCTAAGCTGATAGTGTGGAGCCTGCTTAGGATTCTTTGTCTCTCTCTCTCTGCTCCTCCCCCCTGCGCCCCCCCCCCTTCTCTCAGAAATAAATAAATAAACATTAAAAAAGTTTGAAGGTAACAGCAACAAAAAGTTACACCAGAACTTGGATTGGATACAAATGAGATTTCTCTTCCAGCAAAGATGAGCTTAAAAAGCCACTCAGAGATCTCAGGTGTTTTGATATGTTCATCTCCTAAAAGAAAGAGTTTCTAAGGTTGCTTGGGTGGAGATTTTATAAAAAGGCTGACATTTTCTTTGAAAGTTCCTTTGGGGAGGGAGCACCTGGGTGGCCAGTTGGTTGAGCTGCCGACTTCAGCTCAGGTCATGATCTCACGGTTTGTGAGTTCGAGCCCCACGTCAGGCTCTGTGGTGACAAACAGCTCAGAACTTGGAGCCTGTTTCAGACTCTCTCTCTCTCTGCCTCTCCCCTGCTAATGCTCTTTTCTCTCAAAAATAAATAAATGTCAAAAATTAAAAAAAAAAAAGAAAGTTCTTTTTGGGGGACACCTGGGTGGCTCAGTTGGTTAAGCAACCAACTTCGGATCAGGTCATGATCTCGCGGTTCATGAGTTTGAGCCCCATGTCGGGCTCTATGCTGACAGCTCAGAGCATGGAGCCTGCTTCGGATTCTATGTCTACCTCTCTCTCTCTCTGCCCCTCCCCTGCTCTTCCAAAAGTTGCTTTTGGAAGAATACTTGAGAGTTCTGCTCTTGTTGTGGGCATCAAAACACTTCTTCAATCTCTCCCGAGATTAAGCACATATTTTTCAAGTGTGAGAAGCAGTTTTCCAGAAGTGAATTTCCTATGAATTCACTCTCCTTCAATGCTATCCCATCTTCTACAGAGAAAAAAAGAATCCATCAACTCTGGCAGCCTTGCCTGTAACCTCTGTCTCTGTCATTGTCTTTTCACCACTCTTCCCAGTGCATATTGGCTCTCCAGTCATCCCAGGCTCCATGTAGCTTCCTGAACAGGCAACCTTTTACAGCCTGGCCTGTTTGCTTGTCTTGAACATTTTCTCCTCCTTCAAGGTTGTTCAGATCACCATATTTATAATTCTTCTCTTCCCCTCCTCCTTCTCTCTCTCCTTTTAAAAGACGTAAAAACAGGGGCGCCTGGGTGGCTCAGTCCATTAAGCGATCGACCTCGGCTCAGGTCATGATTTCATGGTGAGTGGGTTCGAGCCTTGCAGAGGGCTCTGTGCTGACTGTCAGCTCAGAGCCTGGAGCCTGTTTCAGATTCTGTATCTCCCTCTCCCTCTGACCCTTCCCTGCTTACACTGTCTTTCTCTCAATCTCTCTCTCAGAAATTTAAAAAAAAAAAAAAAAAAAGGACATAAAAACAGGGACACCTGGCTGGCTCAGTCAGTAGAGGATGCAACTCTTGATCTCAGGGTAGTGAGTTTGAGCCTCATGTTGGGCATAGAGTTTACTTAAAAAAAAATGTAAAACATTCTTAACTTGAAAAGAAACAGGTCACAGGCTGGGCTGTAGGGGCCACAATAGTTTGCCAACTAATCCCTGTTTTCCCCACTTCCATATTCAGAGCTGACACGTTTTCTAGGCTAAGCCCAAGTCATTCTTTCTCTGAGTTGGTTTTTTCCTGGCTGAGCTGATGAGGGCAGGCCTTGTGGTCTGTTCTGTTCACTGCTGTATTTCTTTCTGGTTCCTAGACAGACCAGATAGTCAATACATATTTGTTATTTAACATAATCTGTTTTTTTCTGTTTCTGGATTTATTATCTGCAATATACATTGGGCATTTAATAATACTTTTAAAAAAATGTTTATTTTGAGAGAGAGACAGAGAAAGAACGAGTGGGGGAGGCACAGAGAGAGAGGGAGAGAGAGAATTCCAAGCAGGCTTGGTGTTGTCAGTGCAGAGCCGGACGTGGGGCTTGATCCCATGAACCATGAGATCATGTCCTAAGCCAAAATCAAGAGTTGGATGCTTGTGGCACCTGGGTGGCTCAGTTGGATAAATGTCTGACTTCAGGTCATGATTTCATGGTTTGTGAGTTCAAGCCCTGTGTCAGATTCTGTGCTGACAGCTCAGAGCCTGGAGCCTGCTTCAGATTCTGTGTCTCCCTCTCTCACTCTGCCCTTCCCCTGCTCACACTCTGTCTCTCTCTCAAAAGTAAACAAACATTAAAAAAAAAAAAAAGAGTTGGATGCTTAACTGACTGAGCCACCCAGATGCCCCTAATAATAATTTTTATTTTTATCCAGCTTTTGCTGTTTACCAGTATAGACATGGTCCAGTTATTTAACTTCTACTCTGTGCCTTCCTTAGATAATAGCACCTTCCTTAGTGAGTTTTTGAAGGGATTAAATTTACTAATAAATGTAACACATTTAAAACAGTACTTGGCACAGGTAACAGCTACATACATGTTATTATTGATAACCTTTATTCACATATATTAAGTCTGTTAGGCTCACTATGAATCTGTAAGATAGATATTATCTTTTTTTCATATTAGGGCACTTGACTTTAGGAGATTTAATAAGTTTGGAAAGAAAATAACTTTTTGGAGCACTGATTATATATTAGGTGTTTAAAAAAATTTTTTATATTTATTTATTACTGAGAGAGAAAGAGATAGAGTGCAAGTGGGGGCAGGAGCTGAGAGACAGGGAGACACAGAATCTGAAGCAGGCTCCAGGCTCCGAGCTGTCAGCACAGAGCCTGATGTGTGACTGAAACTCATAAATCGTGAAATCATGACCTGAGCCGAAGTTAGATGCTTAACCAACTGAGCCACCCAGGCACCCCTGTATTAGGTGTTTAAATACACTGTCTTGTTTATTCTTCTTGAAAATCTGTCCAGTAGATATGTCCAGTTTAGTATATTAAAAAACAGAATTCCTGATCTCTATCCCTAAATTTGTTCCTTTCTTAGCTATCCTTATTTTAGGAAATAGCATCATCTAACAGACTTAATTCTTTTACCCCTACCTCCAACAATCAGTATACCCTCTTGATTTGTGTAGAAGAGGAAAAAGTTTCCCTTGATCCTCTCAGGATCCCTGGCTGATTCTGAAAATTAAACTGACAAAGACAGATTGACAGGAGAAATACCTACACATTTATTTCATATAAATTTTACATGATATGGGAGCCTCTATAAAGGTAACAAAGACCTGAAGAAACAAGTGAATCTGTGTGTGTTTAATATTAGGTTTGATAAAGAATCAAGAGTCGTGAAAAAATGGGAGAGTACAAAAATGGGAGTATGATGAAGGATAATAAACTAAGGAAAACTCGCAAGGTCTGTTTGTTTGGATTTCTTTGTCTCAGTGTCCTTGTCTGGGTACAGGGAAGGCACCTCTCCCATGAGGGTCTTATGACTTGCTTCAAGGGAGCAGGGCAGGAAAAGATCACAGAGAGTTTTCTGCATCTGCTGTTTTCTCAAACTCCTTCAGCTCAAAATATTCAGTATACCAAGGTGCTATATTTTGCGATAGTATCTTCTGATCCTTGTCACTTCTCTTCCAAAATCTATCTGGCCATGGCCTTTCTTACTCCTCTGCCACTTATGCAGTCCCTCACCTAGATTATTGAAATTACCTCCAAATTCATTCCTCTCCATCTAGCAGTTAGGATGATCTTGTAAAACATAAATTATAAATTGAGTTACATCATTCTTCTGTTTCAAAATCTCCACTAGCTTCCAAATCCCTATTGCCTATAAGAGCCTCCATGATATGACCCCTCTATCTCTGACTCATCTTCTCTTCCCTGAGGTCTTTTTGTTCTTCCTCCCTGCCTCAGGGCCTTTGCACTTGCCATCCTATCTGGAACACTTTCTCTATATCTTTAGAGAGTTGATTCTTTCTTGCCAGTCATGTTTCCAAATTCAGTATCACCTCCGCAGGGGTGCCTCCCACAACTCCCCAATCTAAAGTACCATTTCCCCCATCAAACTTATCACATCTGTTTGTTTCAAAGCACTTAAAACTATTGGCATTATAAGAGTAAACTGTTTAATGACTTGTTATTGTCTATCTCCCATAATAAATGTCAGCTCCATGTCTTGTTCACCCCTGGGTCACTGTGCATTCCATTGCCTGACACATAGAAGATGGCCAATAACTATTTGTCAATTGGAAGAACTGGAAGAATAAATGGATGCTCAGATACATCATACAGTTTATCTATCAGAGGGAGAGATACCATTTCCGTATTCCAAGTGTTGAGGGACCCTGGAGATTTGACAACTCATCACACAAGGCAGTTAGTGGAAGAGCCAGAGTAGACGCTCATAGGGTCTCCTGATCTCAGGTTCAACTTTTTTCATGCTTCCTTAGTGCTTGTCTGAGATGATCTCTGTGTTGTTTACCTAATTTGTGCATTTTGGTAGTAAGAGTTATGTAAGATGAGACTATATTATGGATGCTTCTTTTCTTCTCTAGCATTTTCCCCCCTATTTTGATTCATTTGCAGCCTTTCAAAACTCTCACTGTGGAAAGAATAAAGAGGTGATAAACTCTTATCCATCATTTTTAAAAAGTTTTTAATTTATTTTGAGAGAGAGAGAGAGAGCACAAGTAGGGGAGGGGCAGAGAGAGAGGGAAAGAGAGAATTGCAAGCAGCAGAGCCCAACATAGGGCTCAAATTCATGAGATATGAGATCATGACTCAAACCAAGGTCAAGAGTTGGACACCTAACCAACTGAGCCACCTTTGGTTTCTTAATAGTTTGCACAGAATAGTTTGGATTTTGCATTCAAGTCTCATATATATATTATATATATATATAAAGCTTATTTATGAGTTATATATGTATATGTATATATGTATGTATATATGTACATATACAATTACATATATATGTATGTATATATGTATGTGTGTGTGTGTGTGTATAAGCTTGTGTCAAACATGCGACTTCAACTCATGACCCCCAGATTAAGAGCTGCATGTTCTACTGAATGAGCCAGCCAGGCGCCCCTGCATTCAAGTCTTGAGAAACTTCATGAGGGGATGCATTTTGTCAGTCTGATTCACTGATGTACCCCCAGTGCCTGGAATGATAGTATATTGGTCAGGATAGCCTAGGTTAACCGCAGTACCAAACAACCCCAAGGTCTTAGTGCTTTAACACAACATAAAGTCTGACTCATTCAAGTTATTTGCCCATTGTGGATTAGCAAGAGGATCTGTTCATCTTAGTCACAAGATATGTGACAGTCACCCATCTTAGTATCAGGGACTCCATCTCAGCATATGCTTGCTTAATCACCAGGCAGAGGGAAATTAACTTGGAAAATTATGTACTGATTTTTAAGCTTCTGCCCAGAAGTGACACATGTCATTTTTCACATTTTATTATATTAGCCGGAGTCAGGTGAATGGCCCATGCCTAACTTAAAAGGGGACAGGAAAATGTCATCCTACCATAAATGCATTCCATGTGTCTGAAAGAGAGAACAGGAATATTGGAAAGGGTCTAATGTCTATCTCAAATTGCTGACATTTATTGAGTGCTTACTATATGCCACTCAGCCTCTGTTCTAAGTACTTAGCCTGGAACTTCTTTATCTTTACAACAACCCCAGATAATATTGTTATCTAGCTTTACAGATAAAGAACCTTAAGTACAGAAAACTTAAGCAACTTGGCCAAGGTCATCCTCTAAGTGGCAGAACCAGAATTTGCACCCATAGTCTGCCTGCAGAATCAATGCTTTGACTGTCTGAGCTATAGTTGCCTAGGTCATAGCAGGTCATTAAAAATAACAATAAAAAGTTTTCACTGACTGAATATCCAGAAGATTGTAAGCTTTTTGAAAACCGAAACTCCAACTTACACTTTGCATGTTTTAATTTTGCCCTTTGCGATAGGAACTCAAAAGTATTCATGATGAACTGAACTGGATAAATTAGAAACTAGATAATCAACTGCCAAAAGCTTAGGGTGCTTTTATTCTCTGAAATTAAAGCTGATAGAAGAAATCTGAATCAAGACTGTGAAATCAAGACTAAGGGATAAGATAAATACAGAATTGTTCACAACATATTTGGAAACAAGAAATAAGCGGTATCAACTATACTTCAACTCAAAAACAAAAAATAAGGGACATCCCTTTGCATTTTAAAAGTAGTATTTTAGGGGGCACCTGGGTGACTCAGTCAGTTAAGCATTCGACTTCGGCTCAGGTCATGATCTCACGGTTTGTGGGTTTGAGCCCCACGTCAGGCTCTGTGCTGACAGCTCAGAGCCTGGAGCCTTCTTCAGATTCTGTATCTCCCTCTCTCTCTGACCCTCCCCTGCTCATGCTGTCTCTCTTTCTCTCTCAGAAATGAATAAAACATTAAAAAAAAAAGTAGTATTTTAGGGGCGCCTGGGTGGCTCAGTCAGTTGAGCGTCCAACTTTGGCTGAGGTCATGCTCTTGCGGTTCATGAGTTTGGGTCCTGCATCTGGCTCTGTGCTGACAGCTTAGAGCCTAGAGCCTGCTTCAGATTCTGTGTCTCCCTCTCTCTCTGCCCCTCCCCTGCTCATGCTCTGTATCTCTCCATCCCTCAGAAATAAAAGAAACACTAAAAAGATTAAAAAAATGTTTTTTAATAAAAATAAGAGAAATCAGTATCAGTTGCAAATATAAACATGACCCGAAATGGCGTAGATACATTCATGAGTGAAGTATTATTCTTAGAGATGGTCAAAGAAGTTAGAGATATCTTCACATAAAGCCTTATTCATTTGAGATAACAAAAAAGAGCATTCTCTTCTCTCCCCAAATGCCCCTTACTGCCACCATCAGAGACAAATACCATGCTGAGTAGGCCATGAATCTGGCTCAGTATTGCATTACTGAGGTTCTTAGGAAGAATCAAAGGTCATTAATTGTAATAGATATCTATTGGCTATGTACTAATGTGTTAGCCCTGTGTCAAACACTTGAAATCTTATTAACTCTATGAGCAAGGTGATATTGTCTTTTTTCCACCCCCTCCCCGGCCCCCCGCCATGATAAAATGGAGGCAGAGAAAGGGAAAATGTTTGCACAAGGCCATATTCAGAAAACAGTGAAGCTGGAATGTAAACTCAGGTCTTTTGACTTTACAGCCAGAATTCTTGAACCCTTATGAGCATAGTAACAACTGATTTTCTACAAATTCCTGCTTTCCAAATTCCTTCCTCCTTTTCTTCCTCCCTTCTTCTTTTTCTTTCCTCCTTCTTCCTTCCTTTCTTTAATTTTTAAAAAAAATTTTAGTTAACATACAGTGCTATATTGATTTCAGGAGTAGAATTCAGTGATTCATCACTTACATCCAAATTTGACATTTTAAATAAGTTTTTAGTTTTTGCAATAGAAACATGGTCATCTCAGGATGCAGATTAGCTGGTTCCTTGGCATTGGCTTTCAGAAAGGAGAGGATGAAGTTATAAATAATACACCTTTTTCATTCCCCATACCACCCCTGTGTATTCAAGACTGTTGTTCTTCAAAGCTCAAACGGGTGTCATTACTGTTTCTGATGATGTTCAAGGACAGATTTGGTTGCAAACATGCAGATGGATGTAGCATCCTTTTCACAGGGTAGAGCCTTGAAAGCTTCTTTTCGTTTTAGTCTTAGCTGTGGCTCTTGTCCCAGAGACAGTGATTTTTCAAGCCTAACACTGAAATAGTCTGGGGAGACTCCAGTATTATGGGGGCAGTGCCCAATTCTCCAAACTGATAATTCCTTTTGGAATATGTGGGTGGATAATTCTTGCCAGCAATAGTCATAGATCCCCCAAAAAAAGCTCTTCTACTCAGACTTCCTTAGGGATTGATACACTAAAGCCCAGGTAGAGTATAATGGGGGAAAAACACCTGGTAGAGGCTGCGGTGAGCTTTTTAATTATGACAGTGGAAGAATTTGCCAAATGAAAAAGTAGCTTCTACTGAGGAATAAGTTTGTGTACAAGGTGACATAGGTCATTGCTGATGTGGTTTAATTTGAGGGAAATCCATTCAAGATTATCTCCATATATTGATAGGCTATCTCATCAGTACCTTTAATCCTTTGAATTTACCACTGGCCCTCCTTCAGATTTGCTCTGAAATACTCTTGGTACAGGTAATTCATTAAATTGAAATTTGAGTGAATTAATTTATTACTTGCTTTCCTCCAATTTTTGGAGATGGAAGAGTTAGAACTTGCTGTCAGAGAGAAAGTTAGGTCCTCAAAGGACTGTGGAGTTGAAAGATATCTCACAATTTAGCTCTTTTGGGGACTTACTTCCATTACTTAATGTCCCATCAAATAAAATGATCTCTAAACTGTGGCCCAGTATGTGATGTCTGCCTTCAGTTTTTCCCTTTTGACTTTTCCTCTGGCTTATGTCTTTTTTTTTAAGATTTTATTTTTAAGTAATCTCTACACCCAACATGGGGCTTGAATTTACAACCCCAAGATCAACTGACTGAGCTCGCCAGGTACCCCTTAAAAAATGTCTCTTTATAGCAGGCTTGTTTGAATTAGGATTCAAATAATGGTCCTCACCAAATTGTGTTTGTCTGTCCATCTCTTAAATCCCTTTTAATCTATGACAGTTCTTCCTTCCTCTTTCATTTTTTCTGTCACTTATTTGCTGGAGAAATCAGGTCACATGTTCTGGAGAATTTTCCACAATCTAGATCTGGAATCCTTTGGCATGTCCTTCATCCGCTAGAGTTGTTTTAAGCTGGGTGGGGAGGGGGGTGTAGGATGCAGGGTCAGTGTTTTGGCAACAATACTCCTAGCTGGTGCTGTGTTTTTCCTATTACTGCCCACCAGCAGTCACATCTTTTGTCTTTTTGTGCTGGTCAGATGTGTGGGTTGTTCTGTCTCCTGAACCCCTTTTGAAACTAAAAGCATCGGGGCACCTGGGTGGCTCAATTGGTTAAGCGTCCGACTTCGGCTCAGGTCATAATCTCATGGTTCCTGGGTTTGAAACCTGCGTCGGGCTCTGTGCTGAAAGCTCAGAGCCTGGAGCCTGTCTTCGGATTCTGTGTCTCCCTCTCTCTCTGACCCTCCCCTGCTCACGCTGTCTCTCAAAAATAAATAAAACATTAAAAAAGTTAAAAAAAAAAAGAAACTAAAAATATCACCACCTGCCCTTGCCTTGTTTTTACATGTTATAGAGATGGCCCAAATTTTTCTGTAGAATGTCTCTCCTCTGGATTTGCTGATTATTTCTTCCTGGGGCTGTTTTCCTCGAGAATACATATTTTAATCAGGTCTTATCATAATCACATTCCTGTCTGAAAAGAATCACATTCTTTTCAAATGGAGAAACTACTAACTTTGTAAATTAAACAAGCAAACAAAAACCCTACTTTCCTACTGAATATGAAATAGGCCAGGTGGTAAGTGAAGGGACTGGAGCAATTCTAATAATAATCTCTCAAACCTGTATTTTCTAAATGGGAAAAAACTGACATCATGAAAGTCAGAGTTCATTATTTCTCTCAGTGATACTTTATTTAGAATGTTCTTGAACAAGGGAGGTAACTGAATGGGTAAATGCTTGTGCTATGGTCGTTTGTTAGATCTATAACTCTCAAACTCCAGTACCTTTTAATCTTTTTTAATACATTCCTGTGGATTTGGTTTGTAAGCATTTTGCTGAGGACTTTTAGAGGTGTATTTACAAGAAATATTATTGGTCTGCAGTTTTCTTGTGATGTCTTTGTTTGGCTTTGGTATCAGAATAATATATGAAGTGTTCATTCCTCTTCTTTTTGGAAGAGTCTGTGAAGAATTGGTGTTAATTCTTTAAACATTTGGTAGAATTCACCAATGAGGCCATGTATCACCATACCTTTCTTTGTGGGAAGCGTTTTTTGTTACTAATTCAATCTCGTATAGTTGTATTCATATTGCTGTTAAGGTCTATTTGTATTTTTTATTTCTCTTGAGTTAGTTTTGGTAGTTCCTGTCTTCCTAGGAATTTGTCCATTTCATCCAGGCAGTTTAATTTTTTGGTATTCAGTTGTTCATAGTATTCCCTTATACTTTTTGTTTCTGTAAGGTTGATAGTAATGTCTCCTTTTGTACCTGATTTTAGTGATTTGAGTCTTCTCTCTTTTTTTCTTGGTCAATCTTGTTATTGTCAGTTATGTTGATTTTTCAAAGAACCAACTTTTGGTTTGGTTGATTTTCTTTATTGTCTTTTTATTCACTATTTCACTAACTTCTGCTCTAATTTTTAGGTACAGTACTGAAGACTCCAACTGTTATTGTTGAGTTTATTTCTTTCTTCAATTCTTTCAGTTTTTGCTTCATGTATTTTGGGGTTCTGTTCTTAGGTACATATATGCTTATAATTGTCATAACTTCTTGATGGATTGACCTGTTATCGTTATAAATTGTCTCTTGTATAATTTTTAATATATATATTTAAATAAATATATTTTGTTAAGTAAATTCCATGCCCAACATGGGACTCGAGCTCACAATCCTGAGATCAAATGTTGCATGCTTTACCAACTAAGACAGCCAGGTTCCCCTCTAGTAAAAATTTTTTTTGCACTGAGTCTTATTTTGTCTCATAGTACTATCACCTTTTCCGCTGTTTTGCTTGCTGTTTGCACAGTGTATCTTTTCCATCCCTTTACTTTCAGCCTATTTGTGTTTTTGACTCTAAAGTGAGTCTCTTGTTATAGTACAAGTGAATCATCAGTCAAATCATGTTTTTTTTTTTTATTTTTGAGAGACAGAGACCACGTGAGCGGGGGAGGGTCAGAGAGAGAGGGAGACACAGAATCTGAAGCAGGCTCCAGTCTCTGAGCTAGCTGTCAGCACAAAGCCCGATGCGGGGCTCAAACCCACGAAATGTGAGGTCATGACCTGAGCCGAAGTCGGACACCTAACCGACTTGAGCCACCCAGGCACCCCTGTCAAACCATAGTTTTAGAATCAATCCCTGACTTTATGGAGTATCTAATCCATTCACAGTATTAAATTACTGATAAGGTAGGGTTACATCTGTCCTTATTGCTATTTGTTTTCATATGTCTTTTTTCCCCTATTGCCCCATCACTGCCTTCCTTTGTGTCAGATAGGTATTTTGTAGTATACAATTTGAGTTCTCTTGGGATTTCTTTTATACTATGTCTTTTGGAGTTTTTAAATTAATGTTTGCTCTGGGGATTACAACATACATCCTACTTTATAACAATGTAGCTCAGGTTATTATCAACTTAATTTCAATAGTATACAAAAACATAAATCTATTCCCTCCCCACTCCTTTGTGCTGTTATTAACATACACATTACAGTTTCTTTCTTTTTTTTAATCTTTATTTTTGAGAGAGAGAGTGAGAACAGGGGAGACACAGAGAGAGGGGGAGACAATATGAAGCAGGCTTCAGGCTCCAATCTGTCAGCACAGAGCCCGATGTGGGGCTCGAACCCACGAAGCGCAAGTTCATAACCTGAGCCGAAGTCAGACGCTTAACCAACTGAGCCACCCAGGTGCCCCACACATTATAGTTTCTATATTATGTGTCAATCAACACAGGTTTGTAATTATAGCTTTATGCAATTATCTTTTAAACTAGATAGGAGACGGGCGCCTGGCTCAGTTTAGCATCTGACTTTGTTTTTTTTTTTTTTTAAGTTTATTTATTTATTTTGAGAGAGACAGAAACAGCACAAGTGAGGATGGGGCAAAAAAGAGAGGGGGAGAGAGAGAATCCCAAGCAGGCTCTGCACTGTCAGTCCGGAGCCCGACGTGGGTTTCAAACTCTGGAAACCATGAGATCATGACCTGAGCTGAAAAAAAGAGTTGGACGCTTGAGCCACTCAGGTGCCCCTGTGACCAACTCTTGATTTGGGCTCAGGTCATGATCTCGCAGTTTTGTGGGTTGGGGCTTCTGCAGTGCAGGTTCTGTCAGTGCAGAGCCTGCTTGGGATTCCCCTCCCTCTCTCTCTGCCCCTCCCTCATTCTCTCTCTCAAAATAAATAAACTTAAAAAAAACAATTAGGACACAAAATAACGAACTGATCTATAAGAATTTATTAGAATTATATATATGAATTAGTTTGCTGTCTGCCTAATGGCTTTTTTGGGGGGTGGGGGACACTGTTTTCCTATTTATTTATTTTTTGACCTCAGTCTGTACTTATGTGAAAAAAAGTATTTATTTATCTTAAATTATCTCCACACCCAACAAGGGGCTCGAACTCATGACCCTGAGCGCTCATGTGCTCTTACTGAACAGACAGGTGCCCCTCCTTTTAGACACTTTAGTGTCTTCCTCTTCCACTCAGAAGTTTGGCTTTTAAGTACTTTTAATCCTGATCTTTGTACATTATTTTATGATAAGTTCATTTTTTAGGCTTTCTGAACCTGAGATTCTCTTTTATGTTTTAATCCCTCTTTGATGTCAAGGTTTTGATAGGCACTCTGTAGGTAGACAGTTCATCAGAATGCATTAGAAATGAGAGCCACGTGAGCAAAATGGGTCTTTTCAGTACTTAAGAAATTTGGAATTTTTAAAAACATTTTATTTATTTCTGAGAGACAGAGAGAGAGAGGCAGCATGAGCAGGGGAGGACCAGAGAGAGAGGGAGATACAGAATCTGATACAGGCTCCAGGCTCTGAGCTAGCTGTCAGCACAGAGCCCGATGCGGGGCTCGAACCCATGAACTGTGAGATCATGGCCTGAGCCGAAGTTGAACACTTACTGACTGAGCCACCCAGGCACCCCAAGAAATTTGGAATTTTTGAGGGTTGTGTGACATTTGTTATGATAGGAATCATGTTTTTATAATAAAGGCTTTCTTCTTAGTGTCTCACAGTGAGATATAAAAATCCACCTAATGGTAACACCGTTTTGTCTCAACAGAAACAATTTTATTTTCTGACCCACAGGGCAGTTAGTTTCTTGTTACATGTATGTTTCATACTTTGTGTGTCATTTTGTATAAGTCAAGAGCACAGGTTTTATTTTGCATCTGGTCTGCCACATACTAGCAGTGGAACCTAGAGCAGGTCCCTTAACTTTCTGAGCCTCAAGTTTCTTGAATTCCTTTGTATATAGGAATAATCTTACTGATATATGGGATTGTATGAGGATTCAGTGAAATCATATGTATAAAGCACTTAAAAGAACACACTATAAGTGCTCGATAAATGTTAGCTTTACTATGTTCTATGCGACACATTTGAATATTGAATTCTTCCTCTTCCCCATCTTTACTCTGGAAAGGATCTGGCCACAGGGATCAGAATCCTTATGAATCCTCTGAAGGGGGAAAATGAAGGTGGGCTAGCCCTCTCTGACTCTTAGCTTGGGGAAAGGTCAAAACTGGTCGTGCCCAAAGGAGGCAGAACCAGTAATGTAAGCCAATGGCCTTATGCCTGGGTACGATTGTCCTACTGTGTAGGGGGTCCCCAAGACTACCCTCATGCTTGATGATTCACCAGAAGGACTCACAAGATTCAAATGGTTGATGATAAGGAGACGATATAGATTAAATACAACAAAGGGAAAAGGTGCATGAGATAAATTCCAGGAGAACCTAGGTGCATTCTTCCAGGTGTCCTCTCCCAGCAGAGAACCATGGATGTACTTGATTTTCCCGGCAACATGTTACAACATATGCATAGTACTGCCAAGTTCAACTGAGCCTTGGTGTACAGAATTTGTGTTAGAGATGGATATGTGTGCTTGCGGAGTCTACATGAGTGACCTCAGCTACTCAGACTCCAGCCCCCCTTCCACCTTCTTACCCTCACCCCCAGCAAAAACAGGTGTTTACCATAGATTACATTGTCAGAATAAATTTATCTGCTCAAACTGATACAGGTTGGCCCAAGGTCTCAGACATACACACTTGTATCATGCTGTCAGAATATTCCAGGGGTCACTGATTATCTCCTAAGATTTTTAAAAGATTTTTCCCAAGGCCCAAATCTTACAGTTGGAGTACCACATGGTTCCAAGTACCAGTGATGGTGGTTATATAGTAGGAAACTTTCTCAGAGGCAGAGAAAGTCAGGTCAGGCATTAGAAAGTGCTACAGGGGTGCCTGGTGGCTCAGTCTGTTAAGCATCCGACTCGATTTCAGCTCAGATCATGATCTCACAGTTTGTGGGATTAAGCCCCGAATCGGGTTCTGTGCTGATAGTGCAGAGCCTGCTTGGGTTTCGCTCTTTCACCCCTCTTTCTGCCCCTCCCCCTGCTCTCTAAGTAAATTAATAAACATTAAAAAAAAAAAAGGGGGGGTCTGGGTGGCTCAGTTGATTAAGTGTCCAGCTCTTGATCTCAGCTCAGGTTGTGATCTTGTAGTTCATGAGTTTCAGCCTTGCATCTGGCTCTGTGCTAATGGTGGGGAGCTGGTTTGGGATTTGTCTTTTCTTCTCTCTGCCCCTCCCCTGCATGTGCTCTCTTTCTCTCTCTCTCAAAATAAATACACTAAATTTTTTTTTAAGAAAAGAAAAGAAAGTGCTACAACTTATGATTAGTCTTTTTATATGATTAGGTTTTTATGATTAGAGTTTTTATAACCTTGACTGGAAGAACTTAGGAGGCCATCTACAAATAACTCCAATTTGCCAACCTCAGTTTCTAACAAGAAAAAGACAAGCTAAAGGTACCATTTATATTGGTGGAGAAGTATAAGTATAGCATTGGGTCAATAGGAATTTCATGTAGTTGTATTTAACAGAGGTGATTTATCAAATAAATGTAAATAGTTTGATTTAATTGTATATGAGGCTTTGTATGTCAGCAAGTCATAGAAAAAAGTCTATATTTTGGGGTGCCTGGGTGGCTCAGTCACTTAAGGCTCTGACCTCAGCTCAGGTCATGATCTCATGGTTCGTGGGTTCGAGTCCCGCGTCGGGCTCTGTACTAATAGCTCAGAGCGGGGAGTCTGCTTCAGATTCTGTGTCTCCCTCTCTCTCTGCCCATCCCCATTCATGATCTGTCTCTCTCTCTCTCCCAAAAATAAGTAAAAAACATAAAAAAAGAAAAAAGAAAAAAATTTCCTAATTTGGAGATCTAAAATTATTTTCACGTAGATATTCAGATATTATTACCTGTACTAAAAGGTGTCTGGGTAAAAGCACTTCTTTCAACTTTGATAAATAGTCCTAAAAACATAAATTCAATGCTATATGATACAATGAATAATCTTAACTTATTTCCCACCTAAATAAGCTAACTATTTGTTTACAAAATAAAATTTAACTCCTACTATTTAGCTTATTTTAAACTATTTAAAATAATTAAACTTACTTAAAATAAGCTATGAATGCTTATTCTAAGACATAAAGTTAGAAAAATTTTAATTTTTTCTTAAAAGTAAACTGTACCCCAGCATGGGGTTCAAACTCACAGACCTGGAGATCAAGAGTCACATGTTCTATTGACTGAGCCAGCCAGGCACCCCTAAAGTTAGAAAATTTTAAACAAAGTAGTTCTGTAGGAGCATGGCATCTATCATCTACCTACCTACCTACCTACCTACCTACATACCTATATCTTTTCATGCTCTGGGTGAAATGGAGACTCTGGCTTTGAATTTCTCAATGATGTCTCTGGTGTAAATGGAAAAATTTTCTTTTCAGATAACATTATGCCTAAAATAAATTGCTAGCATAGGATTGAGCTCAACTGTGTCCCTCTGAAGAGCTTTATTTTCTTTGTTCAGGCACTGACAGCATATTCTTTGGACCAAGTCTCCTTGCCTGACAGTGGAGAAGCTTCTCAGTCAGAAAACTTGTTACCTCCCATGGATGTGTAAATTAGCTTTGCCTAGCTCATGGGTAGTCCTCTCATGCTTCACAAACATGTTGTGGTCTTTAGAAAAGACTTTGATTTAAAAAAAAAATTAAATGCAAAAACAGTGAGAGCGAGAAACCACCTTCCTTACTCTTAACACTTTGTCCTTGTAATTCCAGTCCAAGTTGAATCAAATGTTTCTATAAGAGTTTGTTCTATCTATAGTACTGTAGTCATACTGTAATCTGTTTATACTATATATACTTTATACTATATTTAGTATACATAAGTATGTATGTTATATGTTTAAGTACTATAAGTATGTATACTATGTATACTATAAATATATACTATATATATATATACTTTATACAGTAATCTCTTTGCAACTGAGATTATGACTGTTAGATGAACCAATAAGAGAGAATAAGGAAAGTGAAAAGTGATAGCTCATAGGCACTACCGCTGTTCAGTTACTGTTCGTTTATCCGATGTCATCCACCCTTCACAGACAACGATGAGTCCCCTTGGCTGTGTGGCAGTCATCAGTGTAATCATTTACCACCTCCCTTACAGTGATGGAGGCCTCAGAGCATGCACAGAATGCCTTTTTATAAGTCATGTTGCTGTATGCTGCCTTCATGTGTCAGACTAATTGTCCTCACTGCCCACCCCCGTTTAGTTCTTTGGTGACAAATGGACACATTTGTGTTTTATGACTATGAGATGCTAGGGCTACCAGCTGAAATATTTTTTAAAAATCAGTGAAACAACTGTCTTTGTCATAGCATGTAGATGATTCTTGGAATTAAAATAGATAAAAACTAAATTATGTACTTATAATCTGTTAAAAACAAGACAGGCCCCAAATGGAGACTTAACCTAATTCCATTTTTGTCACTCCCAGAAATGGAATCTTAAACCAGTCAATCAGGAATCTCCTGATCAGCACTAGTTGGGTAACCTTCCTGATAGACTCCTGCTGTCCCCTAAAGGAAAGTAACTTTGCAATAACCTAATTTTTTTACCAAGTATAACTTCCTAGTTCCCACTCCCCTCTTGTAGTGCCTTTCTATCTGCTAGATTGGATACTGCCTGATTTGAATCGATTCTTGCCCAAATAGGCTCTTAAGATTTTTAACATGCCTCAGTTTATCTGTGAACAAGTCTCACCACCCAGAGATAACCACAGTTACCCACACAACATTCCAAACCGTGTTCTGTGCATTAACACATACGGAACCATATTCCACATATTATTCTGTAATCTTATTTTTACTTTACAGCATGTCATGGATATCTTTCCATGCCAATGAACAGAGAAAAAATTTTCATGAATAAATGCCACCACAGGGTATTGAAGGAAAGTATTATGTTCTTTTTTAAAATAAATCTTTAGGGCACCTGGGTGGCTCAGTCAGTTAAGCCTCTGACTTCGGCTAAGGTCATGATTTCATGGTTCGTGGGTTCGAGCCCCACATCGGACTCCGTGCTGACAGCTAGCTCAGAGCCTGGAGCCTGTTTCAGATTCTGTATCTCCCTCCCTCTCTGAGCCTCCCCTGCTCATGCTGCCTCTTTCTCACTAAGAAATAAAATAAATAAATAAATAAATAAATAATTTTTTAAATGTTTATTTTTGAGAGAGAAAGAGAGAGTGCAAGTGTGAGTGGAGGAGGGACAGAGAGAGAGGGAGACACAGAATCTGAAGCAGGCTCCAGGCTCTGAGCTGTCAGCACAGACCCTGGCATGGGACCCGAACTCAAGAACCCGGAGATCATGACCTGAGCTGAAGTCAGATGCTCAACTGACTGAGCCACCCAGGTGTCCCAGGTATTATGTTCTTGGATGACAAAGCTAACCAAACTTGGTGACTATAAAAACTAAATAAAAATGAGATCTGGTTCTACTTCCATCTCAAATAAAAGAATTAGCAAAATTTGACTGGAACTCCTACACAATAATGAATTCAGCTGTTTGATTACCATTTGGATTCTAGCCCCCTGTTTTTTTTTCTTTTTAATTTTTAAAAAATATTTTTAAAATTTTATTTATTTTGAGAAAGAGAGAGAGGGCATATGCAAGTGAAGGAGGGGTAGAGGGAGAGAGAATTCCATGCAGGCTCCACACTGTCAGCACAGAGCCCAACTTGGGGCTTGATCTCATAACTGAGAGATCATGACCTGAGCCATTAGCAAGTGTTGGATGCTTAACTGACTGAGCCACCCAGGTGCCCCTAATTTTAATTAATTAATTAATTTTTAAAAATGTTAAGTAGGCTCCGTGCCCTGCGTGGGGCTCAAACTCATGACCCTGGGACCAAGATTCATCTGCTCCATGGACTGAGCCAGCCAGAAGCCCCTCCAGCCCTGCTTTTAGCATAGAAAAACTTCTATTTCTCCCTGACAAAATCCCCACCTCCGACCACTAGTTAGGGCTGTGGTCTTAAACTTGTTAGTCGTTTTTATAACATTAGCCTGGGAAACCAACAGCCTTGTCTCATAATGCTAGTTCCACCTCTGACTAGTTTTGTAAACTTAACTTCTCTGAACCTTCATTTTCTCACTGCAAAATGGAGTTAGTAATAACTACCTCATATACCTTGGTTTCTCTTCAAATCATATAAATCTCTTACCTTTTACTAAAGATAATAACTACCCCATAGATGTGTTGCAAGTACTATATATTTGCCATGCTCCATAAACTGTGGAGTTATTCAAATTATTATAGGTACTTTTTCTCCTCCCCAAACTGCTAATTAGCAATTTGAGGCAGACGTATTTACATATTTATTTATATTCAGTCATTACTTGAAGCCTACTTTTTACCAGATTAATATTAAATACAGTCGGAACCACAGCCACTAATTACATAAACTTTTATTATTAATGAAAGCACATCCTTTGAACACCTCCACTGGACTATGCTTCATTATGTTGGTTTGAATTACTCTACATATTTGAAAATAATTCCAAAAGTTAAATTTGAGTAGATTTTGATGGCTTTTCATTAATTTATCTTCTTATCTTTAATTCCTCTGAATTAGATTTTAAATTATTATTATTTGATAATTCCTTCATATCACAGGAAATATTTGTGAAGAGAGAATAATGCAACTGGATGATCACGGGAAATATTTTTATACAAATTGTAAGAGCTTGCAAAAAGTCTATAGAGGAGGGGCGCCTGAGTGGCTCAGTCCATTAAGTGTCTGATTTCAGCTCAGGTCATGATCTCACAGTTCAAGAGTTCAAGCCCCACGCTGGGCTCTGGGCTGACAGCTCAGAGCCTGGAGCCTGCTTCAGATTCTGTGTCTCCCTCTCTTTCTGCCCCTCCCAAACTCATGCACGTGCATTCTCTCTCTCTCTCAAAAATAAATATTAACAAAAAAGTTTTTTAGGTCTATAGAGATATTCCCTCTGATGCTTGGATTAAAGGTTTTAAATATGCCGCTGATGATCTTTGAGTCTGCGCTTAGCTTTTCAGTTAGATGCTATTGCTGCCTACCTGTCATAAAAAGGGAAGTAGAGACGATCTAAAAATCCTAAGTATTTATTGAGAACTTTTCTGTTTTTAATCAAGAATAGAATAAAAAAAAAAAAAAGAATAGAACATGGAGCACTTTGTAGAGAAGAGACAGCTATTTAGGAGCAGGAAACTTCCAATACTTCAAACCTAGATGTCAGTAGTCACAGAATCTTTGTACTCTTTCCCCACAAATGGACATTGTCTACTACATAGAAAAATCCTAGGTTAAGCTCATTAATTTTACTTTTTTTTTTATTTCTAGGAGAGAGAGAGAGAGAGAGACAGCGTGAGCAGGGGAGGGTCAGAGAGAGAGGGAGTCACAGACTGAAACAAGCTCCAGGCTCTGAGCTGGCAGTCAGCACAGAGCCCGACGCGGGGCTCGAACCCACGAACTGCGAGATCATGACCTAAGCGAAAGTCGGACGCTTAACCGACTAAGCCACCCAGGCGCCCCTAGACCTTTTAAAAAATCTATTTTCAAAATGAAAATGGGGGGATATATTTTAACATACAAAAACACAGTTTCTATTTATTTAGCAATCCTATAGTGTAAATAGTGTCTTGAGTTCCATTGCCGAGTACATTTTTAGTAAAGACTAAAACAAATAGAGGAAGAATTGAGAAACCTGACCAAGAAAAAAGATATCTCAGGGAAAAAAAATAAAAAGAAAGAATGGAGTTTAAACTTGTCCTAAGCTGTCGGGGATTTATCATTACAGGATAAAGTTATATTTGTCTTCAATCAGTTCAGTTAATTATTTTTTTTCCAGATTGATGATTACCCACAATTTCTGAGTCCACCAGATAGAGAAACCAACCAACATATTCGTATCACCTATTCTTCAACTGTTTTAAAAAAAGAGTGTGAAAAATCAAAAGGTGTCAAGAAATTCTCATTTCCATTTCATCATGCCAATTCTAACAAAAAAAAAGGTATGTGATACATTTCTTAAAGTGACAAAGAAAAGATGCATTTCTTTATGAGACAACAAATAATGTTTTTATTTTTTCCTCCCAGCTTTACTGAGGTATGATTGACAAATTAAAATTATATATAAAGTGTCTAACGTGATGTTTTGATATATGTGTGCATTGTGAAATGAATACCACAATCAGGCTAACCACCTCACATAATTGTCATTCTGTTAAGTGTGTGATGAGAACACTTGAGATGTATTTCCTTTGCAAATTTCAAGTATACACTACATTATCGTTAGGTTTGTTGACCAGGCTGTGCATTTTTGTCTCCAGAACTTATTTATTTTATAATGAACATCTATCTGTTGACTAACATCTGCCTTTTTTCCCCAACTCCTGGCCCCTGGTAACTACTATCTTACTATTTGTTACTATGAGTTTGTCTTTTTGTGTCTGGTTTATTTCACTTAGCATGATGTCCTCTAGGTTCATCCATGTTGTATCAAATGGCAGGATTTTCTGGTTTTTATATTTTATATATTTATTTTTTAAGTACTCTCTACACCCAACGTGTGGCTTGAACTCATGACCCCAAAATCAAGAGTCAGACACTCTACTGACTGAGCCAGCTAGGCACCCCAGGATTTTCTTTTTTTTTAAGGCTAAATAAAATTGGATTGTGTGTGTAAGGATGTCTACTCCCCTGCCCCCATCCCCATTTTATTTATCCATTCATATTTTGCTGTATATTTCCATGTCTTGGTTACTGTTCATAATGCTGCTATGAATATGAGAGTACAAGTATCTGAGATAATGACTTTATTTGCTTCGGATATAATCCCAAAAATGGGAATGCTAGATCATATGGTAGTCCTATTTTAGTTTTTTGAGGAACCTCCGTACTGTTTTCCACAGTGGCTGCACAAATTTACATTCTCACCAACAGCGTGCAAAGGTTCCCTTTTCTCTACATCCTCACCAATACTTGCTGTCTTTTGACTTTTTTTAAAAGTCTTTTTTTTAATGTTTTTTTTTTTAATCATTTCTTTCTGAGAGAGAGAGAGAGAGAGAGAGAGAGAGAGAGAGAGAGTGTGAGCAGGGGAGGGTCAGAGAGAGAGGGAGTCACAGACTGAAACAAGCTCCAGGCTCTGAGCTGGCAGTCAGCACAGAACCTGACGCGGGGCTCGAACCCATGAACCGTGAGATCATGACCTGAGCTGAAGTCGGACGCTTAACCGACTGAGCCACCCAGGTGCCCCTGTCTTTTGACTTTTTGAGGTTAACTATCCTAACAGTTGTGAGGTGGTATCTCGTGTGGTATTTTTCCCAATTTATCTTTGAGGGGGGGAGGAGGGAGAGAGAGGGAGAGAGAGAGAGAGAGAGAGAGAGAGAAAGAGAAATCATCAGGGAGGGGCAGAGAGAGGGGGAGAAAGAGAATCTGAAGAGGCTCCACGCTGTCAGCGCAAAGCCCGATGCAGAGCTCATGACCTGAGCTGAAGTCGGACGCTGAAACAACTGAGCCACCCAGGTGCCCCTCATTTGGTTTTGCTTTCCAATTCCATGATGGTTAGTGAGCTGACCCATCCATTCATGGCAGCACAGTGCCTGGGCAAAGCTTGCCATACATGAAGATACGTAGAAAACAACCAGAAATATTGTCAATCTGGCTGGAGGAAAACTCCTGATAGTCATCTCTGTGAATCTTGGCTCCCACAAGCAAGGGAAGCCTCAAGGTCCTACCCTGAAAATTCTGGTTTATTATGGTTATTAACAGCATTCAATCTCCATTCAAAAGTATTTGTTGGGAACCTGTTCACTCAAGAACTATGCTTTACACTTAGAAAGATGAAAGTCCATCTTTAATTTTGTTTTTAGGAGGCTCAGCGTCTGATGCCGATGATTTTCCCACTGTGCCCAAGGAGATCTAGAAAATCCACAGTGGGATGGCGACAAAAGGGCTCCTGGCTCTCATCCAGCTCAACCAGAGCTTACTTGCTTTTATGGTTCACATTTTGGGCTTTATGTAACTGTTTCTGATGAAAAGGTTTTAAAAACCCAAGGATGAATACATGAAAATAGTACATATAGTTCAGCATTACACTGTTTATTTCATAGTCTTATTTTATATATGTATATGAAATGTGCATGGACCTAAAGGAGCCCTTTAAGGTATCCATCCCTATAACTGGGAGCTGGTAAAAAGAGGAAAATGAGCATGGGCTTTGGACCAGCCAAACCCACATTTGAATCCTGGTCCCCACCTTCCCCAGCTACGTGACTGTCTACAAGTTACGACCTTTGTGAGCCCCAGGTACCCGGTCTCTATGATTAGCTTCACAGGGTTGTTGTATTACATGAAACGATGTGGGCAAGGCGGGGCACACAGCGGGAAAGCAGTCAGGGCTGAGATGGCATCCTTAGCACCAAATAGGGGCGGGATAAAGTCCGACAGGGCTCCTGGGCATGTCCTTCCACTTCTGGCCTCTAGCCCGTGTAGCCAGACCAGCCCACGGCAGCCAACTCATTCTTCACTAGACTCCACTCCAAGTCCTCCCCAGAACTCTTAGAGTACTGAGTAACTACGAAGTGTGAGAAAACCGTCCAGTGTTTGTACACTCTCATGGATAAGCACCTTTCCATGCTGACACTCTCTGGCATAGCAACTGTTGGCAGAAGTTGTAATTAGTCTTATTAAATCCCTGGTTGCTCACCAGGTCTCTTGTCGCACTAATTAGGGTACCTAACTGGTGTTGGTTGCCTTAAATGCATATTTATCCTTGTCCACAAGCATAATTATTCTTGGATTTTTCCCCCCAACATGTATAAAGAAGATAAAAACACACATTACAGAAGCTGATTATAGGTAGAAGTTTTATAAAACTCAAGTTCCTAGAAACTTGGCCAGTGATGTTAAAAGTAGTAAAAACTTCGTTAAAAACTTATCTTGTGTTTACGTGCATGGCTATTCATAGACTTACACCTTTTCCTCACTCCCCCTTCCTTCGTTTATTCTCTAAAGGTTCCATCTAACACTTTGTACAGCGAGTCTGGAAAACACAACACTGCCACTGTCACAAGGAGTCATGCATAGCACATCTTAGAGAATAAAAACCATACCCCTTTCCATCATGCCAAGAGTAATGTGCTCTGATTCGTGTTCTCTGCCAAGCTGCTTGTCCCCTGGGTTAGATGTGGCACTATACCCAGGACCCTCATGGGTCACCTCCCAGAGAGTCTGTACTATGTAATCCTGAAGCAAGAGAGAGGCAAGAGAGAGGCTCAAACCTGTCTGACCATCTACTTGACAACAGTCATTACTAGAACCATTAGCATTAATAATGATGATATCATGCCTGGTGAAGTAGCACACATTAACTACTGAGCATTTGAATAAAGATAATTATTAGAACTTACTCCAAACCTCTTGGGTGAAAGAAAGCCTAGGGAATATTTGTGTCATGTGGCAAAGGAGCTGACACTCAAACCAACTGGCTTATCTTAACAAAGAAAACTCAAAAGTGTAAATCATTGGTAGTAAAAATACTTAGTGTATTTATTGCATTTGCAACAGGATTCCTAATTAGGCCCCACTTTTCTGGAGATATACAGAAAAAGAGGCTTTTCTCTATGTGTCCTTATATGGGTCATAGGTAGAACTTTAAATTGAGGATTGTTATTTAACTCTAAATGAACAATGCTGATGGGAGTAGAGCAACGGTGAGGAACTTTACTAGCTGCTAAAGCTCTAGAATGAATTGGGTTATTAGCCCTTCAGTTTAAGGTACATTCTTGAACAGGACAATCTGGTAGGACTTTCTGCCAACGTTGGAGCTGTTCTGTATGTAGTCTAATTACGTCTAATATGGTAGCCAACAGCCCTCTGTGACCACTGAGCACTTGAGATGTGAGTAGTGCTAACTGAATTTTCATTTAATTTTAATAGCCAGAGGTGTCTGGTAGCTATAGAATTGGTCACTCCAGCTCTAGAAGCACAGAAACATCTTTGTGGTATATTTTGAAACACTGGCATAGCATGAAGTAGACTAATCCTCAAACCAGAATGAAACATAATAATCTGATGACACATAAACCGAACCTCGGTTTTATATAAATATATGAGATTTTGTTTTATAGTTAAAACCTACATTTTCTAAAACCAATGAGGTGGGAAAAACTAAAATGACAAGGCATTGATGAGCCTCTCAGGTTTAGTGGATAGTTTTTATGTAGGCTTGGCAGTCTTCCCCATAGGAATAGGGTTTTTTTTGATAAATATAACTGGACCTCTTACAGTTGAGAAAGCACTGTAGTTTTTTCTTTCTTTTCTTTTTTTTTTTTGGAGCGTCCTTTCTAAAAAAAATATTCCTCAGGAGTGCCTGGGTGATGCAGTTGGTTAAGCATCTGACTCTTGATCTTGGCTCAAGTCATGATCTTAACAATTTGTGAGTTCAAGCCCCGCATTAGGCTCTGCACTAATGGTGTGGCGCCTGCTTGGGATTCGGTCTCTCCTTCTCTCTGCCCTTCCCCTGCTTGTGCTCTCTCTCTCTCAAAATAAATCATAAAAATGAACTTAAAAAAAAAATGTTCCTCAGCTGACTAGCACTTCTGAACATGTCATCAGATATCCACTGTGCTAAATGGTGGAAGCACTTCATACTTAGGCTATTGAAGAAGACTGTAAAGTGCTGTGTGCACACTAGAGAACACCCTGGAACAGACAGAGCACAGATATCATCTGTTATCTGTATTCAGGCTCTCCTGTGATTATGGCCTTAAACCTGCCAGCCTCTGGCCACTGGCATCTAGGAGATCAGAACTTCCATCCAATGCAGAAACAGAGACCACAGCTGCACTTCATTTCTCAGTGGAGAGCAGAGAAGATCCTGAGATTCTCCACACCATTGTTACAAATGAAATTTAAAGCTAACATAAAGAGGCAGGGACATGACACTAAAGTTGGTTTTGGTTACACCCTTTTAACAATGTCAGACAAAAAAGAGAAAGCTCAAGGTCAGTTAGTGAACTTGGATGAAATGAGGTTTAAGAGACAACTTAGGGTCATTGTTTAGTGAATACCAACTTCCTAATAGAAAAGCCTAGGTGGTTTCTTCCCCGCTTCCAGCATGCTGAGAGTGCCTCGCTCTGTTTCCTTCTAGCTCTCCTCCAAGCTGTTTGTTCCCAGCATGAGGTATGGCTTGTAGACCCAGGACCCCTGTGGTTTACCTCCCAGACGGTCTGTAATGTGTGGTCCTGAAGCAAGAGGCTCAAACCTGTCTGACCTCTGCACCACAAGTGCTAATATGTTCTATCTAATTCCAGCAATGATCACAGGCATTATCGGTATCACATTTAGTACCCACAGTCGTGAAATGCCTACTATTAGAAATATCTATGATGACTGGGGTCTTAGACTTATGTCTAAGAGATATTTCACTTGCTAGTAGAAAAAATGGATTCATATTCGAGTCTATATAATTAGTAAAGATTTTTCACTTAAAAGTAGGAAAAACTGATTGATTTTGGAATCTCCTAAGGAATCAAGAGGGGAACAGAAGAACCCAATAGTGGAAGACCAGAAACCCAGGGGCTTGTTTCTGGGCCTGAACAGCCTGTGAGAGACCTTCTGGATGCAGCTAGTTTCAAAGACTCCTAGCTCAGCCTCTCACATCCAAATGTCACAAGTCTAGAGGGAGACACTGATCAGCCTAACGTGGATCAGATCCCACGCCTAGACCAGTCAGCTATGGCTTGGATAGAAGTGGATCCAGATTTTGTGGGGAATGAAGCTCATACAGTGTGCAGAGCCTTCTTTAAGAAAAAGAGTTAAAACACCAAATAGAATGACTACGGCACTCTCAAGATACATAGGTAGAAGAAATCACAAACATAAAGTGTTTGTGGACACTCCCAAGAGAGGAAGTGAGACAGAAGGAAAACTGAAGTGGGAAGAGCCTGTGGTCTTCAATGACTGTGGTTAACACGTCTTCCCTTTGCATACTTTATAAAGACATTTGACCATGGGGACACATGGTCAGGGCTTCTCCTAAGACTTTGAAAGGAACTCATGTAAGTGAGGGACCCTATGGCTGAAACATCACTTCACCAGAAGGAGCAATCTCTTTTTTTTTAAAGATGGGCACCCAGGCGCCTGGGTGGCTCAGTCAGTTGAATGTCTGCCTTCTGTTCAGGTCATGATCTCGAGGTTCGTGGGGTTCACCCACTCGGGCTCGCTCGCTATCTCTCACACAAGTAAATAAATATTTTAAAATAATTATTTAAGAGATGGGCATCCATACTGTGGAAGAGGACAGTTCCTCAAAGAAAGAGGGCTCTGGGAAGACCACATGACAGATGAACACCACAGCTTGGTCCTTTCCGTAGTCCCCTCCTGTAGCTGCAGTTTCCTACTGTTTTCATAATGATTTTATTTTTAGGAGCACGTGGGTGGCTCAGTCGGTTAAGTGTCCAACTTCGGCTCGAGTCAGGATCTCATGGTTTGTGAGTTCGAGCCCCGCATCAGGCTCTGTGCTGACGGCCCAGAGCCTGGAGCTTCCTTTAGATTCTGTGTCTCCCTCTCTGTGTCTCTGCTTCTCCCCTGCTCATGCCTTCTCTCTCTCTCTCTCTCTCTCAACATTAAAATAAAAACATTTAAAAAATTTATTTACTTTTTATTTTTAAATTTTTTTAAATGTTTTATTTATTTTTGAAAGAGAGATAGAGACAGCGTGAGCAGGGGAGGGTCAGAGAGAGAGGGAGACACAGACTCCGAAGCAGGCTCCAGGCTCTGAGCTAGCTGTCAGCACAGAGCCCGACGCAGGGCTCGAACCCACGAACCGTGAGATCATAACCTGAGCCGAAGTCGGAGCTTAACCGACTGAGCCACCCAGGCGCCCCAAAAAATTTTTTTAAAGATTTCATTTTTATGTAACCTTAACACCCAATGTGGGGCTTGAACTCACAACCCTGAGATCAAGAGTTACATGCTCTATAGACTGAGGCAGCCAGGCACCCCTCAGTTTCCCACTTTTTATCAACAGACTTTTTGTCTCAAATCCCCAGGTGGGCTCCAGATCTCATGAACTATGTTGGACCTCAGGGGGGCTGTTGTTGACCTCTTATGTCTAGACCAGAGCAAGCCAGAATGGCCTGCACTCTCCAGCTATCTTTTTATTTATTTATTTATTTATTTACTTACTTACTTAATAGTTTATTGTCAAATTGGTTTCCATATAACACCCAGTGCTCATCCCCACAAGTGCCCTCCTCCATGCCCGTCTCCCCCCTTCCCCTCTCTCCCACCCCCATCAGCCCTCAGTTTGTTCTCAGTATTCAAGGGTCTCTCATGGTTTGCCACCCTCCCTCTCCCCAACTATTTTTCCCCTTCTCCTCCCCGATGGTCCTCCATTAAGTTCCTCCTAATCCTCCTATACGTACAAACATATGATATTTGTCCTTCTCTGCCTGACCTATTTCACTCAGCATAACACCCTCAAGGTCCATCCATGTTGCTACACATGGCCAGATTTCATTCTTTCTCATTGCCATGCAGTATTCCATTGTATAGATAAACCACATCTTCTTGATCCATTCGGAGTGGAGGTTCCTCAAAAAATTAACAATAGAACTCCCCTATGACCCAGCAATAGCACTGCTAGGAATTTACCCAAGGGATACAGAAATGCTGATGCATAGGGGCACATGTACCCCAATGTTCATAGCAGCACTCTCCACAATAGCCAAAACATGGAAAGAGCCTAAGTGTCCATCCAGCTATCTTTTTAAAGACCCCATCCAGCATCACTTTTGGCTCTCTGAGGTGAGAGGGTTCTTTCTTCTCGGCTCCTCTCATACCCATGGCAGTAACGGAGAACTGTGCAGAGCAGTTCAAAAAGAAAGGGGCCAAACTCCATGAAAGTACACTTAAGATTTTGATTTCATATGATGTAAATTTTACCTCAAAAGAAAAATAAACTGAAAGCAGTTAAAAGGGAGGGAGGAGGACAGGGAAGCAAGCAAACCAAGAGAGGAAGCAGCTGACAGAGTTAGGGAAATCCCCAAAAGGAGTTCTCTGTGGGAGCAGGGCTTTCCCCCTTTTCCCTCCCTGGCTCTCTATGGCTTGTGCATCCCTGACTCCGGCCCTTCTGCAGGGATGGGGAGGCGGTTCAATGGGGCCATACCGAGTTTCCCCTGGAGCTTAGAAAGTGAGGCTAGTACTGACCTCTTGCAGTGGCTTATGGAACGGGACATTTGGTTCTTGTTTGGAATACTTTTTAGATACTATTACTATTTGTTCCTCTAAGTAAGCAAACAAAATACACTTACATAACTGGGAGGACACAGTAATTTTCTCGATGCGGGTTATGACTGGTTCTGATTTTTACTTTAAATTAAACTAATGTTTATTGCGGAACTACTCTGCACATACCCATTTTTTATATGTCACTTTTATACAAATTATCTTATTTTCATTTCCAGAATTATCTTATTTATTTATTTATTTACTTATTTATTTAAGAAATAGAGAGACTGCTAGTGGGGGAGAGGAACAGAGGGAGAGAGAGAGAGAGAGAGGGAGAAACTTAATCAGGGTCCATGCTCAGCACCGAGCCCAGCATGGGGCTCAATCTCACAATTCTGGGATAACAACCCAAGAGTCTGACACTCAACCAACTGAGCCACCCAGGCGCCCCCTCATCTTTATTTTTATAAATTAAGATACTGAGTCTAAAATGATAAAGTTAACTGGTAAAGTCTTATAAACTGTAAAGTAACTTTTTACGAGCGTCTGAAGTTGAGTACGTTTTAACATCAAAGCCAAAGTTCCTTTTGTTCCATCATGCTGCCCAGCTTATAATTTAGCCTATTTGTTTTGTTTTTTAATGTATGCTTATTTTTGAGACAGAGATTGAGAGACAGAGTATGAGCAGGTGAGGGACAGAGAGAGAGAGAGGGAGACACAATCTAAAGAAGGCTCCAGGCTCTGAGCGACATCAGCACAGAGCCTGATGTGGGGCTCAACCTCACAAACCATGAGATCATGACCTGAGCCAAAGTTGGATGCTCAACCGACTGAGCCACCCAGGCGCCCAGTTTTTGTAGGGATTTATGAGCAATCTTCAATTTAGTACATGTAACTATCTTCTTCACCAACTCAATTAAATTATGTAATTAAGTATTAAATGATTTTTTTCTTTTTTTTCTTTTTCTTAGTTAAAGAAGAGACTGATGACCCTGTCTTTTGGAGGGGCAAAGGGCCCCGAAGTTTGAATGAATCCTCTCTCAGGTGAGATTTTATTCACAGTATGTTTTTAACTTGCTGACCAAAACTTATTTTATATTTCAATTTGCTCATTATAATGCTTTCTATTAATGGATTTGGACTGAGTTTTATTTCATATATGTAATAATGAAGAAGATATTTTGGGAGAACTTGCTTCTAAATTCAAATCCAGTTAGTTTAAATAGTATAATATTTCTCGTGTCAATGAAATATATAGATTTCACAATATAAAGAAATAATTGATTAAAATTAAATTCAAAAACCTTCATTAAGCCCTTGTTCTATGTAGGGCATGATGCTAGGCCCTGGAAAGGACAGAAAGATGAGTAAGGCATAGTTCTTGTCTTTGAGAAGCTCATTTCAACCAGAATGTGTGACCCTTGCATAAACATAGATAATACATAGTACACATGCTAAGTATCATTAGTGAGTTTCAGCAAACTGTCAAAGAGATTTAAAGAGGGGAAAGGTCAGGGATGCCTGGGTGGCTCAATCAGGAAAGCACCTGATTGTGGCTCAGGTCATGATCTCACAGTTCGTGAGTTCGAGCCCCACATTGGGCTCTCGATTGTTAGCACAGAGCTTGCTTCAGACCCTCTGTCCTCCTCTCTCTGCACCTTCCTCCGTCTTTCAAAATAAACATTAAAAAAATAATAAAATAAAGAGGGGAAAGGTCATATTCAGTTGTGGGGAGAAGTCAAGATGCCAGAGTGACAGTTGGTGAATTTTCAGCGCATGTGGAAAGGGAGATATTGCAACTGGAAGGGATAAAAAACAACAACAACAACAATAAAAACAACACAAAGATAAAGGCAGGAAAAAGTAGAATATGTATTAGGAAAGGGAAGCAGTCCACAGTGATTTAAAAATAGAACGGGGTAAGGGAAGCCTGGCTGGCTCTGTTCATACAGCATGCAACTCTTGGTCTTGGATTTGTGAGTTCAAGCCCCACACTGAGTGTAGAGATTACATTAAAAAAATTAATTAAAAAAATAAAATAGAACAGAGATACCAGGTATAAGGTTAAAAAGTAAAACTGGGCCCAAACTTTGGAGGGTCTTAAAAGTCCAAATGAAAAGCATAGTAAGGTTTGTGAAGGACACAAGAGAAACTGGAAGAGAGTACACTGAAATACTGGTATAGTCTGGAGTAGGAAGTCTTTAGTGGGAAAGACAGTTTTCATTGTACGCACACTTGTAGTACTTGAAATTTCTTTTGCTATGTATATTGTTTCAAAAGAAATAAATTCCCATGGGGCGCCTGGGTGGCTTAGTCGGTTGAGCGTCCGACTTTCGCTTAGGTCATGATCTCGCGGTTCGTGGGTTCGAGCCCCGCGTCGGGCTCTGTGCTGACTGCCAGCTCAGAGCCTGGAGCCTGTTTCAGTCTGTGACTCCCTCTCTCTCTAACCCTCCCCTGCTCACGCTGTCGCTCTCTCTCTCTCCTAGAAATAAATAAAACATTTAAAAAAAAAAAAAAAGAAATAAATTCCCAGAAATAAATGTAGCCCCCCCCCAAAAAAAAAGAAGTCCAAGTAAAGACTTGATGTGTCATTTCATAGGTTATGAGGAAACTACTGACAAATAATCAGTTGTGCTGTAATCCATTTGAAGAAGGAAAAATCAGACGTTGGTGGGAAGTAATGAGAGTCTGAACTGGGCTAGTGGTAAAGGGAATAAAGGAAAAGGGATGGACGGAAGAGACATTTCAAAGGCAAATTCTACAAGACGGGCAGCTGAACGTAAGAGAGCTAGAGAGAGAAGCCACTGTGGTTTCAAGCCAGGGTTACTGCATGGGGATGTCTTACAGAGGAATAAGGATGATGGGGGGATCAAGCCCAAGTACTGCTTTCGGCAGGTTAAGTTTGAGGTCCTAGTACCGTCAACAGATGAACTGGTGAAGCTCATCTGGCAGTTAAAATTTTGGCCTGGAAGGCAGGATAGAAGGCTGAATGTCACTTACTTACTAAATTAATTTATATTTTAGAGAGCAAGAGAAAGCATACAAGCAGGGGAAAGGGACTGTGTGTATATGTGTGTGTGTGTGTGTGTGTGTGTGTGAGAGAGAGAGAGAGAGAGAGAGAGAGAGAGAGAGAGAGAGAATGAATCTCAAGCAGGCTCCATGCTAAGAGCAGAGCTCAAAGTGGGGCTCAATCCTAGGACTCTGGGATCAAGACCTGAGCCAAAATCAATAGTCAGATGCTCAACCGACTGAGCCACCCAGGTGCCCCTGGATGTAAATTTAAAAAGGATGCCCTGGGGCTCCTGGCTCACTCATTCAGTAGAACACAATGATCTCAGGGTCGTGAGTTCAAGGACCATACTGGGCATAGAGCTTAAAGAAGAAAAAAACAACAACAAAGAAACATTAAACAAACAAGTAAAAAGTAGTTTCCTAAGCTGCAGAACCTGAAGTATGATTCTGTTACACACCTTAAGTATCTAGACATTAGAAGGAGGAAGGGAGCACAGGATTGGAAGAGCTACATGTCACGAGAAATATAGGCATGGAGAAAATGAACGTGGGTTGGGGACCTGAAAGATCATGGCACGGGGGAAATATCTAAGGTAGGAAAACATGGCAAAATACTATAAAGGAAACATGAACTCCTAATTGGGAAGTATCCACAAAGCTGTGCTTTCCATAAAGTGCATTAACTTAGCTTACTAATGGGAGGGCGGTGTTTTTCCACTGCATTTTCTGTCACTGTAATCTTCTCTTACTAAACAAGATGACCTATAAAGTCTCTTCTAAACCTGAATTTCATTATTGTAACTTCCTTTGTCTCACACACAAAAACTTGGCTTAGGAAGATTGATACATAGATACATAGATTGATTGATCGACTGATTATTTATTACTAAGAACACATCACCAATTTACAGAATTTTAACTTTACACCCAACTATTTTGGACAATAAAATTCGTGGAAACTTGGCTACCATAACTAATTCTCTTAAAGGTTTCTAAAGTTTAAGGAGTTACCTTTAGAAGTGATCTCTGTGTTCCTGTCAGTGTTCTCAAGGCTTTGGACGTTCTGATTGTATTTGAAGCTGTAACATCTGGAAAACTTAACTGGCTAAGACAGGACTGATCAGTAAGTGTTCTGTTCTGCATTGCAAACCCTAGTTCAGAAAGCACTCTGAGACCCCCTGGTAATGCTGAGAGTGGGGGAGGGACCAAAGAGCTCGAACCACTGAATCCTTCCACCAGGGTTTGTCAGCAAGGTACTATCCGGGATTTTGTGTGGGACTCCTCGTTGTCATGCAGTACACCTGCCCATTGTGAGACTGGCGCATCCCAGGCTCTTGTCCACTAAATGCCTGTAACACTCTCCATGTATTGTGGCAACAAAAACCACCACCACACACTTCCACCTGGACCCACCCCTGCTAATTCCATCTGTGGACAGAAGCTTGTTTGCATTTTCCTGACCTGTGCTCTTTCTCCTTTCTCTCACTCTCCTTAATAAGCATCCTTGCTCTCCCTAGAAATTCTGTACGTGGGTTTTCATCGACACCCCAGTGTGATAACGTAATAATACAAATCTAAAATGGTTCCTCCTTAGGGGCACTTGGGTGGCTCAGCTGGTTCTGTCTGTTCAGTGTTGGACTTTGGCTCCGGTCATGATCTCAGGGTTCTTGGGCTCAGCCTCACCTCTGGCTCTGTGCTGACAGCTAGGAGCCTGCTTTCAATTCTCTTTCCTTCTCTCTCTGCCCCTCTACTGCTCATGTGCATGTGTGTTCACTCTCTCTCTCAAAATAAATAAATAAACTTAAAAAAAATAAATAAAATGGTTCCCCCTTCAATGGGACTTCTATTTTAATAGGGATGGAAGCCAGAAGATCAAGGAGAGAAGCTCTATTAGTAATATTTTGTTTTATTGAGGTTACATTGACACACAGTACAATGCAATAAAGTATACAGTGTGATCATATGCATCACCATAATCAACATCTATCACTCCCCCGCCCCACTATGGCCTGGAAACTTTGTCAAGGCAAAAAGCTGGCGCAGTTGTTAGGTCTCACCTTTTGTGTTTTCCTGTGTCTCAGAGATGACTGTCTTTGCTGTCCAGTGTCCAATGTCTTTTCAACAACAATTCTTTTATTTTCTAATGTTTACTTATTTTTGAGAGAGAGAGAGAGAGAGAGAGGGGCAGAGTACAAGTCGGGGAGGGGCACAGAAGAGAGGTAGACACAGAATCTGAAGCAGGCTCCAGGCTCTGAGCTGTCATCACAGAGCCCAACATGGGGCTCAAACTCACGAACCATGAGACTATGTCCAGTTTCCAGTGTCTTAAAAGCTGTTTTTAATTTTTTTTCCTTTTTTTGGTGGGGGGAGAAGGGCATATCTAGTCCCTGTTACTCCATCCTGGCCTTAAATAGAAAAAAAAACAACAACAACAACAAAAAAACAAAAACTAGTAGAATTTTAATCTTTACACTAGTATATGTGATAGGGGATTTGGATTGGTTTCAAATCCTTCCTGGAGCCAGGGATAGCTCCAGAATTTTCATAAAAGAGATTCCATCAAAGAGTGCAGGAGAAGATGAGAAGGGTTTAAGAAACTCTTCTTCCTTTGATTTTATGTGGTATATGTACTTATTTTTGGTGTTTTGCTCGGGATGGCAAGCTATTGAAGATCTTAGGAAATGAAGGGCAGCAAAGCCCACTCTCCCCTTCGCTTCTGCCTTTGGGAGCCTGCTGTTTTAGGCCAATTCAACTTACCAACTCCAGTTCCAGACTCTAATAATGAAGACAGCTGTGAAGCTCAGAAGGACCTCAACTATCAGACTCACAAAGGCTACTATTCTGCCTTTACAAGAAGGTAAAAGCACACACTTTCAGAAAACTTTCAACAAAGCTAAATGTCCAAAACAAGGCTAGAGAGCCAGTTCAATAAGAGAGCTCATTCCCTGCTATTTAAGGTGAGATGGGCTATGGGGCTTGAACTTGCTTGTCAGTGAGCCAGAATCTGGGGCACTCATTGCTGCTTCCTGGTGTTGTTGCTGCTTTCTGAGGAGCATACACTCTTTTCTTTTTTAAGTTTATTTACTATTTTGAGTGAGAGAGTGCTCACACAAGCTAAAGCATGAACAGGGAAAGGGACAGAGAGAGAGAGGGAGACAGAGAATCCCAAGCTGGCTCTGCACGGTCAGCACAGAGCCTGATGTGGGGCTTGAACTCAGAAACCTTGAGATCGTGACCTGAGCCGAAATCAAGTCATGCCCTTAACCGAGGCGCCCCGAGATGAGTATGCACTCTTAACGGGTGCTGGCTGTGAGGAGGCAACCCAAAGCAGGGTGTGGGAAGAAAGCTCACGTGGAATAAAAAACCATGGTTTTTTCATCTGGCCTCAAGTCAGAATCTCTCAAGGGGTCATGGGAAGTTCAGACTTCTGGCCTCCACTCCAGACTACTGAATCCCAAGCTTTAGAGATGGGACTCAGCAGTCTGTTTCGGTAGCTCCTTAGGTGACACTGTTAGCTAGCCACTATGGTTGAGGAAATCTTGGACTAAATAGTCAATACACTCCTGGGTTATTGAGATTGCTGTGTTCTGTACCCATAATATGTCTATAATCACCTCTCACTGAGAGGATTGGCAACACCTCTCACTCCTCTCCCCCATCTCCACTCATTGTACCTGGTGTGGTTGGAATGTTTGTGTCCCTCCCAAATTCCTTGAAATCCTAACCCCCAAAGGTGATGGTATTGGTAGGTGGGCACCCAAGGGGAGGTGCTTAAACTTGAGGGTGGAGGCCTCATGAATGTGATTCGTGCTCTTGAGAAAGAGGCTCCAGAGAGCTCACTAGCCCCTCCACTGTGTAAAGACACAGCAAGAAGGAACTGACTGGGAACCAGGAAGACTGTCCTTAGCATAAGGCAAAACCTCACTAGCACCCTGATCATGGACTTTCCAGCCTCCAAAACTGTGAGCAATACATTTTCTGTTGTTTATAAGCTACCCAGTCTATGGCCTCACTGCTTTGACAGTAGGCCCAAACAAGCTAAGCCAGTACCTCTCCATCCCTGTCTGAATCCATTACTCACCTTAAAGCCAAAGTGATCGTTTCCAAAAGAAAAGTCCAAAAGACTCTTTACCCAGAAAACAAAACTGTTTACATGTCTGGACAGCCCGGCAAGCCCTGGCCTTTGCTTATGTCTCCAGCTTCATCACAAGTCACTTTACCCCTTGCTCACCACACTGGCTAGAGCACTTCAAGGGTTTTCCACCTCAGGTCTTAGCTTGAGTGTCCACATCTTAAAGAGGTCGTGCCTGATCACCTGCCTGAAGTATACTACCCTCCACGGGGTGCCTGGGTGGGTTGTTTCGTTCAGCTTCTGACTCTTGGTTTTGGCTGGGGTCATGATCTCACGGTTTGTGAGTCCAAGCCCTGCATCAGGCTCTGCCCTGTCAGGGCCTGCTTGGGATTCTATATCTCTCTGCCACTCTCCTGCTCTCTCTGTCTCTCTCGCAAAAATAAATCAACATTAAAAATGAAGTCTACTACCCTCCACCAGAGGCACACAGTTTTATCAGAGTACTCCTTTTATTTCATAGCACTTGTATCAACTGCTACATATCTATTGTTTATTGTCTCTTCTCCCACTAGAATGTGAGCCTCATGAGGGCAGGGACCTTGGTATTCTTGCACACTATATATTTCCAGTGGTTGGCCTAGTGGCTGGCATATAGTAGCTGCTTACTATTTGTTGAATGATTAATCATATTCTTTACAACCTAGCCTGGCTCGCATTATATAGGCTTGGGGAAGCATCATCTAATCTAAATCCATGTAATAATAAAGTATGTTTCGAAGGGGTTGTTGCATTTCCAATGTTGCCCTAAGTGCTGTGACTTTAATTAGCTCTGGGAGGAGGGATCTCTCTGCTGTCTCATGGTACTAAGTGACATTCCTAACATGACTTTCATAACTAGAAGTACCAAGGGAAAGGCAATGCCATTGACGGCCATCCACATGCTATTGGACTCAATATTCTTCATTCCACATTTTGGCATACGAATGCCCCAGTTTTCCTAGCCACTGATAGTCTCATTATTTTCTTTTTGTTGTTTATTTTTTTCTTCTAATTTAGAAAAGTAGGTTTCTTTCTTTTTTTTTATTTTTTTAAAGAAGTCTTCTTACCACTCTTTTTTTTTTTTTTATGTTTTATTTATTTCTAGGAGAGAGAGAGAGAGACAGCGTGAGCAGGGGAGGGTCAGAGAGAGAGGGAGTCACAGACTGAAACAGGCTCCAGGCTCTGAGCTGGCAGTCAGCACAGAGCCCGACGCGGGGCTCGAACCCACGAACCGCGAGATCATGACCTAAGCGAAAGTCGGACGCTCAACCGACTAAGCCACCCAGGCGCCCCAAAGTAGGTTTCTTTCTTTCTTTTAAGTTTGTATGTTTGTTTTGAGAGAGAGGGAGAGAGGAGTGAGGGAGAGGAAGAGAGAGAGAATCCCAAGCAGGCTCCATACTGTCAGCAAGGTGGGGCTCAACTCACAAACTATGAGATCCTGCCAAAAGAAACTTATAATTAATGTTTGCAGTGGGTTTTTTTAGGCTATTGTGGGGGTCAGAACTCTGTTAGAAGTAACAGAAATCCAACTTAGGTTAAAAGGGGAATTTACTGGGATGCCTGGGAGGCTCAGTCGGTCACACATGCGACTTTGGCTCAGGTCATGATCTCACGGTTCATGGGTTTGAGCCCCGTGTCAGGCTCTGTGCTGACAGCTAGCTCAGAGCCTGAAGCCTGTTTCAGATTCTGTATCTCCCTCTTTCTCTGCCTCTCCCCTGCTCATGCTGTCTCTCTCTCAGAAATAAAACATTAAATAAAAAGTTTTTTTTTTTAAAGGGGGAATTTACTGGAATAACTGGGACCACTCATGTAATTTAACATTCATTCAACAGATACATATAGAAATAGACATAAACAGAGAGACAAATGTAGATTTGTCTACCTAACTCTTGAATCTGGTACACTTTAATTGCTGGGCTCTGTATTCAATTTTGGTTTTTATTTTTATAAAGGTTTTCACTTAAATTTTTTTTTTTAACATTTATTTCTTTTTGAGAGACAGAGAGAGGCAGAGCATGAGCACGGGAAGGGCAGAGAGAGAGGGAGACACAGAATCTGAAGCAGGCTCCAGGCTCTGAGCTGTTTGTCAGCACAGAGCCTGACATGGGGCTTGAACCCATAAACCATGAGATCATGACGTGAGCTGAAGCTGGACACTCAACCAACTGAGCCACCCAGGTGCCCCAAAGGCTTTCATTTTTTAAAAAAAATTTTTAACATTTTTAATTTATTTTTGAGACAGAGCATGAGTGGGGGAAGGGTAGAGAGAGAGACACAGAATCTGAAGCAGGCTCCAGGCTCTGAGCTGTCAGCACAGAGCCTGATGCAGGGCTCGAACCCACAAACTGTGAAATCATGACCTGAGCTGAAGTTGGACGCTTAACCAACTGAGCCACCCAGGCACCCCAGGCTTTCACTTTTTAAAACAATGTTTATTTATTTTAGAAAGAGTGCAAGCAGGAGAGGCGCAGAGAGGGGAGGACAGAGGATCCAAAGTAGACTCCACACTGACAGTGGTAAACCTGATGTGGGGCTCAAACTCATGAACAGTTAGATCATGACCTGAGCTGAAGTCAGATACTCAGCCAACTGGGCTACCCAGGTGCCTATGCACTTTTTTTTTTTAAAGGCTGTTATTTATTTTGAGAGGGAGAGAGGGGTGGGGGGAGGGAAGGCACAGAGAGAGAGAGAGAGGAAGAGAGAGAATCTCAAGCAGGCTCCACGATGTCAGTGCAGAGCCCCAGGTGGGGCTGAATCTTGTGAACTGTGAGATCATGACCTGAGCTGAAATCAAGAGTTGGACACTTAACCTACTGAGCCACCCAGGTGCTCCTGTATCCAATTTTAGATATTCAAAAGTGAGCAAAATCAGATTAGAAGCCAAACAACAGAATGTAGGAATGGTTTGAGATTGAGGCATAGCTGGAATTGGTAGCTTGAGTGGGCACAGAACTTTGTATCCTCTGATGTTAGTGGATCAGCTTCACTTTTTTTCACTGAACACCATGTCTTTCAAGGTGCAATAAACAAAGTTATTAAATTCACATTTTGCCTGTCTTAAATTCATATTTTACAGCTCCTACCACCAGACAAAGGCTAACTCACACAGTTTCTTGCATACAATTTAAAAATCCTGGGAAGGTTTCTGATGCCTAGCTTGAATAAATGAGTCACTGATGAAAAATGTCCCCCATAGCCAAGAGGTCAGTCTTTAAGAACACAACAGCTTCTGTGTGCTCCATGTGTGGAGGGAAGGAGTAGTTTCCAAACAAAGGGGCTGAGGAGGGAGCTAGGTCTGCTATCTGTCCAATAGTTTTCTAGCACTCTCATCTCCATAATTAAGCACAGGAGTCAAAAGCGTAAACAGAGTAGGCTAGGATAAAAAAACAGTAATTAGAGGACTAAAGAATGTTATCATGTTCAGAGCTCTGAAACACCTCTGAGGTGTAAAGTTTTAGGCCTAATTATGAGAAGCCGCAGGTCGTAAGAAGCATACAGTTACCTTGGGACATCAGACTTACATAAGTATGATTGCTTTTCAGGGTAATAGTAAACAACAGATCTTTTAACACCTATGGGATGGAAAACAGATTAGAGATCTCTGATAATGAGATTCAGGTTTCTCTGTCTTTAGTGTAGCTCTTCATTAGCTGATAGTTCCGTGCTCTCATATGCATTTTACTGGAGAAAACCGAAGGAGATATTTCAGGTAGAAACAGAGTACTGTGACCTACTTAAGAGTTCCCTAAAGCTGCAGGGGGAAAACAAAAGACTGCATATTGCTTGTGAGTGTAAAGAAACAGAGAAGAAGGCTGAGATCAATAGAACACTTTTACAGTGCCAGCTCAGAGAAAGATTTATATAAATTTAATTGAGTTCACCTTGAATAATCCGTGAGGAAAAAGAAATTGTGCCAGTGGTTAGCTCCCAGATCAGGTCTGGTATGTCTATACCCACCAGGGTGGATTCCGATCTGAATTTACATCTATCTGTAGCTTCTACTGATATTTGGCTAACGGAAATTTAAAAGGAGAGTTTCTAACCACAGTGCATGGCAAATGAAAGGATGAGCTTTTGGAGAAACTGATCTGTTTAATAAACAGAGGTAGAGCTGATAATCCAATGAAATGAGAATGTGCTGCACTTAATTGCACACCATTAGCAAAACAGAATGGGGGATAAAACCCAAGAATGTGAGCCTTATATTTTTCTCTAAGAAGCAGCACTTCTAGATAGAAAATAGGGAGAGGGAGCTGTGCAATTTCTCTCTGTCTAGTACATAAACATGCATGTTGTATAGCGACACTGGCTGACCTCAAATCCTGACTGTGCCTTTGGCTACTTAACCGTCCCAGACTTCACTCCTCACGAGTAGGATGGAGCTCATGATAGTACCTTCATCACAGAGATGATATGTGAGGTCTAAATCATTTACATGTAAAGTGCTTAAACTGTGTGTGGCATTTAGTCCTTATTAAAACTTAGCTCTTTTGTTATTGCTAATTATCAGTATGTCAGCCACTAAGCAATAATTTATTCAGCATCCTCAGAATCCTTGATCAAGACTTGCGACATAATAACTTTCCTCTTTCCTACTCTCACTAATAACACTACCAGAGGTATGTATGTATGTATGAATGCATGTATTTTGACAGAGAGAGAGAGAGAAAAAGGAAGAAGGGCAGAGGGAGAGAGAGAGAGAGAGAGAGAGAGAGAGTAAGAGAGCAGAGAGAGATGGAGACAGAGAATCTGAAGCAGGCTCCAGGCTCTGAGCTGTCAGCATGGAGTCTAAAGCAGGGCTTGAACTCACAAGCAGTGAGATCCTGACCTAAGCCAAAGTCAGAGGCTTAACCAACTGAGCCACCCAGGCACCCAAGAGAGAGAAGCTTAAGCAGGCTCCACACTGAGTATGGATCATGGATCCTGAATTCATGACCTGAGCTGAAATCAAGAGTTGGGACACTTAACTACTGAGCCACCGAGGCATCCCAATGCTACTGTATTTGAAAAAATAAAAATGCTATTGTACAATTATTTGGGATAAGGTACCATCTATATTAATTTTCTAAGAATTTCTTGCACAGTAGGTTATAATTCTATTGAAGGACCAGTCTTTTGTCTATGTAAATATACTATATGGGTAAGTACATGAATCCAGAATGTTTAGAAACTCAAGAGAAAAGATTCAAGGCCTCCAGAAACTGTTTTTATAATAAGTCTTTGGGGTGCCTTGGGTGGCTCAGTTGGTTGAGTGTCCGACTTCGGCTCAGGTCATGATCTCACGGTCTGTGGGTTTGGGCCCTGCGTTGGGCTCTGTGCTGGCAGCTCGGAGCCTGGAGCCTGCTTCAGATTCTGTGTCTCCCTCTCTCTCTGCCCCTCCCCTGCTTGTTCTCTGTCTCTGTCTCTCAAAATATAAATAAAGACATAAAAAAAAAATAGGTCTTTATGTCTTCATCATTCTCAAAATTGGCTCTGAACACATTAAATAGCTATATTCTTGTGTACATAATTTGCTCATAGCTTATCATTATTAACAAATATTTATTGCTCAATTACACATTTATAAAAATATAAAGATACATTTATAAAAATATAAAGATACATTTATTGAGCATCAGGGTGGAATCAATATTCATTCTCCCCTATCACTCTCCCTCTTCCTTTTTCCTCCTCCTTTCCTCTCTTTATGGATCTGTCTGAAAACTTCCCTGGGATAGATACTCAGGAGCAGAATTGCTTTGTTCATTCTATATATGAATTTGCTTGTTGGTTTTATTTATCTCATTTATTTTTTTTTAGAGAGAGTGTGTAAGTGGGGGAGAAGGGCAGAGAGAGAGAGAGAGAGAGAGAGAGTCTCAAGCAGGCCCCATGCTCAGCACGGTGCCCAACACGGAGCTAGATCTCATGATCCGGGGACCATGGCCTGAGCTGAAATTATGAGTTGGATGCCCAACTGACTAAGCCACCCTGGTGCCCCTATTTTTATTTTTAAGTAGGCTCCACACCCAATATAGGGCTTGAACTCACAACCCCGAGGTCAACAGTCACATGCTCTACTGACTGAGCCAGTCAGGTTCCACCCTTTTATATCTTCTATTTCCCTGCTGAGACTTTCCATCTTTCCATTTGTTTCAAAAGGGTTTCCACTCTTATTTATTAGAGCATGGTTATAATGGCTGCCTTAAAGTCTTTATCTGAAAACTCCAACATCTTTGTCATCGTTGTATTGATATCTGTTCATTGTCTTTTTCTTCGTAAGATATTGAGATTTTCCTGGCTCTTCAAATATCAAGTGATTTTGGTTGGTTTGTTGTGGTTTTGTTTGTTTTTATTTTTATTCATTTTTTATTTTAGAGAAAGAGAGAACAGGGGAAGGGCAGAGAGAGAGAGAGAGAGAGAGAGAGAGAGAGAGAGAATCCCAAGCAGGCTGCACATTCAGTGTGAAGTCCAATTCAGGGCTTGATTCTACAACTCTGGGATCATGACCTGAGCTGAAATCAATATTTAGACACTCAACTAGCTGAGCCATCCAAATGCCCTTGCTTTTGTTTGTTTGTTTGTTTTTTAAAGATTTTATTCTATTTTATTTGGTAAGTAGGCTCCATGCCCAATGTGGGGATCAAACTCACAATCTTGAGATCAAGAGTTGCTTGCGTCACCCCTGAGCCAGCCAGATACCCCCTGTCAAGTAATTTTGGATTGCATCTGGGATATTTTGAATATTATGCTGTGTGACTCTGGGTCACATGACCACAAGAGTTGGGTACTGGTCACTGTTAGCCTCTCACTTATGCTTAGGTATCTGAGAACTATTTTCTAACTTCGAATTAATTTTTCCACATAGAGTTGCTTATGTTTTACCAATTCTGCTTTAGCAGAATGTTCATGGGGGAATGTTTTATTCAAGAGAGCTCAAATTCTGAATCCTGAGATCTAGGTCTATATGACTTCTTATAGAAGAAACATTGTTCTCTGTTGTTCTGCTTGTTTCTTATATTCTGGCATATTAATCTGACCATCTTTTTTGATGTGATAGGTTTTGAGCTCTCCATGAAAACTAAACCTTCCATTTCTTATTCATGTAACTTCTTTCTTATCCTTATTAGGAATTTCTTAAATCAAATACTCATTTTTTCTAAGTTACCATTTTTCTTCATTTCTTGATAGAGTATCAGTATGTTAGCATATATGTATTTCTCATTCTTAGCTGAACTTGCACCTAACAGGTTTTTGTGAAGCTGTTCCACTTTGCCTGCCATTTTGTGGACTGTGACCTGACATTTTTAGCCTCAAGGAGTTTATCCTTGATGCATAGGGAGGAAGAAGACAAAGTGATTTGTGCATACTTTTGATTTTGGAGTTCTCTTCCCTACTTCTCTTGTCTCTTCCTCCAATGTGGCTGGGCTCTCCCTAGAGATACACACTCAGCTCATTAGCGAAACTTTTAGCAACTTAGTTCTGTAAATATGAAGTTGACATGTGTGCAAATTCAAGGTTTTAGAACTCTTGCTTAGTAATGAATTACTCTTTACTCAGACCAGTAGAGGTGGGTATTGCTGAATTTCAAATGAAGAATACAGTTTAGTTTATAAGTTGGCTTACTTAACTGGTGAATCTACAATTTCCATGGCATTTACATGTATTCTTCCAAAAAGGTAATCCTTTTTAGAAACCCTTTTTATCTCTAGATTTCCCATATAACTGAATAAATAACAGTCACTTCAAGTGAGACTTTCTGTAAGTACCTAAAACCATTTTGCTGAACTTTTACATGAAAAACATATCATACCTAAAAGGACCATTTTAACATAATTTTATAACATTATGTAACACAATCTACACACTTGTTATTTAACTCTCTTCAGTTTCCATAGAGAAAATATTAGAATAGGTTATCTGCAGGAATAAAGAAAAATTACTTCCTTAGAAAGAGGATTGGAGTATATATCATCTATTTCTGAGCCAGACATACTCATTTACCTGAAAATCCTAGCGTGATCATCTTATTCTTAGACACTTTGATAATACGGTTACATAGTACTAGAATCCTATAAAAAAAATAAGATAAGGTAAGAGAATTACTGAGCAGCATTTAGGGGTTGTAGGTCATATACAGTAATTTGTTCTTGTGTTTAAAATCTGGCCATGCCATGTGCTGGTCCACAGGGCAAGAGTGCAGGTAGGAAGGGGTGCTCTCGTGCTTTTCTTCCCAGATCTCCAGATCACACTCAAGATCCTTCCCAGATCTGCAGATCACACTCTGGGACCGCAGTACCAATGTGCATATCTTTAAGCCTGAGGGTTTGGGAAAGGGTGCCTGTTGAAGGGGGACGGAACTTGGATGAGTAAATTGGGGTGACCACTTTATGTGGGTGTGTACACATGTACCTGCAACACTGAGCTGTGGCCTGGAACTCAACTCAGTTCATAATACTGTATAGATGATGAATGAATTTTGTACCTGTTTAAAGTTAATTTGAGGACTAATAAAGACAAAGTGGCTTTCCACTTTCATGAAGGTGCTAATCTTATAAGGGAGACAATGTATTTTACTATAAAATGATAAACCAGCAATTCAAGGCAATACAGGATAGTATTAACAGCTAAGCACCTATTGAGTGTTTCCAGTGTTACAAACACATTACATGCAATTTCTTATTTAAGCTCCACTGAAACTTTTTGAGATTGGTGCTATTATAGGTTCCTATTTTAATACTGGGACATTGAAGCTTAGGTCAACCAAAGTCACATAATCACTGAGGGGCAAAGCCACAATCATCGGCACTTAGATCTCATCAGACCCTACAACGTCTTAGCCTCTACCGCTTGCTTCCTCGTGCAGCAGAGTAGAGGAATGGTCATGGTAAGGTGGAGAATGGGGAAGATGAGGGTGGAACACAGATTGATTCTGAAAAACGTGCTAATGCTATTAGAATTACACTGGAAAATCAGGAGTATTAGCAATCAAAGAAAACACCATTAAAAAAACCTCACTTCATATCTCCATGTGAATAGTTTTTCTTCATAGGATCCATTAGAATTGCCCAATAAAGGAAGAGACAGGTTTCAAAGGCAGAATGAAAAGTTCTTACATTGGAAATGTTGGGGTTTGGTGGAGGACAGGCATAATACTTTAAATATAGAAAATGCTTCTTTAAATATCACTGGGTACAGTTTTATTTCTGAAAGCAGAAAAGTATAATGAAGAAGTCTACCCACTAGGTAGGGTAAGCAAGTGAGATTAAATCACTCCCTTCTCCTAATAAGCATTCCTTTTGGGGCACGTAGGTACCTCAGGTGGTTGAGGATAATCTTGATTTCAACCCAGGTCATGATCCCACGGTCATGAGATGAAGCCCTGCATAAGATTCTCTCTCCCCCTTGCTCTCTCTCTCTTTCTAAAATTAAAAAAAAAAGTATTTCTTTTATGTGAAAATATTTATTTACTTTCAAAGTCTTAAACTGCTGCAATTGGGCCACCAGATTCTCTTTGTCCCTTACTGTTAAGTTTCGAATATTATGTTTACCACTACATTCTGCCTGACAGGTACCACCAGGAGAGATGCACACCATCCACAGACTCAACCTTCTGTCCTTCAGACCTCAAGGAGCTGTCTCTTCATGGCCAAAGTGCCTTGCGACCCTTACCCACCCCCTCCAGGTGGAGCTATCAGTCCACATCAGCTACGGGAAAGGCTGTCACCCTGCCATCTCGCACAAACAACACAAAAGAACCCAAGGGACTTTCAGATCACAAAGGTTCTCTGAGTGAAATCCCTTTCAAGTGCAATGGGAACGGAAATGAGTTTTACTCAGGAAATTCCTCCCTGGCCTCCCCTTTACAGAGCAACCCAAACCTAGAGAGAAAGGCGTCGGAACTTCATTTGTACATTATTTCCACAACCTCATCGATATTTCTGCACTTAAAAAGTTCATGGACCAATTACATTATAGTAAGTGTGCTCTGAAGTTAACTTTGGCTGGAGTACTTTTTAAAGCAAACATGTCTTTCCTGCTTTCCAAAATATCCTGCTTTCCAAAATTTAGCCCCGGAATTTAATAATATTATGAAAGACAAACACTCTGGACAATTAGGGCTATGATATTATTCAGGCTATTGCAAGAAGGAAAATGCTCATTAATGAGTATCTTAAAGAAACAGAGATGGACCAGGGGATTTACAGAGGCAGGTAAATAAGGGAGTATCCTGGGAATCATGAAAAAGGATGGAGAAGGTCCTATCTTGGAATATTTGTGAGGAGGGTGGTCTTTTTCAGTTAGCTGGGATGATTTCTCAACCACTTCTGCTTTCAGAGAGCACAGAGCTCAGATAAAGTTCAACATTGTCAATATGCCTTTGTATTTCTTAGCTGAGCCATTGAAAGTAGGTTAATGGGGGTCATTGTCATAGGAGCAGATAATTTTGGAGAGATTACCTAGGCTAAGTACCTTATTTTATAAATGAGGAAAGTGAATATTTTAGGTGCTTACTCAAGATTATATAGTAGGTTTAGGGACAGAGTGAGAATTCTCATTAGTAATCTTTTTATTACACGAGGATCAGTTTAAAAATAAGTAATTTATTACAGAAATAACATGATTCTTTTCAATAATCTTCAATGATACATAATTTTTATTATTGACCTTATAACACAACAATATTAAGAAATATGATAGGCTCTTTCATTCAGAAGAAGCTAAGGAAGCAACAGGTTTTTAAAATGGCTAAAAACTGAAAGACTGCATGACAAGTCTTTTTTCTCATAGTCTAGTTCAGAATGGTCGATTTAAAAAAATTTTTTTTTTAGTGTTTATTTATTTTTGAGAGAAAGAGAGACAGAATGAGAGCAGACAAGGGGTAAAGAAAGGGAGACACAGAATCTGAAGCAGGCTCCAGGCTCTGAGCTGTCAGCACAGAGCCCGATGTGGGGCTCGAACTCATAAATCATGAGATCATGGCCTGAGCTGAAGTCAGACTCTCAACCTGACTGAGCCACCCAGGTGCCCCGACTATGGTTGATTTTTAAATTATATGTAAATTACATGCTCAAAATTCCTCCCTAAATTTTTATTTGTAAAAACGTTTTATTTTTTATTTATTTTTAAAATTTATTTCTGAGAAAGACAGAACGTGAGCAGGGGAGGGTCAGAGAGAGGGAGACACAGAATCTGAAGAAGGCTCCAGGCTCTGAGCTAGCTGTCAGCACAGAGCCCGACGCGGGGCTCAAACCCACAAACTGTGTAATCATGACCTGAGCCAAAGTCGGACACTTAACCAACTGAGCCACCCAGGTGCCCCCATAAGTATTTTTTAAAATGTATATGAAGGCAAGAGTTCAGGCTTCAGCTGGATGGGAACTCAGTTCCTTAGGGCAGATGTCATTCACAAAATCTTATAAAATCATTCATTCATACAGTGTTGGCTTGACTACATATATGTGATCAGGAAAAAAAAATACTAGGGGGAAAAACAGACAAAACTGTACATTATCCCTGCGATGTGGGAAAATAGTGGGGCACTTAACCGATTAAGCCACCCAGGTGCCCCAAAAAACATTTTATTATTTTATTTTATTTTATTTTATTTTATTTTATTTTATTTTATTTTATTTTATTTTATTTCTAGGAGAGAGAGAGACAGTGTGAGCAGGGGAGGGTCAGAGAGAGAGGGAGACACAGACTCCGAAATTGGCTCCAGGCTCTGAGCTGGCAGTCAGCACAGAGCCCGATGCGGGGCCCGATCCCACGGACCGCGGGATCATGACCTAAGTGAAAGTCGGACGCTTAACCGACTAAGCCACCCAGGCGCCCCCAAAACATTTTATTTTTAAATAACCTCTGCATTCAACGTGGGGCTTCAACTTAAAACCCCAAGATCAAGAGTCACATGCTCTAGTGACTGAGCCAGGTGCTCCTAAATTTTTAAAAAGCTTTCTCCAGATTAAGAATTTAAACAAATTATAAATATAGAGGAAACTCTGGTCTATTAAAAGGAGGCCACATATGTTGTAACAGAAATACCAAAATTTAATCCATCTAAATATTTCAAAATGACCGTTTATGTTTCCCTGAATTGACAAACTCCTGGTTTTAGTACTACTTTTTAATTCTGCAGCAGAGGCATGATTGGGGCAAGTCAGACAGGCAAACTCATAGCTCTTCTGATAATAAAAGCAATCACAATAACTGACATGTATTGTTATTAACAGGTAGGATCTGCTTTGATGCTTTCTGTATATTAACTTAATTAATCTGCACAATGACCCTAGGAGGTAGGACTGTTTTTCTCATTTCATAGATGAGGAAATTGAGGCACTGAGAAATTAAATGATTTATGCAAGTTTGCACAACTAGCATGGAGCCAAGATTTGATTTTTTTCTATGACCATTGAAATAAATGTGGGTACAGGGGGGTTATCTTTGAGTTGGTAGATGCTATCAATAAAAAAAATTTTTTTAGTGTTTATTTATTTTTGAGACAGAGACAGAGCACAAGCAGGGAAGGGGCAAAGAGAGATGAAGACACAGAATCGGAAGCAGGCTCCGAGCTGTCAGCACAAAGTCCTATGCAGGGCTCAAACTCACAAATGGTGAGATCATGACCTGAGCCAAAGTCAAACACTTAACCGATGGAGCCATCCAGGTGCCCCTAATAGATGCTATCATTAAAAATGTCCCATCCCTTGGGACACCTGGGTGGCTCAGTTGGTTGGGCGTTTGACTTTTGACTTTGGCTCAGGTTATGATCTTGCAGTTTGTGGGTTTGAGCCCCGTGTAGGGCTCTGCATTGAGAGTGTGGAGCCTGCTTGGGATTCTTTCTTTTTCTCTCTCTCTGCCCCTTCCCTGCTTGTGCTTTCTCTCTCTGACATACATAAACTTAAAAATTTTAAAAAAAAACTTGTTCTATCTCTTGAAAGATGGAAATGGGCAAGTATTTCATACATAAATGATAAATCAGGTTAGCATTCATTCTAGGAAAAAATAAGACGTTAATTCAATATAAACACTTAAAATGTTCTGACTTTTGTGACACTGTTATTTCATCATGTTGATCACTTTGGTTATTCTTGGTAATTCTTTCATAAGTTTTAGGAAATTAAAAAAAAAATCTCCTAAATCAGTCAGATATATCTTGGCTAACTGATCTCTTGTGCTTTGAGATCTAGAATGACTATGCACATTGAGTTAGGAAAATGCTACTGGGAAAAAGGAATGGATGTGTTAACTCTCTCTATATTTTTGGGGAAAGTAAACCTAAACCATCCAGTGAGAAATTAGCACTCATTCTGATTTTACAGGTTTTCAAAGAGCCAAGTCTCCTTCAGTGACCCATTTTATCTCCAGCTTTCACCAAAAATAATTATATCTGAGTTGATTAGCATCTCAAATTCTACAAAAACAATATATGGCAATTCTCTGCCATTTATATGTTGTGAAGATAGGTGCTAGAAAGCTAAATAACTAAGGAATATCCCCAAATTAAAATTCTAAATTTAAGATAACTATCAACATCTAGAGAGAAAAAAAAGACAGCTTTTTTTCCCCCTTGCCTTAAAACAATGACAAAAGTAGTTAAGAACAGAGTCACCAGGCTGGCTCAGTTAGAACATTTGACTCTTGATCTAAGGGGCCTGAGTTTGAGCCTCACACTGGTTGTAGAGATTACTTCAAAATACAAAAGTAGTGGGGCGCCTGGGTGGCTCAGTTGGTTAAGCGTCTGATTCTGGATTTCAGTTCAGTTCATAATCTCATGGTTCATGAGTTTGAGCCCTGCATCAGGCTCTGTGATGACAGCACAGAGCCTGCCTGGTTTTATCTACCCCCACCCCTGCCCTGCCCTCTGGCCCACCTCTGCTCATGCTTTTTCTCTCAAAAATAAAAATAAATACACATTTTTAGAAAATAAATAAAAAACAAAAGTAGTGAGAAAAAGCACATCCTCCCCCTTCCCCAAACCATTCACCATCCTGCTCTGATATTAAGGAATGAGAAGGGGGGGGGATGGGCACTGGGTGTTATATGGAAACTAATTTGACAATAAACTATTTATAAAAAAAAAAAAGGAATGATAAAGGGGTAAGTTTGTTTGGAGTTGTAAATCAGCAACATTTCAGAAATTTTCAGACCTGTCTGTTAAGCCTTAATATAAAAGATTATTTAGAGGACTTGCTGAACACTACATACTAACTTATTTTCAAGACCCAGAATGAATGGAAAATGGCAACACTAAAGATTTGAGGAAAAAATAACTATTAATATGGGAATAGTTAAGAAAACTATTATATAATCTATGCTAAGAAATACTAGGTAATTATTAAAAAGATTGAAGTAAACCTACATACATAGACATGGAAAATTATCTACCATATATTAAGTGAAAAAAAAGTTCCAGATTAATATATGTGATGTAATTTAGCTAGTACTAAATATATATTATAAAAAGATATCATCTAATATGTATATACTATAGATGTATTTTTTTAACTTTGAGGGAGAGCATGCACATGTGTATGCATGCATGGTAGTGCAGGAGGGGCAGAGAGAGAGGGAAGGAGAGAGAATTCCAAGCAGGCTCTGCACTGTCTACCTTAGAGCCTGCCTCTGGGCTCGATCTCACAGACCTCTCTCTTGAGCTGAGATCAAGAGTCAGATACTTCACCGAGACACCCAGGCACCCCTACAGATGTACGTTAAAATTAAAATGTTTTTATATAACTGAAAGGATATAAGCCAAACTGATGATAATATAGTTATTGTTGTTACTTTGTTGTTTTTAATTTCAGTATAATTAACATACAGTGTTATATTAGTATCAGGTATACAGTAAGGTACTTTTAGCTAGTGGTATGGGAGGGGGAGAGAGAGACATGGAACTTTTTGTCTTTTGCTTATGCATTTTTGTACTGTTTGATTTTGATAGATAATTTCATTTTATAATGAGCAAGTATCATGTTTAAAAACTTTTAAGACTATATAAGGAACCAAGTATCCTGTGGTATTATTTACAACAAATCATGTACTATGGCATGGATTGAGGAATAGATATGTGGTATTGACTAAAAGTAGGAGAAACTGATTTTCAGTAAACAAAATTTCTAACTATTCCCACTTTTTCCTTCTTTTAGAAAGCTACTCTTTTACAAGATCCCTTATATGTTAGTGAGCCCAGTCCTACCGGAAGTCAGAAGCCATACAGGTAAGGAGTGATGACATGCTAGAGTTGCATGGGGGACTGTTCTCTCCTCTTCGCCTCTCATAACTCTATGTGTTGATGACCATCACATTTACACCTCTACTTCAACTCTCTGCCCTGAATTTTAGGTCTGTAAACAGTTACCCATTGACCATCACCTCTTGTAGGTCTTACAAGAACTTTAAAACTCAGTGTTTTCCTTCTGGGACCCAACCTTCCTCTTGTGTTTCCTAACATGGGGCCTGATGTCGTTATCCCCAGATCACCAAAGCCAGAGTCCTGAAAGTCATCTTTACCTTCTCTTTCGCATACGAGATTTCTGAATGTCCCCCCCCCCCCCCATCCAGCCATTCACCACATGATTTAATTGCTTATCTCTAATATATCTGGATAACATCGACTTCTTTCACTGTCACATGCTCAGCCCAATTACCTTTGTTCTAAGCTCCTACAGTATTTTCCTAGCTGGCCTCTGCCTTCACTCTTGACCCTCTCTAAACCATTCTCCATAACAACAAAGAAATCTTTTGGAAGCACAAATCTGATCATAAAATTCCTTCCCTTAAATTCTTTGAATGGCTCCCCACTGCTTTTAGGAGACAGTCTAAACTTTACAGCAGCTTATAAAGATCTTTCTGATGTCTCTTTTCATCTTTCCATCTTCAGCTGTTGTGTCCCCTCAACTCCTGCCCTAACCTCCTGATCTAAATGATCTCACAGTTCTCAGAAAGCTCCCCCACCTTTTTTTGTTTGGTTGTTTTTGTTGTTTCCTCTATTCTGGAACCCTGCTCTCTACTCTTCCTCTCCTTCGTGAATAACTTCAACTCATCAAGTCTTAGCTTACTATTCCTTTCTCTAAAAATCATTTCTCAAAACTCCATTAGGAGGGGCCCTCTAGAACATTCTGTGCTTACCATCTTGTAGGACTTAACAGTCTATCTTATGATTGCTTGTTTGATTATGTGCTGTCCTGTTATGTATGATGCTCCTTAAGGGCCAGGACTATACCTTGGTCATTGGCACATAGTAGGCTGCCTTTATTGAATGAATGAATAAATTGTCAAAACAATTAAACCTGAATCTAACTTAAATTAAAGTGTGGGTATATTAGCCTTCAAAAAGAATGCGGTCCTGACACATGGGACAACATGGATGAACCTTGAAGAAATTATGCTAAGTGAAAGAAGCCAGACATAAAAAGGACAAATATTGTGTGATTCCACTTACTTATAAGAGGCACTGAGAATAGGCAGATTCCTAGAAACAGAAAATAAAATAGAGGTTACTAGGAGCTGAGGGGAGAGGGGAATGGGGACCTACTGTTAATCAGCACAGAGTTTCTGTTTGGGAAAATGAAAAGTTCTGGAAATGGATAGTAGTGACGGCTGCACAATACTGTGAATGCACTTTATAACACTGATTTGTATACCTAAAAATGGTTGCAGTGGTAACTTTTATGTTATGTATATTTTATTTCACTTTTAAAACAGGTAAGGGTGTGTGTGTATGTGTGTGTGTAAGGGAACAGATAAAACAAGACTGGCAAAATGTTAAAAATTATTGAATCTACATGATAGATACATGGGATTTCTTACAAAATTTTCTTCATTTTTGTGTATGTTTAAAAATTTCCATAATAAAGGTTTTAAAAAGGCTAAAGAAACATAATAAGCAAATATAACAAGTATTTCATTTATATCTTGATTTTAAAAAACCAAAAATAAAGAAGACATTTTTTAAAACAATTTATTTATTTATTTTGAGAGAGAGAGAACAAGGGAGGGACACAGAGAGACAGAATCCCAAGCAGGCTCTTCACTGCCAGTACAGAGCCCAATGTAGGGCCTGAACCCACGAACCATGAGATCATGACCTGAGCCAAAATCAAAGAGTCTGACATTTAACTGACTGAGCCACCCAAGTGCCCCTAAAAAGACATTTTTAAGACAATGGAGGACATCTGAATATGGACTGGGTATTGGCCCATATCAAAGAATTATTGATAATTTTGTTGGATGTGATGATGATTTAGTAAGAAAATGTTTGTTTTTTTTTGTTTGTTTTTTTAAATGTTTTTATTCATTTCTGAGAGCGAGACAGCGTGAACAACAGAGGGTCAGAGAGAGAGGGAGACACAGAATCTGAAACAGGCTCCAGACTCCGAGCTGTCAGCACAGAGTCTGACGCGGGGCTCCACGAACCATGAGATCATGACCTGAGCCAAAGTCGGATGCTCAACCGACTGAGCCACCCAGGTGCCCCAAGAAAATGTTCGTTTTATCTTGAGATATATTCTGATGTATGTAGGGGTAAAGTAACAACATGATTTCTTTTTTAAAAGATGGTAATACAGATAGCTTAGAATTTCTACATGTCTTCATATGTTTTTGTAAAAAAACATCAGTTTTAGTTTTAGTGCTTTATTTCAAGTGATTTTAGGGGCGCCTGGATGGCTCAGTCGGTTAAGCATCCGACTTCGGCTCAGGTCATGATCTCGTGGTTCATGGGTTTGAGCACTGCATCAGGCAGGCTCTGTGCTAACAGATAGCTCAGAGCCTGCAGCCTGCTTTGGATTCTGTATCTCCCTCTCTCTCTGACCCTCTCCTGCTCACACTGCCTCTCCCTTACTCTCTCTCTCTCAGAAATTAAAAAAAAAAGTGATTTTAAAACTAACTGGATATAAAATAGGCTTTAACTTTGTATATGTGTGACCTGAAATTTATCCTTGAAGGTCACAAAGAGAGTTGAGTTCTACCACTATCCTGACTCAGGAAAAGCGTATTTCTTACAAAATTAATTCCAAAAGGCAACACATTTAAAATGCAGTGATTTAAAATGCACTCTGAGGAATATGGTATATGTACAAGGTATATAAGACAAGTCTCTGCCTGCAAGGCACCTTCAGTTTAAAAGGAATAAACGTTCATTGGGTTTCAAATTAGAACTCTGTCACAAATGTGAGTTCTGTAACATCATATGGATGTATAGGGATCACTGTGAACATATACACAGTGCTTCTGAGATAATGTATGAAAAGCCTTTTCCAGCTGTAAACCATTATACAAATACATTATTTATATAAAATATCCAAAAAAATGAAAACATGTGGGAAAAATAGTGCTTATCATTAGACCAAGAATCCTTCTTGCTATGTTATTTGAGTGAATCTATGTTTTCTAGCTGATGAAAAAACAGAATATCTGTTAAAATTAATGTACAATCTGCCCTTATTCCTAAACTGAATAATGGAGTCTTCTGGCACTAGACTTTTTATTATTTAAATTAGTCAAATAAAGTTTATCATCTATGTAAAAACACATATTCTGAATGGTCAAATGAACTGTGATTATATTGATGCCTCTATAGAAATATAGACTCCTGAATTTAACTTGTGTTTATGATGTACATGAAACCTCAATTTATATATGAGTTGAGTTTTAGTATGAAGATATTTAGTAGAAGAGATTAGATTTTTAGTATGAAGAGATTAGCTTTTTCTTATGGAAAATTTTTTAAGTTTGGCATTTCAGTCTAGTACCATAGGTGCCGAAGGATAAAAACTGTCCCTATGTGAATCTCAGCAAATTGCTGACTAATGGGAAAAATAGGAAAGTCAATTGGAAAGTATTTCTGCTGGTATTCTTTCTGAGCTTGTGCTTTTCTAAGCTCATTTGTTTGTGAAAACTATTTAAATGAAATGTGATAATAATTAAAAGTGGATGTATAGGGAAGTGGGATCTCAAAGCTCATTCGTATTTATTTAGAAACCATTTATTAAACATTTAGTTTGGGCTAAGCACATGTAGTAACTAAAGTATCAAAATGATGAGGTAGGTCCTATTGTGGTAGGAACCCCTCCCTAAGGAGAAAAAAAATAAAGAAGAGAGGAGAGAAGACTTCAAGGTCACCTAGATATGAGTCCAGCTGCCTACATCCACCATGTTCTTGTAAACTGAAACAACTTAGTTAGACTGCATGTTTATGTGTGTTACCATATATGGGAGACAAAGAAATAGAAAATGTATAAAAAAACCTATGCCATATGAGGTGGGCCGCTCAGTTCCTTTGGGTACGAACCCAACTGAGCGGTGCCGGCATAATAAAATTGCTTCCTGGAAAGAAAAGTCTCGGTGTCACGACTCTCTGAGCGAGAATCCTGCAACATTACCATCATCCTTACTTTACAGATGAGGACACTGAGGCACACAGAGAGTAGGTAACTTGTCCATGATAATTACTCAGCTGAATAGAGGCAGATCTAGAATCTGATCAGCGTGTCTGATTCCCATATTTATAATCATGTTCTTCTGCCTCTGACTTCTATCCCTGAATTCTCGATGACCATTTCTCTTCCAGAGTCCACTAGAAAAGAGACTGTTTTTCAGGAAGCCTTCCTATTTTTGTTAATAAGAGGCTCAGTGATTGGATAGAAGAGAAAATTCTTAGTTTTTTTTTTTTTTTTTTTTTTTTTTTTTAAATAAAGGAGGAGACAGTAGGCAAGGGCTAAGATTCCGTGCAGTCATATTGGGATAAATGGCTGGTATTAAGGTTGGAGTAGGTGGTAAAAATATTTTTACTTCAGGGCAACTTCGGGTGGCTTGGTTGGTTAAATGGCCAACTTCGGCTCAGGTCATGACCTCACTGTGGGTTCGAGCCCCACATCGGGCTGTGTGTTTATAACTCAGATCCTGGAGCCTGCTTCAACTTCTGTGTCTCCCTTGCTCTCTGCCCCTTACCTGCTTGTACTCTGTCTCTGACTCAAAAAATGAATAAAAATGTTAAAAAAGTTAAAAAAATAATATTTTGACTTCAAGTCAGAAATTTTAGGAAGTTTCCATCAACCCACACAGACTATGAAACATCTCTCCTCCTATTACTTTGCACCCTGCTTTTCTGAATCATTAGTTGTATGAACTTGGACAGACTACTTAACCTCTAACATTCCATAAATGTTACGGTAATTCCCAGCTGTACCCCCTTCCTGGGACTGCATGAGCTAGTACGTGAAAAGTACCCAGGACAAGTACACAAACCCAACAATGGGGCAAAATAGGATTAGTGTGATATATATGATATGTGGGAAAAGTGCTACAGGAGAGGGTCCCCATTCAGGCTGGAATTAGACAAAGCTTAAAGTGGGGAGGCGTTACTCTCTTCAGCAAAGGCAGCTTTTCCTGATGTGTCGAACGCACACGGGTCAGTGACAAGAGATGAATGCACATGGTACTCTGACACGGCAGGAAATAACTCTGAATTCCACAGTGGAACAGTGATTGCTTTTCCAACTAGTCCATTCTCACTAGGGAGAACCTTGGGGCTTGGTGCCCAAAGCATCAGCTCTCTGAGACATGCTCATCTGCCTTTTTCTCAACAAGAGAGCCAGCCTCAGGCTGGGAATGTGGTACATCAACTTTGAATCTGTGTTGCTTCCAGGCTGATTTTACAGTTACCTGCTATTAATGGCACAAGAGACTGGTTCTCCTTGTAAAGTAGTGATACAAAGTTTTCTTTATGAGTAAACTTCTCTCTCTCTCTCACATACACACACACGCACACGCACACGCACACACACACACACACACAAAGTAAGTTGATTTAAAGAAAATATATTAAGCAAATAATATTACATTTGGGTCAGGCAGTATGGTGGATGGTATGTAGCAAACTCTGAGCAAGACTATGAAAGAGGGACAGAAGTTTCCTAGGGTCACTGAGAGTATTCCTGACATGGATACAGCTTGAGTAAAGGGACATAGGTAAAAGTATGTCTGGAGAATTATAAATAGCTCAAGGTTCATTACTAATGAGTAATAAAACTAGAAGCATAAAACTATATTAAAATTCCATTAGAAACAAAGTTTTACAAACCTGTCAATAATTGTTGATATTCTTCAACTGTTGTTTCTTACCATTTTTTACATAGATTTTTTTTCTTGTGTTTCTGTAGATCTGAGGAGAAAATTAAACACTTCAGTCAACTTAAATCTGAACTTTTCCTTAAAGACAATACTTTGAGGAAGATACTTTGTTTAATTATGGAACTTAAAGTAGCAGCCCAGAAAAACTTCATTCTGAAAAGGCTTTTCTGGAAAGTAGGTGTTTCTTTTACTTTTATCTTTGGAACGTGTTCCGTCTATTTATCAAATGCAGCATATTCAAGCATGTAGTAAAATACAAATAAATGTCTTGTATTTGGAAGCTGTATTTTAAAATGTTGATGGAAATTTAATGTAATCATGACTTAGTATTTGAAATCTTGCAAGATGATCAATAATGTTTATGTGTGTGTTGGAGGAGAGATGGGGAAAGACAATGGTAGCAAAAAGTACTGTACGGTGGGTTGGTTTGGCAGTGTCCAATTGAGGTATTTAGAGGGAAGCTTCTGGCATACAAGCTGTATGGGTACAGAGAGTGAAAGGAGAAGGTAGATTTTAAGAAGGTAAACTGTCTTTAAGAAGAACTTAAAGAACTTAACGAAAACTTCTATAAGAAGTTTAACTCTCTTAAAGAGACAGAAAGCAGATCAGTGGTTGCCTGGGGCCTGGAATGGGAGTGGGGATTGACTGCAAATGTGCACAAGGAAATTCTGGGTTGTGGTAATGGCTGCACACTGTATAAATTTATTAAAACTCAAAATGAATACCTAAGCAAACTTTATGGTATATAAACTATACCTCAATAAAGTAGTTTTGTTTTGTTTTGAAAAAAAGAAATTTAACTCTCTTAAAATCTACCTAACCCTACAATAAAATAATTGTACAATACAATAAAAATACAATACAAATAAATACAATAAAAAATACAGTTAAAACAAGTTACTTGTGAGCGTAGGACTTTTTTTTTTTTTTTAATGTTTATTTATTTCTAGGAGACAGAGAGAGAGACAGCGTGAGCAGGGGAGGGTCAGAGAGAGAGGGAGTCACAGACTGAAACAGGCTCCAGGCTCTGAGCTGGCAGTCAGCACAGAGCCCGACGCGGGGCTCAAACCCACAAACCGTGAGATCATGACCTAAGCGAAAGTCGGACGCTTAACCAACTAAGCCACCCAGGCACCCCAGGACTGTTATTTTGAAAAAGGTGACTCTTAGGGAGTCAAATCAACCTAGCTGTCACTCAGCAAGTTACAGATTTACTCTGTTAAGACTTAGTTTCATTTCAATTTCAGGGGAAGGTATTCAGAAGCTCTGCTGAGTACTGGTGTGGTGCTAATGAGGCCCCGCCTCAGGTTGAGCTCCTGTTGATGGCTATACATTGTATCCTAATTCTGGCCAGTGGTCTCAGAGTTGCCAACATTTTAGTGAGTGGCTGTAGAGTGCACAGTTCCCCAACCATACAAGACAGTCCTGGTCTTAGATTCAAAGTGCTTTGCATGTAGGATGACCAAACATCCAGGTTTGCCCACACTTGGGTGACCAACTGTCACAGCTTTTCTAGGACTGAAGAAGTTCTCAGGATATGGGACTTTGAGGGCAAAAGCGAGGACAGTCCCAAGCAAACTGGGATGGTTGATTACCCTAACTGGAGGGCTTATTAGGCTACATAGAGTACTATGTCAAATGTCCCACAACTCTGAGACAGGTAACAATGATGCTGTGCTACCTAAATGCTTGACCTGGATGCACCCTGTTAGGAATATAACATCCAGGTCTTGACTCCAAAACTTCAGGGGATTGTGGAGAATATAGGGACAGGCATCGAAATGACCACTCAAGGTGATTATGAACAAGGGAATGGAGTTTATGGGGAAAGGCTAAGGAAACTGGTATTATACCACTCCTAAATATATCTCTCCAGTCCATGCCACACGTGGTCATCAGTTTAATCTGTAACTCTGATTTTATTTCCTTGCTTGCTCAAAAACCTCTTGTGGCTCTCCCTGTGAAGTACAAACACTTCAGCTTTAGCTTTCAAGGTTCTCCACTAATGACTTCTGTCACAGATTTCAAATTTGGACAGGCATGACTTTTATTTTAGCAAGGTGGGTTTTCAGGAAGGGGCCAACATCTACATAGTCCAGGCATTGGGCAAACCAGCCCTGCTGTAGATGCTCCCACAGTGTGCAAGGGGGAGAGTGACCTCTGCACAGAGAGCGTGCAAAATGAAAGCTCCGGGCATTTTCAGCACGTGTGTGGGTTATATCCAAATGTCTGCAAAAACATCTGGCACCAGGAAGATATGCTCAGTTATAGTCTGGCAATCATGGAATGAGGTAGGGGAGGTGGCAAGGATATAAAGGTTGTCCAGAGTAAACCTAGCAACTGGCAAAGGACTTAGCACTGGGCCCAGAGATTTTCACTTAGATAAACCAGAGATTTTCACTTAGATAAACTAGACACAATCAGAGGACTGGCTTTAAAGCAGATGTCTAGGTAGGAGAACCGAGGTACCACCTACAGGTTAGACTAGGAAGAAGGGTGTTGACGTTGAGTATCAGAGTGTTGGCCTGGAGGTCGTTTAAGCATGTCCAGTCTTACAGTGAGCCTCATGCAGGTGGCCTTGGCTGTGGAGTCGAAGAAAGATACAGAGAAAGAGAATAAGGCTGGGCCTAACTCACTCAACCCCACACTTCATCTCTTTCCTCTAAAAGCTCCAGCCCCATAGGATGACTTGAACACCTTGTCCTTTCCAACCCCTCCTTGTTTTCCCCTGCTGCTGTTTCTAGGCTTTTTCTTCCATTTTCTCCTGTTAAAATCCTACCCATTTATTCAAGGCTCAGCTCAAATGCAATTCTTCGCCTTTCCTGTCATCCTCCATTGGGAACTTTAGAACTTTCCTCTTTCTGATCTGTTTTGGCAGTTCCGTATCACAGAACTTTCTTTGATGTTCCTTAATCTGTGCTGTTCAATGAAGTAACCAATAGCCTCACTGAATGTGGCCAGTGACTAGGAATGTGAAATTAAAAAAAAATTCTAATGTTTATTTTTGAGGGAGAGAGAGAGGGATTGTGAGTGGGAGAAGGGCAAAGAGAGAGGGAGGGAGAGAGAAAGAATCCCAAGCAGGGTCTGTATTGTCAGTGCAGAGCCTGACGTGGGTCTTGAACTCAAGAACTGTGAGATCATGACCTGAGCCAAAATCAAGAGTTGGACACTTAATAGACTTAGCCACCCAGGCACCCTGCCATTTTAATCAATTTAAATATAAGTAGCGCCATGTGACCGTGGCTACTGTGTTGGACAATGCAGTTCTATGGCATCTCTCAGCACCTTCTAACAATTCAGCAAATATTTATTACATGCCTGTTCTGGGCCAGGAATGGGAACAGGCATTAGAAATGTGAGCATGAGTAAGATACAGTTCCTACCCTCAAGAATTAGCACAGAAAGTCTCCTTTTTACTACTGTTATTGGCAGATTTTTCTTATTTACCATTGTGTGCTTTTAAGCTTCCCCCAGCCCCTGGCAACACCATTATTCTTTCTGCTTCTATGAATTTAACTTCTCTAAACATCTCATGTAAGTGGAACTATCCAGTATTTGTCTTTTTGTGACTGGCTTATTTCACTCAGTATGTCTTCCAGGTTCATTGATGTTGTGGCGTATGTCAGAATTTGCTTCCTTTTTAAGGCTGAGTAATACTCCATTGTATGTATTGAGGAGCCTGAAATTAAGTCCTCCATTAGAAACAACCTGAGGCTGTGCGTAGTCCCAGTTCCAGGAAAAGCCTCAGCTGAAGCCACCCTTGGACTGCCCTTGGATCTGCCAATCAAAAGAAATGTGTAACATTCCTGTAGTCTTGGAGACGAGTCAGGGTGGGGAGCTGCAGGTAGTCACTTTGTACAAACTTGCCAATCAATCACCGCTTGCAGAAGCCCCACGTAGATTCTCTGAGCCCACCTCATAATTGGTCATTTTAAAAGACTCTCAAAGGTCATGATTGGGTCCCGCCAAATGTAACGGATGCCTCGCAGATACTGAATGGTCAAAACGGTTACTATGCTGTTACTATGGGTGCTGTACAATTATGATTGGTGCTTATGTAATGATGCAAAACACGCAAAACACACAACGTGTGCACGGTAACACCCCCACCCTTCCCCCATAAAAACCCTGCTTGCCGCTCTTCGGGGCTTCACTTTGCTGCTGCTGTGCCAGTAGACAGGTGAGCCCCTGCTCGAGCTTGTAATAAAGACCCTTTTGTTGTTGCATCGATGCCGGCTCCTTGGAGGTCTCCGGGGACTCGCGATTCGGGCATAATAGTATAAGCCACAGTTTGCTTATCCATTCTCCCATTGATGGATACTTGGGTTGCTTCCATGTTTAAGCTATTGTGAGTATTACTATTGTGCATTGGATGTGTAAATATCTCTTTGAGACCCTTTCAGTTTTTTTGGGAGTGTACCCATTAGTAGGATTGCTGAATTATATGGTAATTCTATTTTTAAAAAATGTTTATTTATTTTTGAGAAAGAGAGACAGAGCGTGAGGGGGGGAGGGACAGAGGGAGAGGGAGACACAGAATCTGAAGCAGGCTCCAGACTGAGCTGTCAGCACAGAGCCCGACTCAGGGCTCAAACCCACGAACTGTGAGATCATGACCTGAGCCGAAGTCGGACCCTCAACTGACTGAGCCACTCAGGCGCCCCTGGTAATTCCACGTCTTATATTTTGAGGACCACCATACTGTTTTTTACAGCAGCTGTGCCATTGTACATTCCCACCAGCAGCGCACAAGGGTTCCTGTTTTCTCACATCCTTGTCAGCACGTGTTATTTTCTGATTTTTTGACTGTAACCATCCTAATGGGTGTGAGGTGATATCTTGTAATTTGATTTGCATTTCCCTAATGATTAGTGATGTTGAGTATTTTCATGTACTTAGTGGACATATGTATCTTCTCTGGAGAAATTATTGGGATATAATTTACATACAAAAAATGCACTCATTTTAAGGGTTCAGTTAAAAAGTTTTGACAAATGTGTACACCTACTTAACCACCACCCCAATCAAGGTTCATAACATTTCTATCACCCCAAAAGGCTACCTCACATTCCTTGGCAGCCACTTTCCTCCCAGCCCTGGCCTCAGGCAACTGCTTGCTCTCTGTCACTATAGATTAGTTTTACCTGTCCTAGGATTCCACTTACATGGAATTGTACACTATGTACTCTTTTGTGTTGGCTTCTTCTGACATAATAGTTTCAAGACTCCTTCATGTTGTTACAGGTTAGTAGAAGGTATTTTAAGAGGAAAAATTCCTGAACTAGTGAGCAGGTGGGAGATCACAATAATAGCTGATATTTATTAAACACTTATGATGTGCTGAGCACTATTAAGCATTTACAAATACTATCTTTTTTTTTTCTTTCAATGTTTACTTATTTTTGAGAGAGAGAGAGAAACAGAGCATGAGCAGGAGAGGGGCAGAGAGAGGGAGACACAGAATGTGAAGCAGGATCCAGGCTCTGAGATGTCACACAGAGCCTGACGCAGGGCTTGAACTCATGAACCGTGAGATCATGACCTGAACCTAAGTCGGCCACTCAAGCGACTGAGCCACCCAGGCGCCCCTACAAATAGTATCTTATTTCAACCCCTTCAGGTGACATTAATTCCATTTTAGACATAAACTAAGTCACAGAGTATGTAATTTGCCAGATATGACGAAGCTAACCCATAGCAGAACTGGGATGTGAACTGAAAGAACCAGGCACCACAGCTAGTGTACAGAACCACCACCCTGTGCTAATTTACCAGGGCAGCAAGTAAACAGCAGCACTTCTGAGAGGGTCTGCTATACATCCCGCTCTTTCTCCTCCTGTCCCTTCCTCCACCTGCCATCCTCAGCCTCTTCTCATGCCAAGTCACCTGTATAAAGGCACCCATAATGTCTGTCTAAACAAAGAGTCTAATTTGTCACTAGTAAACAAATGTCCTGGGGAAAAAATGAACAAGAGAGGAACAGAAAAGAGAAGCAATTACATTATATTTCTTATTAGTACCAACTTGCCTGATTTCACGGGCCAGTGCTTACTTCATGCTCGATTTATCTCAAGAGACTGCATAGAAGCACAAAACAATTGGTTCCTGCACTCTTAGGTCTGTGTTTATTTTGACAGAGATGGTAATCTTCTGTATTATAACAGAATTATTAGTATCATTCTTCACCATCTTCATTAGGCTATACCAATGCTGTGAGTTTGCTTTTCGGTTAGCAAACATTTTTAAGTGTTTTTCTAGCTCTTATTTCATTGTATCCTCACAAAGGCCAAATTATTTTTGGGAAGACAGGAATTACAGGAGCCTCCATCTAATATAGTATCCCCAGGTAACTGAATGACTTGCCTGAGATTATACACCCACTTCTGGAGGGCCTTTAATATTAACTGGAGAGCCAAGCCTAGTAAGCATCTCTTAGCTTCACACCTAGGCTTTAGCTCTGGCTCTGTTCACCAAGACAGTGGTCTGCTGGTGGTAAGTAAAAGTGTTTTCAGTGTGGATTATGCTAATATTAATGAGCAATATTATAATTCACTTTATCCCCAGAGAATTTCTTCATATTTTTATTATGTAAAGGTAGGGTTTTACCAACTGATATCTTAATTACCGTCTTCTTTCCTGCTTGCTTTCACAGACCAGTGACCTTTTCTATTTCCTAGTGAACAAACTTCATGAGTACTTGCCACAGTCTAGGGATAAGAGCACACTTCAAAATAAAAGCCAAAGGGCTGATGAGCTGGTGTAAGTATTAACTGGATAATCATAGATTTTCCCCCTAGCATGTTAAAGATAAATGGAAGGCACTGGACAAAATATTTACTATATTAATGATTAATGGTGCTGCAAGTTTTGCTTGACATAAATTTGTAAAAATAGCATTCATTTTGTTCTACTTAGTAAAGTTTATTTATTTTGAGAGAGAGAAGAGAGAGAAAGAGCACAAGCAGGGGAGGGGCAGAGAGAGAGGGAGAGAATCCCAAGCAGGCTCCTCACTCTCAGAGAGAAGCCTGACACAGGGTTTGAACCCATGAGCTGTGAGATCATGACCTGAGCCGAAATCAAGACAGATGATTAACCAACCACCCAGGCAGGTGCCACCATTTTTGTTCTACTTTTTAAAGAAAGGCTATACAAGGAACTAGTAATATTGGTTGTCCCAAAGGGGGAAAAAATGGGTGTCTGGAGGAAAGGGTGTCTGTATTCCCTTTTTTACCTTTGAAATTTTGAGCCAAATATTACCTACCTGAAGAAGTTAAAATTATTAAAAATAACTTTAAAGCACTGTGTGGTTACCGGAAAAAAAATGCTAAGGATAAAAAACAATATGAAAATGACTTTTAATCCTGACATTCAGGTATTGATTCATTCAACAAATATTTCTGAGTGTTTACTATATAGCAATTACAGAGTGGTCAACCAATGTTGACAATTTGACATACAGAATTTCCTTCCTGTACTTTTTCCTATAAGATTATCTGAGAGCAGTTCTATCAAGGATTACTGATTTTGTGAAATTCAGGACTTGTAATGCAATCATGCCATTTCCATGCTTTTTTCTCTTTGTTTTCTAGGGCATGCATTGAAATTATACAGACTCTGGGACTGATGTTCAGAGAAACAGAAACGGAGTCATCACGCCTGAATACACTGGCAGCAAAGAAGTAAGGTTTTTTAGAAGACATTGGGACCTTGTAGTTGCAACCCATTAACTACTCTATTGAGTGTCTTCCAAAGCTGATAGCTCTTTCACTTCTCTAGTCAGTCCCCTTGCAAGTATATTAAACTCTTTTGTCTTTCCACTTCCTTCTGTGATGAACAGATTAATTGGCACATCGTGAGTGCTCTCTGTCTCTCTGGATTATTAAGGGCACAAAGATTTTTTTTCTGGCATAATTTTATCTTTTGTCATTTTCTGCTGAACTTGAAAGAGACCATATGCCCCATCATGCATTAAAAGCCAGGGTTCTCAACTAGAATTTTACAGAGTGCCCTTATACCCACAGAACAGAAAGATTACATTACAAATGCAGAAGTTATAGTAGCTTCATATATATAACTATGTGACGTTGAAGTGAATGATGTTGGGGGTTTATTAACATATACGGTAAGCTGCTATAATAAAGATATGCTAAAATATGTGGTCCACAGAAGATAGAAATTTACATCTTTTTCACAGTAGTCCAGAGTACATAGTCACACTTTCCTCTAGGAGATCAGTGAGAGACCTAGGTTCCTTCCCTTTTGTTGCTCTGGCATCTTTTTAAAATATTTTTTAATGTTTATTATTTTTGAGAGAGAGAGACAGAGAGGAGAGCACAGACAGAAAGGAGACAGAATCTGAAGCAGGCTCCAGGCTTTGAGCTGTCAGCACACGCCAATGTGGGGCTTAAACTCACAAGCTGTAAGATCATGACCTAAGCTGAAGGCAAATGCTCAAATCAACTGAGCCACCCAGGTGCCCTGCTCTGATATCTTTTATTATGCTACGTTTGTCCTTATGATTGAAACTGGCTGACCTTCGAGACTTCACTGAATGCTGTGCAATATAAGAAGAGAAGTAGAAGGCAAGCAAATTTCCTTTTTTAAAAAAAGTGTTTATAGTGTAAGTTTATTTATTTATTTTGAGAGAGAGAGAATGCATGCACAGTGAAGAGCAAAGAGGAGGAAAGAGAATCTCAAGGAGGCTCTATGCTGTCAGTGCAGAGCTCAGTGTAGGGCTTGATCCCACAAACTGTGAGATCATGACCTGAGCTGAAGTCAAGAGTGAGGAGGCTTAACTGATGGAGTCACCCAGGTACCCTTCAAATTTCCTTTTTAAATGAGGCATATAAGATTTTTCTGCTCACATTCTGCGGATAAGAACTTTAGGCATAAGCCCATATATAGCTACAAGAGAGACAGGATGTTATCTGTAGTTACATGGCTATGTACCTAGCTAAACTTTGGATGGTGATAGGGATACCTATTATTAAAAGAAAGAATGTAAACTAGGGGGATAACAGCATTCTTTGCCCCAGAAAGTATGTATTTGCATATTTTGCATATTATCTGCTTGACTTTTTTATATGATTTATAGACTATGAATTACATGCTAGGCCAATGTTTTGACTAAAACCTTAACCCTTATCAACAGTTTATCTATATTTTCTCTAGTAGAAGGTAGAAGAAAAATGAGAGCATGGGCTCTAAAACATTTGAACCACGGAAAAGAATAAGAACTGTTAGTAATTTTGTTCTGGCTATTTATTAGAGAACTTTATAAATTAATTTTAATGATTATATTCATTAACATTTTTTAAGCAACTTGGTATGTGCCAGGGACTATGGGCATACTATACTGTGTATCAGGATGGTCAAATATTTCTGTAAAGGGCCACAGAGTCAACATGTTTGGCTTTTCAGGCCATATAGTCTCTGTTGTAACTACTCAACCTAGCCACTGTAGTAGAAAAACAGTCACAGACAATATATAAATGAATGGGCACAGCTCTGTTCCAATGAAGCTTTATTTATAGAAATAGGCTCTGCATTATTTGGCCTCAGGCCATAGTTTCTTGACCCCTGCTTTGCAGTGAACAAGTAAGACACACTCTATTATTTTCTCTGTATACTTTTTTTTTTAAAAAAGTAATCTCTACATCCAATGTGGGGCTCGAACTTACAACCCCGAGATCAAAAGTCCCATGCTCTACTGATTGAGTCAGCCAGGTGCCCCCTCTGTATACTTTCTTTTTTTGAAGTTTATTTATTTATTTTGACACAGGGAGAGAGTACAAATGGGGAAGGGCCAGAGAGAGAGGGAGAGAAAAAGAATCTGATGCAGGCTTTGCACTGTTAGCACCAAGTCTGATGTGGGCCTTAAAGTCATGAACTCTGAGATCATGACCTGAGCTGAAGTTGGCCACTTAAACTGACTGAGCCACCCAGATGCCCTTATACTTTTTATGTAGTTGAAAGCACTGGTATTTCCCCAATCTCCAGGATAGAGATTCAAGATTATTTCTTAATTTCTGTCTTTTGTCACACTGAATTATTGCAGAATCATGTTACCTTTTTGTACACCTCTTGGTCCCTACCTTTCTTTATCCAAAGTGAAAAACCACCACTCTTATTAATTTCTGCTGCAAAGTGTTATTTTAATTGTTCTGTCTTAATTTGGTTTGGACACATGAGCCCTACTACAACAAGCCTCTTTCCTGATACGACTGATTCTTTTCATATAATTGGTGCATATATTATATTGCTATAATACAGTCTGGTTTTAATACTAGCTTTTCAGCGAATTTTGATATGCACAGGGTCAAGTCATGTTACCCATAGCATAAATTAGCACAGTAAGTGTCTAATATGACTGCATTGGTTTTCTATTAATCCTGTAACAAATTACTGCAAACTCAGTGACTTAAAACTCTATAAATTGCTTATCTTACAGTTTCTGTGGGTCAGAAAATTGGGGCAGTTGGGGCAGTTGGATCATTGGCTCTGCTTTTCACAAGGCAGCAGGCAAGGTGTTGGCTGGGGCTGCTATCTCATTGGAGGCTTGGGGTCATCTCCCAAGCTCATTTGGGTTTCTGTTGGCCAAATTAATTTCTTTATAGCTATAAACTTATGATGATTTGCTTCTTGGCAGGAGACTATCTCTGAGCTCAGGGAAGGCGTAAGCACTCTTTAAAGGGCTCAACTCGATAATCAGGCTCACCCAGGATAATCTTTCTTTGATTAACTCAAAAGTAAACAAATTAGGAACCTTAATTATGTATGCAAAATCCCTTCACCTTTCTCATCTAACATAACATAATCACAGGAGTAATAGCTTAATATATTCACAAGTCCTGCCTATACTTAAGGGAAAAGGATTATTTAGGGTATATAAAAAAGGGGGCTGCAATCTTGGAACCATATTAGAATTCTGCCTACCACAATAACATAGACTGCCTTATGAGACCATGAGTTTGCCTTTCAAAGTCTGTATAAAAATCTATTGCAATACATTCAAAACTCTTACATTGGAAAGAATAACAATCTAACCAATGAAAGTATCACAGCTGTTGGCATCAGTTTTTAAGGGTGTGATGTCAGTCCCATAATATAAGTCTTTATTTTCGAGATGAAACTACCATTCGGATTAAATTTTTTTCTATCTACTACTGACCTAGTGGATTTTAAATAGTGTTGGCAGAAGGGGTAGATTCAAATTAAATTCCATTTGAGCAAATAAAAAAGCATTTAATCATTTCAGTATTTTCCTCTTTATTTTTTTTTCTTAAGTAGAGACTTTATTAGTTCAACTCAGTCCATTGTATTTCTTCTTGAAATGTGCCATAATCCTTTCATATTTTAATACTTTCATGGTTGAATTCATGTATTATCTCAGCAATTGATTCAGACTTTGAGAGTTCCTTCCCTTAGCCCTGGATATATGATACTTTTAAAAGAAGCTATTAAAGGACTTTAATTAAATATAATAGAAAGTGGAATGTCATTTCAAACTTAATATCAAGAAAAGCTTCTAAATGGAATGTTTTGTTGATTTTGGAAGGGTCTTCTAAAAGTAAGATTGGCTACTTGAAAATAGCCTGAATAAAACATTAGCAAATATCCTGTAGGACATATCCTGCAGGACATATCCTGCTTTTTTGAGAAGTGTGCTGACATGACTTTTCTTTTGCAGATATGAGAACTGACTTGCTTTTTGAGTTGGAGAAAGGAGGGGAATTCTATTTTTATTAAAATTTTGGTTAATCATGAACTTCTAATCATGGTAATGATTTAAGTGATTGTAAAAAGGTTAGGAAACCTCAGGGTGCCTGGGTGGCTCAGCTCTTTAAGCTCAGACTTAAGCGCAGGTCAGGATTTAACAGTTTTGAGTTTGTGTACCTTGTTGGGCTCTGTGCTGACAGTTCAGAGCCTGTAGCCTGCTTCTGATTGTCTCCCTTTCTCTCTCTGCCCCTCCCCACACGTGCTCTGTTTGTCTCTCAAAAATAAATAAATGTTAAAAAAAAGTTTTAATTTAAAATTAAAAAAAGATTAGGAAGCCTCAAATATTACTAAACAGGGATTGTTTATAGTCTCCTTTATTCCATTATCACCTCTATGCGTATGGTTATAGAGGATTTTTATATAGTCCTAGCTGTAAATTCTTTTACTACTCCTGTCTGTCAAAGCTACTCTGATACAGTCGTCACTTAGGCAACTGATTTTCCTAGTAGTCTGCCTTCAGCTCCTTTTCAACCAGATATGGATTGCATAACACATATGAAGATCTATCTATCTCCTCAGAATCCTTGCTTTGGATTGTGATTTTTTTTTTTGTGCCTTTTTATTTTCAAATAATAGTGTGTATTGTTCAAGCATGTAGTAACAATTTAACTGAGTTATTAGTGTAGATTAATGGATAGTACACCACTTTTGAAAGCAAGAGACTTAAAGTTTAATACTAGTTTTATTAACTAACAGTCTTCTGTGGAACAGTAAGCCTCTGAAATGCATTGTTAAAAAAATAATTCTATCCTCATGCACAGGTGTTGGGAATATAAATTGGTGCAGCTACTCTGGAAAACAGTATGGAGGTTCCTCAAAACACTAAAAATATAAGTACTAAATGATCCAATAATTCTATTTCTTGGTATTTATCCAAAGAAAATGAAAATAATAATCCAAAAAGATACATGCACTATAATTACTGCAGCATTATTTACAATACCAAGATAAGGAAGCAACCTAAATATCCATCATAGATGAATGGATAAAGAAGAGGTGATATGTATATAATGGAATGCGGCTTACCCAGAAAAAGAATGAAATCTTGTCATTTGTAACAATATGGATGGACTTAGAGGGTATTATCCTAAGTGAAGTAAGTCAAAGACAAATACCATATGATTTCACTTACGTGTGGAATCTTAAAAACAAAACAAATGAACAAACAAACAAATAACAACAAAAGGAGAAACTGACTCATAAATACAGAGAAGAAACTAGTGGTTGCTAGATGGGAAGAGGGTGGGGGGATGGGTAAAACATGTGAAGAGGATTAAGAGGTACAAATTTCCGGCTATAAAATAAATAAGTCATGGGGATGAAAAGAATGGCATAGGGAATATAGTTAATCGTATCGTAATAACTTTGTATGGTGACAGATGGTAACTGTACTTATTGTGGTAAGCATTTGATAATGCATATAATTGCTGAATCACTAATGTTGTACACCTGAAGCTAATATGTTAACTATATTTCAACCAAAGAATTTAAAAAGGGTTCTACAGTAAAAAATCTGTGATCAGATAAGCATTTTAAGAAGTGTTTCATATGGTGGCTTATTTGTCTCAGAGATATACAGTGCACGTGAGTATATTAAAGCCTCTGAGAAGTCTAGTAGTAAAGATTTACAATGAATTTGGTTTAACCAAGTATTTACTAAGCCTCTTTCAACCAAATAATCTATTTTTTTTTAACTATAATATTGTCTGGAATTAATAGGCCATAAAAAACCCTTTGGGGGGAAAAGCCCTTTGGAAAATACTGCTTTAACTGAAATCACCTAAATTTCCCTTAAGTCCATACTTACTAAGCTTACTAAGCTTTGTAAACTTCTAGAGCTATACTTGCTTTGAGCCAAAGACCAAGAAATTATATTTTGATTTAAATTTTTATCACTACTTAATTGTCTGATTGTCCAAGGATCCAAAAGTTCAGTCAAGAATGGTCTGCAATATTTTATACTTAAAAAAAAAATAATATGCATGTATCACATATTATGTGATACATAATAATAACATATATATGTTTTTTTAAAGTTTATTTATTTTGAGAGAGAGAAAGAGCACACAAATGGGGAAAGGGGAGGGAGGGAGGGAGAGAGAGAGAGAGAGAGAGAGAGAGAAAATCCTAAGCAGGCTCTACACCACCAGCACAGAGTCTGAGGTGGGGCTCAACCCAAGAACCATGAGATCATAAACTCAGCTAATGTCAAACACGTAACTGACTAAACCACCCAGGTGCCCTAATGCTTTAAACTTTTAAATGTAGTTATATTCAGTGTCTACAAACTGGTTTTATTAATTTTCTTTTCAAACTTTATTTATTAATTGCCTTCTATTTTTTTTTCAGGGGAGCATTATTTAACCTTTTGGTAATTTTAATTAGTGAACCTCAGATTCCAAAATCTTGTCCTGTGTTTGATACCCAGTTGGTGGCTGATTCAACTTTAGTTGAGATGTCTTTTGATGCTGAGGTAAGATGATGAGAATTTTGGGGTAGACTAAATATAATAGATAGGGGTGCTCTGGATTTCTGTTGTAGACTATGACATCGTAGAGTATATAAATGTAATTCAGAGTAAATATTTTGCCATTAACCTCAAAACTTAGACAGCTGTTCTGTCAATATTAATATATCCATTTTATATTTTTAAGTATGTAAACTAAGGAAAATAATCGTATTCAGCATGTATTGGATAAATCTGTTTATCTCTATATAAAATATTTATGTATATGTAATTCCATAGTAAGGTCCAGTGGTAAAAAAGCACTCTCATTAAGAGATTTTAGGGTTGACTCTCTTGCTTTAGTTTATCATCTCCTTAGCTATCTAAGTAGTGCAAACTCAGTGAGAATTACTTGTTTTTCTAAAGTTTTACTGAAACATTAGAAGTGTCAAACTACCTAGAAAGCACATATTCTGAGAGAGTAAATCGGTTTATTAGTTTATTTCAAGCAGAACAACACACAATTTTTTTAAAGGATGGGACATGGGGGTGCCTCAGTCAGTTGAGTGCCTGACTCTTGATTTCAGCTCAGGTCATGATCTCATGGTTTGTGGGATCAAGTCCCATGTCAGGGTCTGTGCTGACAGCATGGTTCTTGCTTGGGATTCTCTCTCTCCCTTTCTCTTGGTCCCTTCCCCGCTTGTGCTCTCTCTCCCTCCCTCTCAAATTAACTTAAAAAAAAAAAAGGATGGGGCATGATTTGATAGTTCTTGAACATACAGTTTTGTTTTAGAAAACTCTTACATTTAATACAAATCAAAACCACACTGAGATACCACCTCACGCCAGTCAGAGTGGCTAAAATGAGCAAATCAGAGAACTCTAGATGCTGGCGAGGATGTGGAGAAACGGGCACCCTCCTGCACTGTTGGTGGGAATGTAAACTGGTACAGCCCCTCTGGAAAACAGTGTGGAGGTTCCTCAGGAAACTAACAATAGAACTCCCTTATGACCCAGCAATAGCACTGCTAGGAATTTACCCAAGGGATACAGAAATGCTGAGGCATAGGAGCACATGTACCCCAATGTTCATAGCAGCACTCTCCACAATAGCTAAAACATGGAAAGAGCCTAAGTGTCCATCAACAGATGAATGGATCAAGAAGATGTGGTTTATCTATACCATGGAATACTACATGGCAATGAGAAACAATGAAATCTGGCCATGTGTAGCAACATGGATGGACCTTGAGGGTGTTATGCTGAGCGAAATAAGTCAGGCAGAGAAGGACAAATACCATATGTTTGCACGTATAGGAGGATTAGGAGGAACTTGACGGAGGACCAAGGGGGAGAAGAAGGGCGGAAATGGTGGGGGAAAGGGAGAGAGGCAAACCATGAGAGACTCTTGAATGCTGACAAAAACTGAGGGCTGATGGATGTGGGGGGGAGGGGGGGATGGGCATGAAGGAGGGCACTTTGGGGATGAGCACTGAGTGTTATGTAGAAACTAATTTGACAATAAACTATTTGTAAAAAAAAAAAAAAAAAAGAAAACTCTTACATTTATTCATTCACTCAATAAATATTTGTTGAAACTCTATTGTGAGCTAAACAGTGTGCTAGACTGTGGGGTACAAGCAAGAAGCAAAATAGATACAACCTCTGCCCTTATTAGTTTATCGTCTGGTTAGAGAGATAGATGTTAATTAAATATAACAAGAATATAATATGCATATATCTGAATAATATAGACTATATGGAGTGTCTATAATACCATTTTCAACAGTGGAGTAAGTGGATTAGGGATTAAAGAGTAGCATGGAAGCAAGATTCAGGCAAGGGTAAGAAGCTAGTGTGAGTGCAGGTGAGGAATGATATAGAGCAGAGGGAAGCTATCCTTGACCCCTGAAATGAGACTAGGCTTCTTTTTAGAGCCCTCCTAATTTCCCATTCTTTTCTTTCACAGCCCTTGCCTCAGTTAACAACTATGCATTTATTTATTTGATTGTTAGATTGTTGTTTGTTCTCCACTGTCTTCCATGAGAATACTGTCCATGTCCCTTTGCTACCCACTGTATCCTCAACACTTAGTACAGGGTCTGATGCATATTTGTTGAATAAATTAATGAAGAAAAGAGAAGGGATGGTAGTTGTAAAGAGGATAGATTCCAGAAATTTTGAGGAAATTGCATTGATAGGTTGATGTGAAAATAAATTGTGAGGATTAGATGAATTTTAGATTCTGGCTGGGGTGTCAAATAAGAATTAAAACAAGAAGAGTAGCTTCAAAAGGGAAATGATGAGGGGTGCCTGGGTGGCTTAGTCAGTTAAGTGTCTAACTTCAGCTCTGGTCATGAGCTCAAGGTTCATGGTCGAGCCCTGCTTCGGGCTCTGTGCTGACAGCTCAGAGCCTGGAGCCTGCTTTAGATTCTGTGTGTCCCTCTCTCTCTGCTCGTCCCCTGCTTGCGCTTTATCTCTCTCTGTTTCTCTCTCTCTCTCAAAAATAAACATTAAAAAAAATCTTTTTTAAAGGGGGGAAAATAATGAGCTTGGTTTTGGATTAGTCGACTGGATTGCCATTGGTATTTCCATATAAAAATATCTAGTGGGCAGAATAGATAGGTCTGAGTTTCCTGCTTTTGGACTTGGTGATCTTTTGCACCCACGCTATTCATGCAGATCATATAAATTTTGGTTCCAAGGTCTAACAGAGTGTGAAATTTCAAGCAAGAGCTCTTCCTTGCAAAGAATACTGTCAGGAAAAATGTGTTGGCCTTTAGGATGCCCACACAGTTCTCATGCACCAAGTGCTAAAAGAGAGCCTCACTAACTGGAATTCTTGAGAGGAAAAAAAAAGATCTCTAAGCCCTATATTTACCCATTTTAAAGAGGGAGTTGTAGTTCACATTGGGCATAAGGCTACATTTCTTAGAGAATCTCCCACCTTAATTCTAGGGAGCATATTTCAATACTCTTTAAAGGATGTAGGGTTGTTGATCTGAATGATTTTGCAAATCAAGTGTGCAGTTTTTTGTGTGTTAGTATTTTATCTTCTTTCCCTGATCCACTTTCTAAGAAATTATCCAATGTGTAGTCTTTTAAAAAATATTTTTTATTTGTGAGAGAGAAAGAGAGTAAGCATGAGTAGGGGAGCGGGGAGGGAGGGAGGGAGCGAGGGAGAGGGAGAGGGGGAGAGAGAGAGAGAGAGAGAGAATCTGAAGCAGGCTTCATGCCTTCAGTGCAGAACCCAATGCAGGGCTTGATCCCATGACCCTGGGATCATGACCTGAGCCAAAATCAAGAGTTGGCTCAATCAAGACTGAGTCACCAGACACCTCAAGTAATCTTTTTTATGAGAGCTTTTTTTTCTTTTGAGAATGACTGAACCAAACAGAATAGGAAAACTGACCACACTAATTATATTTTCAGTTAATCAAAAATTCTTTCATAAGTACCTAAAGGTAACCAGGAGAAATTACCATTTTCTGGCTCTGCCAATGATATTACATTGATTATTATTTAAAATTCTAGTTACAGAACCTTATCAAGGAATATATAGATGCAGCTACGGCACTTTTATATGAGATACTTCTTGTCTTTCAGCAGGTACAATATATACTTTTATTACACATATTATATTGTATGATTGCTATATATGTCATATGACTATTATATATATCTATGATTATATATCAAATGATTAACAATATACCTTTAATATACTTGTATTAGAGATGGTCTCCAAAATTGTCCGACTTAAATGATACTACCTTTGCTCTTAAGTATTCATCAGCTTATTTTCCTAAATACTGATTTTAATTTTTTTCTAAATACCAATTTTAAAGATTTCATCAATCAAGATAAAATGTATTTGAGAATGAATATCCTTTCACATACAACTTGAACTTCATGAATACCTTCTTAATTTCCTTGAGTCTTTTAGGGAAATCTTGGATTGGGACCAGCAGAGTTTGCTATTGGCTGGATGATGCCCTTCCTACAAAGTTGTCCTCCCTTTGTAAGTACCAAGGCACAAAAATGAAACCACCACTCACAGCTAATTAGACCGGTGCTCCCGTGCTTAATAATTAATAAAACACAAGTTTTCTCTATAAGTAGTCACATTTATAAAACAGAAGCAAAATGTAAATCTGATGATTTTATTATCGAAGATAAAGCATTTCTTACATTCGGAGCCTGAGTGCTTACAGTACTGAAGTGATATCTTTTTTTTTTAAGTTTTTAAAATATTTATTTATTTTGAAAGAGAGAGAGAGTGTGCACATGTGCGGGCATGAGTGGGGGAGGGGCAGAGAGAGAGGAAGACAGAGAATCCCAAGCAGGCTCTGTGCTCTCAGCATAGAGTCCAACAAGGGGCTCAATCCACCATGAGATCATTGCTTGAGCCAAAATCAAGAGTCGGATGCCTGACCAACTGGGCCACCTAGTTGCCCCTGAAATGATATCTTAAATATGATCTTTATTTAATGAAAAGCCGTAAAATATATTCTGTAGAAAATAGAATATATTAAAATATTGGCTGTATATGTAAGTGAAAAAAATGAACACATATCTTAAAAAAATTTTTTTGAATCTTTATGTTTGACAGAGAGAGAGAGACAGAGTGCACACAGGGGAGAGATACAGAGAGAGGGAGGCACAGAATCAGAAGCAGGCTCCAGGCTCTGCGCTGTCAGCACTGAGCCCAACACAGGGCTCGAACTCACAAGCTATGAGATCATGACCTGAGCCGAGGTCGGACGCCCAACCGACTGAGCCACCCAGGTGCCCCAAAATGAACATTTATCTTAAGCAGCAAGTAAGAGTTGGCGAGTATGAATTAACACTTGGGATCAGTGGGGAACTCTGTCTGGTCAGCCACCATCCTAGCCCATAGTATCACTGACTCCTTGATATCACAATCACATCTACATGGTCTGTCCTACCTTCCCACCAGACTAGTGGAAGGGATCTATTTAAAGAAATCTGATTATGTCATGGCTGGCTTTAAATCTCTCATGATAAAGAGATAGCATGGAGCACCTGGGTGGCTCAGTCAGTTAAGCCTCCAGATCTTAATTTCAGCTCAGGTCATGATTTCATGGTTGTGAAATTGAGCCCTGTGTCAGGCTCTATACTGTCAGTGCTTGGCATTCTCCCTCTCCCTCTCTCTCTGCCTCTCCCCTGCTTGCACATACTCTCTCTCTCTCAAAATAAATTAAAAAAAAAAACAACTAAACCTAGAGGCTCCTGGGTGGCTCAGTCAGTCAAGTGTCCCACTTCAGCTCAGATCATGATCTCAAGGTTTATGGGTTTGAGCCCCTATGTTGGGCTCTGTGCTGACAGCTTGGAGCCTGGAGCCTGTTTCAGATTTTGTGTCTCCCTCCCTCTGTCCCTTCCGTTCCCTGCTCAGGCTCTGTCTCTGTCTCTCTCTCAAAAAACAAACATTAAAAAAAAAGAGATGGTCTACAAGGCTCATCTAGTCCCTCACTCTCCCAATTATGGGGGCCTCTTACTCACTGCCCACCTTCAACACTTCCAAGTCTATCAGAGGACCTTCACTGTTCCTTCTGTCTGTCTGAAATGCTTTTCCCTCCTTTTCCCAGTGAGTTTACTCCTACTAATCCTTCAGGCTTCAGTGCTCTTTCCTGAACAGGCTTCGGGGGCAGGGGGTGATTTTCTCACCTCTGACTAGGTCAGATTCCCCATTATTGGCACATATAGTCATAGGTTGGTGTCTTCTTCCTTCCTTTCACGAGACTTGTTACTGTTGCAGTCGGCATTTGTTTGTTACTCTTTGGTTCTTTCCTGTGGTAGTTAGGAGTGCCCATGTATATTCTGGCTCTCTCTTCTTCCAGGCCCCTGGTAGGATTGTACTTCCCTCCTCACTAGAATTAGGTAGGTCTCTGTTCTTGCTTTGGCCAGTGGAATGTGAGCATAAGTAGCCTGTGTCACTTCTTGCCAGAAGGTTTCAGAGCAAGTTCATGCTTCTCCGCCTTCTCCTTTCCTTCTGGCATGGTGACTGGCATCGTCCTATATGGTCCTGAGTAACTACAGTGAACTGAAGTCCTTACCAACCCATAGGGGATATACAGTGTGAGCAAGTAATAAACCTTTGTTGTGTTCAGCAAAGCATCAATATTTTGCGAAATGTGTTACCACAGCATAACCTAGTGTATCAAGGCCGACATGATGTCATTCTCCTCAAAGAGTCTCCAAGTGCCATGAGGGTGGGAGCTATGTCTGTGGTGCTGGGCACATAATAGATCCCATAATCTCCTCCCATCTCCCCAAACTTAATTTTCCTTTGTTCATTCATATATTCATACATTCAATCAACATAAATTTAATTGGAGATCTCTTCAAAAAGCAGTAAACCTGCTAATGGAGGATTTGACAGGAGATATGTTCTCTTTCTGTTGACCTGAGGAGTGGTTCCCTCCTTTTCTGAATCTCTCCTGGGGAATCCAGATTGTCTTGCCAGATCCCACAGAAATCTGGTTAGGGCCAAAATAGTACAGCCAGCTGCCGTACACAGAGACTGAGCCCATGAACTTGGCTCCTCTAGCGGCACACAGATGCTAACTAGTCTCTGGCCTGCTTTGAGAAGTGTCAGAAAGTTCTAGTCATTGACAGCAACAGAAGCTCTTATGTGCAAGATGCAAGAGCCTTACTTTTTCTGTGCAGTGTCTGCAGACCCTCTCATCTGAACAGACGTGTGAAGTCAGGGTACTAAGGGCTCCAAGCCATAGGGAAGTTTCTTTATCAACTTCTAGGGTTGGTTCACCAAAGGAATGGAGTTGAGTATGAAGCCAGTCTGTGACCATCACGTATGCCAGGATGAAAGGGGGGCAAAAGAACCGCTAGTCTTGCTGAAAGCTTCAATATTAACCCAGTTCTATACGGGTAGAAGCAGGCCTTTTGAGAGAAACGTGCACGCAAGAAAACTGTTGTGATCATTGAATATACCCACATGTCAGTCAGCTCTGGATGCCTCACTTACTTGGTTAGAGCAAGATTGCAAAAGAAGCTGAAAGTTTAATCCCCAAATGGTCATTGCTTTGTTCTACGGCTCCAGACTCTCTCACCTCAATCTGTGTTTGCCTGACAGTATCAAGTCAATATGTGTGTAAACAGATCTGGAATGGGGAAAGCCCACTTCAAAAAAAAAATTTTTTTTTTATATTTTTGAGAGAAAACGAACACGGGACAGGGAAAGAGAGAGGGAGACGCAGAATCCAAAGCAGGCTCCAGGCTCTGAGCTGTCAGCACAGAGCCCAATGTGGGGCTTGAACCCACGAACTGTGAGATCATGACCTGAGCGGAAGTCAGATGCTTAATCCACTGAGCCACGCAGGTGCCCCAAGGGAAAACCCACTTCAAACCACCTGTTTTACTTAGGAAGGGCCAGAAGCAGCATCAATAGAAAAGGCAATACATTTATTGATACTAATTTAATGGGCATTCAAAGGGACCTGCTCGTTAGAGCCTGAAAGTATAGTAGTGTTTCTTTCTCACTAGTGTTCCTTTCTATTCTTATAGTAGCTTAACTGACCGAGCCACCCAGGCACCCCTTTTGTGTGTGTGTGTGTGTGTGTGTGTGTGTGTGTGTTTAAGTAATCTCTACACCCAACATGGGTCTTGAACTCATGATCTCAAGATCAAGAGTCACATGTTCTACAAACCAAGCCAGACAAACCAAGCCTCCTTGGAGGAGGCTTTCCCTCTCGGAAAAGATAGCATATTCTCAATGAAAACCCTAGCTAACAGTGACATCAACATCATTTGTTTGTGTCAAGCCTGGTTTTCCTAGCTTTCTCACTTAGCGTTTGTCAAGATGTTGTCTGTGGAACAAAGCCATTGGAATTGTTTATGGTAAGTACCTTGCGGCGGGGCTCAGGATTCCACATGTCTAGTGAGCTGCCTAGGTGATTTTTTACTATGTGTACTAAATTTTGAGAACCACCACCTTGGAGGAACCCTCTTTGAAAGTCCCAGGAAATTTATTTCCGTGGGCCATTTGTTCTTCACAGAAGAGAAGAGAGACTATCTTCCCTCCTGGGGGAGGCCACAGACCTTTCCAAGCTCCTCTTCTGTCCCCACTCTTGCTTCCAGTGTTCTTCTTTTACATTGGAACCAAATTTCCTTGATGGTCAGCATTGATTCCAATCCTGCTTGAGAGCAGCGATCAGTAAACCCAACTGGTGTACGGTCTGGTGTTCTCTGAGTACCACTTCAGTGAGAACAGTGCAGTATTGGTGTAAGGGAAGGGAGGACGTCAGCCTAGATGTCTAGGTGACGCTCCGGCTGAAACAGGTGCCTTATGGGTGGCATGCAGCCTACATTGTAACTGTTTTTTTTCTTGTTTAGATCACTTTCGTGGCCAGTATTGTGAAACAAGTGGTAAAGGGACTTGCAGCTTCATTTGGGCTGCTAAGTCCCAGCCAAGCCGTTCTGCTGTATCAGCAGTTTTCCATCCTCAAGAGCTGCCTGCAGTACAGCCAGACTTTAGCAGAGTATATTAGGAATGACTACAGAGAAGAATTCAGGTAAGGAAAGTCTGAATCTAATCTGCAGTCAGATCCACTCATTTCTGCAACATGGCCTGATACTTAGAAGATGGAAGTGATGGTGGGCAATTCTATTTTTGTTTTTAGTAATACTTCACTTTGATCCGTGGTAAAGTAGGATTTGGGGGAGCTCGTAAGCCATTGCCATTGGAAGTGTATTTCCAGGCTAGCAGAGACGAACAGAACGTCAAACTCTTTGAAGAGCTGTTTTTCACTTAGTCTTTGTTGTAGCCAACGCCTCACAGAAGCCGTCATGATTTTAACATGCTGTGAGTAATTAAGAGTAACAAACCCTACTGAAGGGGATGATAAATTAGGGATTGTGAATTTAAGGGACGCACTGGGAAAAAAGCAATTGATAAAGGAGAAACAATTAATGAGTGTGGTTATTACTGTCTGTTTTCTTTACCCCTCTCTCCCTCAGTAACAAAACAGAAAGGGAGAGCAGTAACAGACGCTAGTTTCATCAGCCGGCAGCTCGTTCTGCGCCTCAGGGGCTCCTACTTCTATTTATAGGCTGGCAGCCACTCAGCTCTGCATTAGCACCTATCAAGGAAAAAACCCAGCTTGTGTGTGACTGAAGATGAAAAGGGTACAGCAGGCACCGCTTTGCTACCAGTTTGGTTGCAGACCTGGAAGGATGTGAAGGCATACATTATGTTAGACTGGCTTTTTAAAACACTGCAGCCTGATTTGTGGACCCTGTTTTTTCTCCATGTGGTTTTACACCATAAGTCCCACTCTGGCTTCTATAAAATGGTTTTCCTTGGCCTGCTCTGAATTGGTCCACAAAACCTAATTTTTTCCTTTTTTTTTTTTTTAACATTTATTTATTTTTGAGAGAGACAGAATGCAGTCGGGGGAGGGGCAGAGAAAGAAGGAGACAGAATCTGAAGCCGGTTCCATGCTTCGGCTCTGAGCAGGGCCTGGTGCTTTGCTCAAACTCACAAACGATGAGATCCTGACCTGAGCAAAGTCGGAAGCTTAAAGAACTGAGCCACTCAGGTGCCCTCTCAGGTTTTTTTTTTTAAGGTATGGCATGTAATTCACCATTTTTCATACAGCATGAAATTCACCGTTCTGAAGTGTGCAATTCAGTGGCTTTCAATACATTTCACAATATTGTGCAACCATTACCACTAATTGCAGAATATTTTTTCTTTTTTTAAAAATGTATTTATTTCTAGGAGAGAGAGAGAGACAGCGTGAGCAGGGGAGGGTCAGAGAGAGAGGGAGATACAGACTCTGAAATAGGCTCCAGGCTCTGAGCTGGCAGTCAGCACAGAGCCCAACACAGGGCTCGAATCCACGAACCGCGAGATCATGACCTAAGCAAAAGTCGGACGCTTAACCGACTAAGCCACCCAGGCGCCCCTAATTGCAGAATATTTTCATCACCTCCAAAGAAACGTAGTACCCTTTAAGCAGTCACAGCCTATGCTCCCCTCCCCCCCAGATCCTGGCAACCCCTAATCTACTTTCTCTCTTTGTGGATGTGTCTGTTCTGGACATTCCACATCAACAGAATCATACAACATATGGCCTTTTGTGTCTGGCTTCTTTCACTTGGCATGATGTTTTCAAGGCGCATCCATGTTGTAGCATGTATCACACAGCCCAATTTTTAAATGATTAGTTATGCACATTTAAAAATCGGAACAGATGCCAAAATGGTGTCACATTCCTGCGTGACAAGAGTTGGCCAGAGGTCAGGAGCTGCTTCCCTCTTATATGCTTCATTAGTGTGCCACTGCCTCCTCTCTGCTCTTACCCCACCACACTCCTCCTAATTGGTTATCCGTGGGCATTTAGGCTTGTGATCCTTGTTGTAGTGACTTTCAATTTGCATGCATTAGACTCATCAGAGTAACTTAAGTAATACTGACACCCAGGTCTCACTGAGTGTTCATTTTGTCTGCAGTGGATCCTGGGTATTGACATTAAAAACAAACAAACAAACAAAAACCCCCCACCTCTCCCAGGTGATTCTTGTGCACCCAGGATTGAGAACCTATCTTTTAAGCCATCAGGGGAGGGCCAAAGGTTTTCTCACTTCTTTTTCTTCCCTTGGCCTTTCCTGAACTTTTACAGAGACCATGGGGTTGAATCCTGCTCTTCCCTCCTGAGTGGGGCCTCTGGGTCAGCACAACTTGACCCTTTCATTTCAAATTCCTGTGTGTTGCCTGAGGAAGCAAGATGCAAGATGCTCAGCACACACGGTGGTGAGGACAGCGCTGGCTTCCCTAGTAATGTCTTCAGAATGGAGACATTATTAATGAAATTCATTTCCTTTGCTGAAGTAAAGTGTCTCAGTCAGAGGAAAGGCACACAAAGCAGAGATGTTCTAGGTCACAAACAAGGGACATCACACCGCTGAGAATACTGGCTGAGTCTTATGGCTTAGACCCCCATATCCAACAGCCCTACACCCGTGAGTGTGTACACAGTGCTGTGAGCAATGTGAAAATTCTTGTTTTCAAAGCTATTTTGTTTCTTTTTATGATCTGCAGGTACTTTATTCACATGCCAGCCTTGGAAAAAAGGCTCCCATCGTGGTATCCTATTACCCAACCTACCACTCAGCTTTTTCATGAAGTTCTGAAATTGGTCGAACAGAAACAATGTGTGAAACGTTAATAAGAATCTAAAATGTTAATCAGGAGTCAACCTAATATTTATGAGAAAACTTTTTTGACTTATTTAATATCTGGCTCCCTTATAAACAGATTTTATTGAAATGTTCCATCAATAGCTATAAGAGAAGTCTTTAAATTGTTGTTTATCTGCCCCCAAGAAGCAACTTTAAATACAAGGACATACATAAAGTGGTGCTAAAAATGAGCTTTTCCAAAAAAAAGTTTCTAAAAATAGAAAACTATAAAGGAAACAGAAGCCCAAGGAGAGCCAATGTAGAAAGTGCAACCGGATGAGTTTTGTTGGTATAATAATGATGAGTGGTATGAAGCCACTGAAATACCCAGCGATAAACAGTGTAGAGTGGAAATTACAAAGTGATTGTGCGAGAAATGCTGAGCAAGTGTCCACCCCTGCTTCTCCACCTGTAAGAGTTCTAGTAAAGTAAGTATTCGCTGGAGAAAGAGCAGAAGAACACAGGCATAGCTCTAAGAAAAGTCAGTTCCTCATTTATCACGAGGGAGGAAGCTTGGGCTTTCGTCGATACAATTAAATGCATTCTGGTGCTCGGTTTCAGGCCCCCGTGGGCTAGTGTGAGCGGTCTATTCATATTCTCTGTGAAAGAGAAATTGTCTATAAGCAGTATGGCTCTCCCAACCATCTAAAAAATGTCTTCACTGTATCTTATGATAATAAACAAATCCAACAAAAATTTAACCTTGATATCACTGTGAGCTATTGAATTTGGGCTTCTAAGAACTTAGGAAGTGGGTCCTCTATTTGACTTATCATGCCGTGAAAGAGGATCTGGGAAAAACCCAAAGAAAGAGCTCCCAAGCCAGATTTGTCTGTGCTGTGAATTGGAGAGAGAATTAAACTCACTCAAGACATCTTATTACTGGTTGTGGCTAAGGTATTAACCAGCTATTTGACCTCAAACAAATCAGGTCTCCTTTCTGGGCCTCCTCTGCTATGTGGAAGGGTGAGATTAGATGTTCTCCAAGCTCTTGTGCCTCTAACATTCTCTGCCTGTGACAACACACTTCTTAAGACTCTGTGATGGGGTAGTGCATTTCTCTGCCATCCTGGCTCAATGGATGGTTTCACATTGATTCCAAATAATCCTGCGTTCTTTGGACCAAACATTTCTCTTTCAGCCGTCACCAACATCACTCCACAAAGCAGCCAAGGCTCTCAACTATCATCCATCAAAGACTACAAATCTTCTCGTTTCCAATCTGGAGTGGAGATGGGGGGAACAGAATGGTGTTTATGAATGTCCTGAGCTGTTAGATGAGGGATTGCTTCCAAAAGATGGTCAATCAGAAGAATGTGAAAAGATTCTTGGGACAAATGCAAGCAATATTTCAAACTAGACTAATGATGGACAGTGGGCTGACCCCTGGTGAATGGTGGAACCCACAGAATGACACCAAGAGGGTCAAAGCAGCTCTGCCTCAGCTTCTACACAATACCTTGGCTCTGGGCTGACAGCAGTGCTGGCTCTGCAGAGGGCTTGGGTTTCTCTCCTGCATGCCTTAGACAGGTGCTTGATGGGCTCCCTTCTCCCACTGTTCTCTTCTCTCTGAGAGTATACTTTATTTCATCTCTGGGAGCAAAAGCTCTGTCAGAATGCATCTGAATCTCTCCAAGTAGGACTACATCAGTGGAATTTTTGAAAGCTAATGGTTGAGTAATTTGTCATCTTGATTTTCTTATGACATTTGTCTATGCGTTTGCATAGTGTGGGAGGGGAAACAAAATTAATACATATTTTAAAGGCTTATGTTTCCACAGTTCTTTCCTATGGTGTTTTTTGCATTGTTGCTAAAGCCAAGAAAATCAGTAAAGAATCCATCTCTGTAAGTAATCAGACACATTTGGGGTGCCTGAGTGGCTCAATAGGTTAAGAAGCTGACTTCGGCTCAGGTCATGATCTCACGATCCATGGGTCTGAGCCCCGCATCCGGCTCTGTGCTGACAGCTCAGAGCCTGGAGCCTGCTTCAGATTCTGTGTCTCCCTCTCTCTCTGCCCCTCCCCTGCTCATTCACTGTTTCTCTCTGTCTTTGAAAAAGAAATAAACATTAAATTTTTTTTAAAAAAGTAATCAGACACATTAGGTTGATTAAATATTGACTTCAGCTACAAAGTAATTACCTGTAGGAAGTCAAATTGTAGAAAAATTTTCAATATGGAAATCACACATATAACTTTTTACAATACAAAGGATCACCAAAAAGCAAGCACATATAGCTAGTTTTCAGGCTGGGCTCAAGATTCTAGACTCTGACCACTTCTATAATACAGGCATTGCCATTTATCACCTGCACTGAGAGTAAACCCACAGTAATCAGCTCTACTGTTTTACACACACACACACACACACACACACACACAATAGGGGGAAGAGCATGGGTTTTGAGGCCAAAATGGTTGAGTTTAAATCTCAGCTCTGCACACGTTTTGGACATTGGGAAGTTACTTAACATCTCTAAGCTTCAGTCAAAACAAAGATAATACAACCTATCCCATTGGGTTGTTAGGAGATTTTAATGCAAAAATGTTGTAATGCAACATATCATGGTATGTGGCATGTAGTAAGGATTTGGTACATAGTATTTATTATTATTATTACCATTGCTATTACTAAAATAACACTGAAGCTGGCTGAGAACTTACAGATTAATAAGTACTGGCCCTTAAAAAAATAAGTACTGGCTTTATTTTTTTTGCACAAATGCAGGGAGTAGCTACTATACTAGCTACTATGCTCAGAGAGCCCCTGATCAATATAGCATCGAAGAACAGATTCATTTGGTTATTTCTTAAATATTTATTTATTTATCTATTTATTTTGCAAGAATGAGAGAGAAAGAGGAAGTGCAAGTTGGGGAGGGATAGAGAGAAAGAAAGAGAGAGAATCCCAAGCAGGCTCTGTGCTGCTAGAGTAGAGCCCAACGTGGGATTCCAACTCACTAACTGTGAGATCATGACCTGAGCCAAGATCAAGAGTCAGACACTTAACCGACTGAGCCACCCTGGTGCCTCAGAGTCATTTGCTTATTAAATAAAAAATTTGATTTTCCATTAGTGGGAGTGTGATTTAATTGCCCAGTGACTATTTCTGTTGCTTACCACCAGGAATAGTTGACTCTAACTGACACTATCAGTGCAAGAGCTATGTGGGAAATATTCTTCCCACAGGTAGACAGAGAGCTTTTTAATTACATAAACTTTTTCAGCCTTTGACTTAAACAACTAAGTACTAATGGATCAAACTGATAATACTGTATTTATAGAGTTCCTAATTGATTTACACATAGTGTTCATTTTACTGAAATCTAGATAATCTAGAAACTGTAAAGAGGGAAAAGCTTGAAGTCCCTATAATTGATGACATATTTTACATGTTTCCAAATTGCATCCCACTCACAGATAGCAATACTTTTAATAGTGTATAGGAATGCCTGACAGTACAGTAATAGATGTGCTTTGAGGCATTTGATAAAAGTGGTCAAAGTTTGCTGACTGGTGATAAGCTCCAACCTGTGACATTATATATTCTTTCTCTGAGGTTAGACTCACTTGTTTTATATTTAACATATTCGTAGCATAGAGAGGTTCAGTGATAATTATGGAAGGGAATATGGAAATTTCTTTAAGAAATTAATTGAATGGCAATTTTGGAGAAACTTTTAATAGTATTAACTATCTGATTTCTTTTTGTTCAGTGTATCTACTTGTAAAATGCAGTGCTGGTTTGTAAGGTCCACTTGGACTTTGGTCTCTCTAGAAGACAGGCAGTCAGCATTCTCCATCCAGTCAGACCAAGCACTCTTGTATCTGCATATCTGTGTGTATGAGGTCTGAGGCTTTCCTCATTTGGAAGGCAGCATGACTCCTTGGCTAGAGATCTTGGTAGTATGACTTTGTGGCTTAAAGTTCAGATGCTATGTCAGAAAGACCATGTTTTCATTCCCTCTTGTCTACTTCCTTGTCCCCCTCCCTTTGTTACGTTAGTTAACCTCTTTCAGAACTCCCATTTTATCAACTGTAAGATAACAAAAAGCCTACCTTAAGGGTTTTTGTGAATATTTATTCATTTATATATAAACACATAATTCTATGGCTACTATATACTGGGACAAACCATACGGCATTGCCATTTCAAATTCAAAATTGTTGATATCCACAATTTCATATGGTTCAAACGAAAAGCCTTCAATAAATTGTAGCTATTATCCTAATAGAAATACTAACTGGCTTGATGAACTTAGACTTTAAATACTTACCATTTATTCTAATTTCCCAGATAGTAGGACACTTTGTTATAACCTGGCTTATTTTTGCAGCTTGGATAAACCTCAAGCTATCTAGTTCAATTGCTAATTATTAAGCAAGCATAACATACTTAAACATGTTCAAATTAAATTTTATATTTTCTTCTTGCATCACCCCAAATAAAAAATCTGTTCTTCTACCAGCCTTCTCCTCAGTGAATGGTACTTCATTCATCCCACTGCTCACAAGAGAAACTTGAGAAACCGCTGTGTTTTTTTCTTTCTTTTCATTCACCTAATGCAGCCTATCAGCAATGCTTATTGGAAATGCCGTCAAAATAAATTTGGAATCTATGGACTTCCCAGAATTACAGCTTTCACCCTGTCCAAGCCTCCAGCACCTACTGCAACAGCCTCTTTATTTAGTCTCCCTGTTTTCAACCTTGAACCCTACAATCCTTTCTCTAAGAGTGATCTTTTGAACAAGAGAATCAACACATTTATGATTTAAAACCTTCCTATTACCCAGGAAGAAATCCAAAGTCCTTAATAACTTTTAGGGCCCTTCACGACCTGGCCTCTGACTAATTCTGTGACCTAACCCAATTGCTTTCCTCACTTTCTATTCCTCAAACACACTGGCTTCTGTGGCGTTCCTTTAAAACCCCGAGTCCTTTCAAGCCCTAGAAACTTGCCCTAGCAAATCCTTTTCCCCCAGGTCTTCAAGTGTTACTTCAAAGAGGGCTTCTCTGATCACCTCTCCAAAGTAGCCTCCTACCCACCTACATCACATCGCAATGTATTTGTTTACCTGGGTATTTTTGCAATGTAAGAATTTAACAATGTAAGCTCGGTGAGGGTCTGGCCTTCATTTGTCCTGTTCAATATGATGACCCAGCAACTGGAGTGGTGCCCAGCACAGTGTCTCTTCTGCATTGAGTGAAGGAATGGACTCAGGGAATGGGCGAAGGAGGCCACAGAGAAGGGAGCAGCCCCAGCCCCAGTGCTCGCCTCCCAGCAAACTCATGAGAGACCCCGAGTGAGGCCTATACAAGACTACCGGGCCAATCCACAGTGTTGTGACATACAATAAAAGACTGAATTTTTTCTCCAGATTTATAGAAGTGTAATTGAGAAAACTGTAAGATATTTACGAACGTACCATGTGATTTCCCTTCACCCATCCATCATCTCACATGGTCACCTTTTGGTTTTTTTTTTTGTTTTTTTTTGTTTTTAAATGTTTGTTTATTTCTAGGAGACAGAGAGAGAGACAGCGTGAGCAGGGGAGGGTCAGAGAGAGAGGGAGTCACAGACTGAAATAGGCTCCAGGCTCTGAGCTGGCAGTCAGCACAGAGCCCGACGCGGGGCTCGAACCCACGAACTGTGAGATCATGACCTAAGTGAAAGTCGGACGCTTAACCAACTAAGCCACCCAGGCACCCCGGTCACCTTTTGTTTTTTAATTTTTTTTACTGTTTATTATTTTTGAGAGAGAGAGCGAGCAAGCACATGTGCGGGGAGGAGAAGAGAGAGGGAGACACAGAATCAGAAACAAGCTCCAGGCTGTCAGCAAAGAACCCGACGCGGGGCTCAAACCCACAAACAGGGACATCATGACCTGAGCCGAGGTCGGACGCTTAACCAACTGAACCACCCAGGCGCCCCCATATTCACCTTTTTAAATGAAAATATTTAAGTTCTAATTTCTTAGCAAGTTTCAATTATATAATATAGTATTATCAGCTATGGTCACAATGTTATACATTAGATTCTCAAACCTTCTTCATCTTACAACTAAAAGTTTGTAAGGGGCACCTGGGTGGCTCAGAGCCTGGAGCCTACTTCAGATTCTGTGTCTCCCTCTCTCTCTGCTCCTCCCCCACTCTCTCTCTCTCAAAAATAAAAATTAAAAAAAATTAAAAATAAAGTTTGTACCCTTGAAAATTTGGAGAGGTAGCAACCTCTCCCTATCTCTCCTTCTCCCTAGACCCAAGCAAGCACTTTCTACTCTGTTTCTATGAGCTCAACTTTGTTTTGTTTTGTTTTTAAATAAAGGGTTGTTCTAAGCTTCTGAGCTTTGGGCTGTTTTTTTGTTAATTTATTTTGTCACACTCGAAGTATTTTATTTTTGTACTTAATAGAAACATTATTTTCAAATAGGATACATGATGCAGATAAAAACCTAAATACAAATATTTAGGAAGTATTAAGTACCCTACCTATTCTCACTAATCTTCATTTGATATTAATCATTAATTAATCTAATCCTTGCTCTTTTACCAAAATTCAACAGAAAAATAACCAAGCTCACCTTCACAGGAAAGAACTCGTATATATTTCCAATGCTTCCTGCTTTCGTTTCCTTTCCTTACCTACAAGAATAATAAAGAGGAAAAAATTCATATCACAGTGTGGTGTTGCTGGTATGTATAAAAAACCCTTGACAGCCATCAGCAGTTTCCCTGCTGGCCATCTTCATCTTCTAAGTCTTTCCTACTCCCCGCCCTTCCCCCACCACCAAGTGGTTTACTAAACAGCAATAGATAAAACAATCAAGAATGTTTCCATTTATTATAAGTAAAATTATACATCATGTCAATGTTAGGGTAATTCCAAATGAAATAATGTACCACGGTCAGGTACTCTAACTAGCTGAAGTGTTTCACTTCTCTGTATGTTCCTGCTATTTTTTCCTACTTTGTTAAAATCATAAATTTTCCTAATTGTTACTATAAATGGATTACATAATCTTCTGAACAGTTCTTTTAGTTCCTTTATCTTACTTAAGAATTTCTTAATGTTTATTTATTTTTGAGAGAGAGAAAGTAGGGGAGGGGAAGAGAAAGAGAGAGAGGAGGCACAGAATCAGAAATAGGCTCCAGGCTCTAAATTGTCAGCACAGAGCCTGACATGGGGCTCAAATCCACAAACTGTGAGATCATGACCTGAGCTTAAGTCTGATGCTTAACCTACTGAGCCACCCAGGAGGCCCTCTTCTAGTCCCTTGAAAATGGGATTTGTATCTGTCTAGACAGAGCACGGTCCACATCGTCCCTGTCTCTTACTTTGGAATCACACAGTACAAATAAGAGCTAACTGCTTAAGTGCTGCTGGTATGACACACACCAAGTGCCTTGACATTGAGTCTTCCCTCAACCCTTCCTCTCCCAGAAGGGACTGGTGAGGGGAAGTTGTCAAGCATGGAGGAGACAAGGTGTTTGAAGGTTTAGTGGTTTGATATCAGAGACTTCTGGCTTCTAGGTCTGGGGAAACCTTGGGTCAAAGCATTTTCTTTTCTTTCCATTTTTTCTAGTCGGCTTTTCCTTCCTTGTTGCCTTCTACTTGGAAGATGACTCTGACCCTGAAGAACTAAGAGGAGCTCTGGGTGGGGCAAAAGAAAAGGAAGGAAGATTATTTACCCCAAGATTTGGAAAGAACCAAAGAGGACCTCTAAGTTTCCGTCTAGGGGGCCCATTCCGCTGAAGGCCCCAGGAGGGGTAGGAGTTTCAGAGCACAAGTTATGCCTATAAGTAAAGATGTGGGAATTACCGAAGCACTAACTCACTTCCCTCCTCTTTCTACTTCTGAAAGTGATGGGGACAGAGCAGTAGTGGTGTTAACAGTGACTGTGGAGATGCTGATCCGTTTAGCCATCAAGGAGGGCAGTGAAGGAAGGCAAAGAAGGTTGTAGACCAAGTGGCATAGAACCACCGTGGGGTTTTGGGGGCTATCCTGCAGTAACTGCCATTGTTTATAACAGTTTCTACAAGGAAATTGTTTAATCTGCTGCACCGCTGACCTACAAATGAATCTACATTTATAAAGGGAGTATTTTGCTTCTATTAGCAACTTTAACCACCAGAGGGCATAGTTGGGTTAGAAGGACAAAGCTCTAAGCTGGAGAATGGACTCTTAAACTTTTAAAATTCCTGTGGACCTTCAAAATTAAATTATTTTTTGTTGTCATGCTTCTTTAATATGTACTAACATAAATCTAGTTGTATGAAAGCTCCTTATGCTCTTATTAAATCAACACAAATTTATTTATTACTTTTTTAATGTTTACTTTTGAGAGAGAGAAACAGAGCACAAGTAGGGGAGGAGCAGAGACAGAGGGGGAGACAGAATCCAAAGCAGGCTCCAGGCTCCCAGCTCTCAGCACACAGCCCAACACGGGGCTCAAATTCACAAACTGAAAGATCATGACCCAAGCTGAAGTTGAACACTTAACCAACTGAGCCACCCAGGCGCCCCAAAGCAACACAAACTTATGAATGAAAAGTTTATAAAATTAAATACACATTAATATTGTTAATGTAATGCATGGCATTTTGCTGAAACTCCAAATCCTCTTGCAAAATGAATACAGTACACTATAAAACGTAGTATCCTGCTATCACATTTTACTCTTCTCTTTCAGAGCTACTACACGTCTTTATTTACAGGCCATGCTGTCCCTTAACTTGGCTTGGCTTGAACATTTCCTTACCTGGAGTGAAATCTGCCTCTGTTCTCTTTCTGACCAGGGACAATTAAAGTTTTCCCACTTAGGGACAAACAATGGATAAGTGTAAACAATGCAAACACAGGCATTTCATTGAAATGAAAACTAAACTTCAAATTCTCTAAGAAACCCCACAGACTTTCAAGTTGCAAACTAGTCCCCTCCCCTGGGAGGAAAAACAACAAAAAAAGCCAAAAACAAAAAAACTAGTCCCCAGTTTGAAAGGGTCTGCTATAGAGGATAAGGGGCTCAGAATGTTTCAACTATGGCAACTAAACATCATGGTTTCCCTGGGTGGTTTATGCTTTTCTTCCTAGTACCCCCATTTCATTTATAAAAGTGTCCTCATTTGGATGATAAAGTGTAGGTTATATACCCGGGTTATAAGCTAGTCCTTTCACGGAGTTTTAAGATCAGCAAAGACCTGTGCCTTAGCAGTAGGATTAGGAAACAAAAGACGCTAAAGCCGTATACAGAAGTTTCACAGGCTTCTCCCAGAGGCCAGTATGAGTGAAGCTTTGAGGGTTCAATCAAACTGTAGACACGTTCTGATCTCCTTTTGTGACTCACAGGTCTCAGGGGTTCCCCCTACTCCCTACCCTCCCAAAACACCGCCTTAAAATTTAAGCAAGCTAGAAGAAAGGAAATAAAGTGAAGGATTTCATCACACTTGGGATCCTCTCTATTTGAGAGCATATAAGGTCATTTTAAGGTAGGAGGAGCAAAACTTTTCAAAGAGTCACATTTACTCAGACAAGCTGGAAGACAGGACAGGAGTTTTGTAACTGTATGACATAATTTGGCTAACACTGTGCATTGGACTTGCTATACAAAACGATTCCTTACTGCCGAGTCTCAAGACCAAATTCAGTTGCCAATGTGACTTCAGATGGTTCAGTGTTAACAATAATGAAAAGATGCCAGGAGCACCTGGGTGGCTCAGCTGGTTAAGTGTCAGACTCTTGACTTCAGCTCCAGTCTTGGTCTCAGGGTCGTGAGTTCAAACCCCATGTTGGGCTCCGCACTGGCACTGGGAGCGAAGCCTACAAAGGAAGGGAGGGAGTGAGGGAGGAAGAAAGAAATGCCACGAAAAAGTGAATTTTAAGGAGACCAAGAAACGTTTCTCTGAAACATAGAGTATGCTGTGTGTGTGTGTGTGTGTGTGTGTGTGGTGGACCAGATCCAAGAACCAGGGAGGTCCACAAACGGAAATTTGCTGAGACTGTTCTGTTGAAGCGACGCTGACGAGAGCATCCCAGCAAGCTGGAGTCCTCATGCTTTTAGAATGTGACTATCACCAGCATTATTTCATACTCAACCAAGCCCCAACTGGGACAACTTGTCATAATGGACAAGACGGGCAGAGAGGGAAGAAAGCACTATCTGTCTCTGGCCTATGTGCCAGGGGCATTCAATGTGGGGGAAATGACTTGAGTGGACTGTTCGAAGGTTTAAGGGGCTCCACATGATTTCCACGGATCTTGTCCCAGAGAGAAATAAATTCAATAAGCATCTTTTCTGGGTTAGTTGGGTACTTAGGACATACAAAAATAAATAAAACTGGGTCCCTGTTCTAACAAGCTAAGTTTTCTAAGCTAAATTATTTAAATACATTCTTCAAAATTTTTGCCTTATCATCTGTATTTTTAGTTATTCAATAATTTTCTATGATCTCTACCTACTTTAGCCATGTCCTAAAGGATTATCTGGGAAATCATGGAGTTGGTTGATCTAGACATATATATTTTAAATACTTGTGTGTACATAGAATTCTAATGTACATTCTTGTTTATTTTTTTTACAATTTTTTTCATTTTTACTTTTTCAGAGAGAGAGAGTGAGTGCAAGCAGGGGAGGGGCAGAGGGTGAGGAAGGGAGAGAACCCCAAGCAGGTTCCATGCCCAATGCAGAGCCCCACATGGGGCTCGATCCTATGACAGTGAGATCATGGCCTGAGCTGAAATCAAGAGTCAGACAATCAACTGAGCCAGCCAGGTGCCCATCTAATGTACACTTTCAAATAAACACAATTTTTGGGGTGCTTGGGTGGCTCAGTTAAGCACCTGATTTTGGCTCAGGTCATAATCTCACAGTTTGTGGGTTCAAGCCCTGCATCAGGCTCTGTGCTGACAGCTCAGAGCCTGGCACCTGCTTCAGATTCTTTGTCTTCCTCTCTCTGCCCCTCCCCTGTTCTCACTCTGTCTCTTTCTCTCTTTCAAAAATAAATAAACATTAAAAAAAAACCTCACAATTTAAAAAATTTTAAATGTCTTTTCTTTAAACTACCTAAAATAATCTTTGTACCCCTCCATGAGAATGATAATAGTAAGGTATACTCAAAATATTTTATAAGGGGAGAACAGGTCACGTGATAGACATGCAAAGAAAAATGTTACAGGAAATCAAAAGAGTTTAAATTTAATTGGGTGCATCAAGGAGGTCAACTTAGAAGAGTTTGTATTTGAGGAGGTTATAAAAATATCTAAGGCTATAATTTTTCTTAACACTACAGAACATGGAAAATGATAAGGCTTGACAAAGCTCGGTGGTTGGTGAGTGCATAGATATTCCTATATCATTCTCTTTATTTTTCTGTATGCTTGAAACATTTCACAGTAACAAAAATAGAGTGTGTTTGGAATTTTGAGAAGAGAAAAAGCATTCCACGTAGAAGAGAAATAAGAATGAGCATAGAATCCTGAAATTCAGGCTGGGTTGTCTGTTTCAAAGTGCTGGAAGACAAGGTTGGAACAATCAGATGCTGTCAGATCATGCCGGATCCTGGTTAAATGGTCCTAAAAATCTGTAGATGTGGGAAACCCCTAGAGGTTTCTAATGAACAATATACGATCAGAATGGCAGATTAGGAATAGAACTTTAGGAGAAATTTGTAAGATGGGGAGAGCCTAGATTTGGAAGGATATAATAATGATTCACGTAAAAATATGGTTATCTATCTAGGTTCCATAATATCCTGATTTGTTTCCTTATTTTGCTAGCATGCATTCCATTTTTATTAAGGAAAAAAAAAGTCATGGGCTCCTGGCTGGCTCTGTTGGTAGAGCATGTGACTCCTGATCTCCATGTTGGGCGTGGAGCTTAGGAAAGGAAAGAAGAAAGAGGAAGGGAGGAAGGAAGGAAGGAAAGGAAGGAACCTATTCCCACCAGACATACTTCCTCCTTCCTACCCCCGATCCTTTGTAGTTGAATCCAATTATATTGTAGACAGGGTTGGTAAACTTTCTCTATGAATGGTCAGATAGTAAATATTTTAGGCTTTGCAGGCCACATGGTCTCTGTCGTAACTGCTTCGTTGTAGTGAGAAAAGCAGCCGTAGACAATACATAATGAATGAGTTTGGCTACATTCCAATAAAACTTTATTTACAGAGACTGAAATTTAAATTTCAGAAAATTTTCATGTATCATGAAGTATTTTTCTCAACATTTAAAAAATGTACAAATCATTCTTAGTTTTAGACTATATAAAAATTGGCTGCAGATTAGAGTAATGCAAAAGAAAACCACAATGAGATACCGCTTCTCACCCCCTAGGCAGCTATTATAAAAAAGATGGATAATAGCAATTGTTGGCAAAATTGAAACCCTCACACATTACTGGTAAGAATGTAAAATATCACAGCTGCCTTCGAAAACAGTCTGGCAGTTCCTCAAACAGTTAAAGAGAGAGTTACCATATGATCTGGCAATTCTACTCCTAGGTATTCACACACCCAAGAGAAATGAAAACATATATCCACACAAAATACTGTATACAAATGTCCATGGCAGCATTATTCATAACCAAAATGTGGAGGCATCCATATAATAAATTATTTGGCAATAATAGGAAATGAAGTATTGATGTGCTACAACTCGGATGAATCCTGAAAACATGCTAAGTGGAAGAAACCAGGCATAAAAGACCACATATTGTATGATTTCACTTACAGGGAATGTCAGAATAGGCAAATATATAAAGACAAAAAGTAGATTAGTGATTAATTACATTTAGGGGAGACAGGGGGAATGACTGCTCACGGGTATGGCATTTTTGGGGGGTATGATGAAAATGTTATAAAATTAATTGTGGAGACAGATGCACAGCTGAGGAAATATATTAAAAACCACTGAACTGTATACTTTTTAAAAAAATTAATTAAAAAATTTTTAACGTTTATTTATTTTTGAGAGACAGAGAGAGAAAGAGCATGAGCAGGGGAGGGGCAGAGATAGAGGGAGACACAGAATCTGAAGCAGGCTCCAGGCTCTGAGCTGTTAGCACAGGGCCCGATGTGGGGCTCGAACTCATGGACCAGGAGATCATGACCTGAGCTGAAGATGGACGCTTAACCGACTGAGCCATCTGGGCGCCCCTGAACTGTACACTTTAAAAGAATTATATGGTACGTGAATTATACCTCCATAAAGCTGTTAAAGAATAAACGGTAACAGGCTACAGACTACTTGGTTCTGCATGTGGAATTGTGACAACCTCTGCTATAGATACCAGATAAACTGGTTCCTTTCAGGAGCTTACTAGTGGATACAGCTACTTAAATCTGGAAAATTCAATTTAGAAGAGCTGGAAGATGACCAATCAGATAGGCTTTTGTTGTTGGGGCTTGCTGGGGAGGGGAGCTCCATGTCTTACAGATGTGTGATACAAGCAATGACGAACTCCCATCAACTCAGTGGTTTGGAATTCAATCCAGGGCCAGCCCACATGCTCAGAGATACCCAGACTCATGTTATTTCCAGTATTGAGCTCTTGCAGAGACACAGGCTGTGAAGATCTTCCTTGGTCCCAGCCAAGCTTCTCAGGGAAGCAATCGTTTTGTCCATCTCTCTTCTCTTAAACCAGCTGGCTAGTTAGCTGAAATTCCTCAACTTCCCATGGTTGAAAAAAAACCTTCATCTCATTGCCTCTTTGAAGAGGTGATGAAAACATTTAATCTAAATTTTTCTTTTTACTTAAAAAAAATTTTTTTTAATAAAGGGGGCACCTAGGAGTGCCTGGGTCAGAAGTTAAGCTTCTGACTCTTGGTTTCCACTCAGGTCATGATCTCATGGTTTGTGAGTTTGAGTCTCACATCAGGCTCTTGACTAACAATAGGGAGCCTGCTTTGGATTCTGTCTCTCCCTTTCTCTCTGCCCCTCTCCTGCTTGCTCTCTCTGTTTTTCTCTCAAAATAAATAAATAAATAAACTTAAAAAAAGGTAGGAGGCACCTAGCTGGGTCAGTTGGTGAAGCATGCACTCTTCAACTTGGAATTGTACGTTTGAGTCCCATGTTGGATGTAGAGATTACTTAAAAAATAAAACCTTAAAAATAATAAAATAAATAAAATAAAATAAAATACTAGCAAGGTTTAACTGGAAGAGCATTTATTTTAGGAATAATGCTTTTTTTAAAATGTTTATTTTTGAGAGAGAGAGAGAAGAGAGAATGAATATTGAATATGAGCGGGGAGGGGCAGAGAGAGGGAGACACAGAATCCAAAGCAGGCTTCAGGCTCTGAGCTGTCAGAACAGAGCCTGATGGGGGGCTTGAACCCACAAGCTGTGAGATCATGACCTGAGCTAAAGCTGGACGCTTCACGGACTGAGCCACCCAGGTGCCACTAGGAATAATGCTTTTAAAAGACTTTGAAAGTTGTATTCCAGAACTGCTACCCATGCACTGGTCAGAATTAAGACTGTCCCAAATTTTGTAATGGACAATCTTATCCACCTCTTTATATCTTTTGTCTTAAAGCCTTAGAATTTCCCAAATGAAATATCTTCTTCAGGAGAGCTAAACATTTTAGGAAATAAAGCACAGAGCAAGCCTTCTGCTTTCAAGAGGGAAGTTTCTCAAATGACTTCCCGGCTCAATACTGGGATAATTCGTGCTCCATTTCCTTTCTCTTTATGCCTTGCAGATGGTAATAGCTAATTTTTAAAAACTTGGAAGAGAATCTTTGTTTTTATCATTATGTGTCAAGAACAGGTCATCTGTAGAAAGAAATGTTTAATATTATGCAGAAAGCACAGCCCCAAGAGTCTCTCTGAAGTCCTTTGCCTCATATGCAAATGGATGAATCGATGGAAATGCCACTTTTTAGCAATGCAGGCAAGAATGAAGGAATGAATCATCAGATGAGTTAAGAATTTAACAATACATACATAGTTGAGGAAAAAATACTCAAAAGATCTTCTTTGAGGAGGACACGATATGAATTTTAATAATGTTAATGACGCCACTAAAAGAACCAAATAAGTCCATGATTATTTAAAACACAAAGCGGAAAGAAAATAAAAAATAAAAATAAAATAAAATAAAACACAAAGCAGGGGCCCCTGGGTGGCTCAGTCGGTTAGGCGTCCAACTTCAGCTCAGGTCATGATCTCATGGTCTGTGAGTTTGAGCCCCACATCAGGCTTTGTGCTGACAGCTTGGAGCCTGGGACCTGCTTCAGATTCTGTCTCTCTCTCTCTCTCTCTCTCTCTCTCTCTGCCCCTCCCCTGCTGGTACACATGCTTTCACGCGGGTGTGCTCTCTCTCTTAAAAATAAACATTAAAAATTTTAAAACACAAAGAGAGTTTTAATGAATGCTTCAATATTCAATTTGTAGAATTAACTAGAAAGAACATGTTGACAAAGATACAATTCCAATCTAATTCTGGAGCTCAAATAGTGTTAGTGTATGAGAACATTTTTATTTTATTTAGAAAAATGATAAAAAATGTGGAGTTCATAGTACAGCACTAGCAAAATTGATTACTATAATTAGTTCAGCAACTAGTAGTTATTTAGTATCAACTATGTGCTAATCACTGTAAGGTTTAATAAGACCCAGTGCCCATCTTTGAGAAGCTTACTTTATAGCAAGAGGAATAAAATTAACAAAAATAATTATAACAGTGGTTATAATTGATAATAAATGACCAGGAGGGAAAGTTTTGTGAGCCATAAGGAAAAAAGGCTTATGTGTTATTGAAACGATTAGTAAAATGTTCATGAAGGACGTGACATTTGAGATGAGAAAACAGTAACATCTTCATAGTCTGGGATATGAGAGAAGAGCATTCTAGGCAGCGGTACAGCAACAGCAGAAGTACACAAGTGGAAAAGCAGGAGAGGTTTTTGGGAAATGGAAGAGCTATTTTGCCAGAGTGTAAACCACTGTATATTTTTGGGGGGAAGAAAGACAGTAGGAAATACAGTTGGAAAAGTAGGTAGGGAGCCCCTGCGTGGCTCAGTAGGTTAAGTGTCCAACTCTTGGTTTCAGCTCAGGTCATGATCTCGTGGTTCATGGGTTTGAGCCCTGTGATGGGCTCCGTGCACACAGCCCAGAACCTGCTTCAGATTCTCTCTCTCCCTCTCTGCCCCTCTCCAGTTTGCACGTGCACGGGCTGTCTATCTCTCTCTCTCTCAGAATAAATGTTTTTTTTAAAAAGTAAGTAGGAGTCAGACTGTGATGAGTTTTTCATTCACTCACTCACACATCCAACAAACATTCACTGAGCATTTGTGCTAAACACAGAGGTAAAAAAAAAAAAAATAGAGACTTGAATGCTATAACCACACCAATTGTGTATTCACTGACTTTCACGACTAGCAGTCTAAACGTTCCTCTGATAAAATGAAGTCACATTACTTGTATGCTCCTCACATTTCATACAGAATTAGACCAGTTTATCAACAGTGGGGGTCTGAATCTATGCAAAGAGAAATGCCTTTCTTTCTGTCTCACAGGGTTCAACAGCAATTTTGAGGAAGACAGAAACACATTTGCAACCAATTATACTTTCAAGTTACACTCTAGTTTCAAGGAACTAGAGCAAATTCCTTATCAGGTTTGGAAGGATTTAACCTGTTCCTCTCTGGGAATAGTGATGGATGCAGCTTGTTCCGCAAGAGGCTGATCCTGCTCAACTGGTCCCAGGGAGGGTGAGAGCATGATGATAACCGTGTCTCAGTGGCTGACCCACCAAACTGGTCACGTGGGCTTTATCAACAGGAAGCTACTGCAAAGACAGGCGCGCCTGGGTGGCTCAGTCGGTTAAGCGTCTGACTCTTGATTTCGGCTCAGGTCATGATCTCACATATCATGATTTTGAGCCCTGCATCGGGCTCTGTGCTGACAGTGCTTGGGGTTCTCTCTCTTCCTCTCTCTGCCCTTTGCCTGCTCATACTCTCTCTCTCTCAAAATAAATAAATGAAAATAAAAACATGTTTAAAAACTGCTTTAAAAAAAAAGAATTCCAAATTCTTGCAGCTGATCAGTCTTGAACATGATTAGAATATCTATCCATATGCTGAAGGTGTGAGGGGCGCCTGGGTGGCTTAGTCGGTTAAGCGTCCGACTTTCGCTTAGGTCATGATCTCACGGTTCGTGGGTTCGAGCCCCGCGTCGGGCTCTCTGCTGACTGCCAGCTCAGAGCCTAGAGCCTATTTCAGAGTCTGTATCTCCCTCTCTCTCTGACCCTCCCCTGCTCACGCTGTCTCTCTCTCTCTCCTAGAAATAAATAAAAAATATTTAAAAAAATAAAATAAAATAAAATTACATATGCTGAAGGTGTGCCACTTTGAAGATCTGTTGAAAATGTGGGAACTCAGATTTTATTTTTTTATTTTTTTAACGATTATTTTTGAGAGACAGAGAGAGACAGAGCATGAGTGGGGGAGGGCCAGAGAGAGAGGGAGACACAGAATCTGAAGCAGGCTCCAGGCTCTGAGCTGTCAGCAAGCCTGACACAAGTCTCAAACCCACAATACCTGAGCCGAAGTCAGACACTTAACTAACTGAGCCTGCCAGGCATCCCGGGAACTCAGATTTTAAAGTAGCAAACATGGGCATGCTGGCTATTAAAATAGGGAGGTGTGTCTACATTTAAACGCTTTAAAAGAAAATGTGAAATAACAAAGTGTTAAAAAACAGAAATGGAAGTATCTAAAATGTAGAGCAATTATATAGATGACAATTAAAATGAAATGTGAAAATGTATTAGGGAAAGGGCTCTATTAAAGATTATCATTAATTCAAGGGACTTCCTAGGCTGAGTGTGAATTGTGTATAAAGTGGGGTTAGAGGCTTAAAAAGCTTTATCAGTTTGAAGCCAGAATCGGTGGAACTCCCTGTCCTCGGGGCTTTAACCCAGGCCTAATATTAAACACTCCAGGAACTGCTGCCAAAGTTGTGTTTGTACCCAGGAAACAAGGGCCACATGCAAGTCCTTACACAAAGCTTCTGGGACTTGAATAGCCTCACTTTTCTACCTACTCTTTTCTACTTACCACTCACGTGCTAGTCTTCAATAATACAGTATCTCAGAGTACCTAATCACTGTCCCTTCACCCCCTCAACCTGAAATCCACGTTGGGCCAGCCCAATCAGGAAAATGGCCTAGTTCTGATCCCCCAGACAAATGAAGGAACCATTTTTAAAATCAAATTTCTGCCGGCTCACATTCCCTATAAATTGGAAAGGAAGACACAGCAGAAACACCATTTATTTAATTCAGCCAATCAGTGTAATGTTTGAGTGCCTAATATATTCCTAGCATTGTGCTTGATGCTATTAGGGAGAGAAGTGTCAGAGGCTAATAGTCAGGAACACAGGATGAGCACAACTAAATAAAGAAGACACAAGACAGGACACGATTATCTGTTATCGTTCCCCTTTGTATGTACTGTGCTAAGAAGGTGCCCTTGTCAAACTGCCTTGCTACCATGGTGACAGTTACTAAGAAATGCACAGATCCACATATGAACTGGTTAGAGAATTCTGCTTGTTGCTGTTGTTTTTAAATATGTAGTTTCTCCAGTCAAATGAATGGTTCTTAACGTTGGTCTCCAATTTTCTCTACGGATTCTCTGTATTTGCGTCCTGGAAGAAAAGTGAACCAAGAGTATGTGGCCCCACTGCGCTGACCCTGCAGAGTTTGAGAGTTTTCCTGCTGCTTTGGATCAGCCTTTAACCCTTCATGTGTCATCTGGAATGACCTCAAGCGCCCCAGGCTTCTAAATTCACCCAATCTATTAATACACAGGCATATTCTCCAAAGTTAAGAAAGAATTCTCAATTGTGTCTTATTCTAACTTCCTGCTTTTGTCTGCCTTGTGGTTTCTGTCTTCCCTGTGCTCTGCTTTATCCTACCTGTGCCCAGTGTCCCCTCTTCATTTATTCCCCAAGCACCATTATATATGTGGTTATTTATTAGTGTTATTTTTGAAAGAGAAAAAGAGGTGGCAAGTGTGCGAGGGCAGAGACAGAGAATCCCATAAGGGACAGAGAGAGAGAGAAAGAGAGAGAGAGAGAAAGAGAGAGGGAGTAGGAGATGAGAGGAGAGGGAAGCGGGGCTCACCTGAAGTGGGGCTCATACTCACAAACTGTGAGATCATAACCTGAGCTGAAGTCAGATGCCAACTGAGCCACTCAGGCACCCCTATAAGTGGCTGCTTATAATGGACTTTTAATGAAAGTCCAGGGATAAGAAAGGAGGTAGTATAATACAGCACAAGACAAGAAATATAAGTACCTAAAAGTTCTCTGGCCATTTTCAACATAGGGAATTTCTCACCGTAATTTCTTCTTGGGGCCTGCTGCCATTTTGCTTAGATTTCCTTCTCATCTCTCTTCTAAGTTCTTTAAGTCCAATCTCTGACATTCTATGATGCTTAGCAATGTAATTTTCATTGTCAAACCTTCCCACCAATACAGCCTAACTACCCCAAAATGCCAACTTCTTTTTTTCCTTTTCAAACAAAAGCTTTCTTTCCCCTAGAGGTGAATTTTGCCATTCCCCTAGTATGCGAAATAGCAGCTAGAAATAGCTATTTTAAAAGTTACTTATTTTCTTTCAGTGTTCACATGCATTTTGGCTTAACTCTCTCATTTGATCTGTATTTAAGGTACTATTTTTCTTAAGGCTGTCTGAAATACAAATGTAAAGTCAAAGTCTCAATCATTTTGCATTGTGCATAAGCCATTCATTGGTTTGGGGGAGAATTCCAGTTCTTTTTAAACTCATTCTCTAATAAATAATTTCTCAAAGATTCAGAAAAGCTACTGAATGATTTGCGAGTTTCTGATTGTACTGTAAGACATAGGGAGAAGAATAAAAACAGGTTCTCTGTAGAAAACTCCCTACTATATCTGGCATTATCCACAGACCAAGAACCTTTTACATGCACCCAGCACAATTTCATAAAAGAAACCATTCTTTATTCGGTCACAAAAGTAGATGCTTAGACAGTGACCACAACTTTCATTAAGGATAAGAATCTTATCTCCGATTACAGAACAGCTTCCAAGAGTGCTGAGTGCTGATATCTCTGAGGTAGCCCTAAGTTACACTTGAATGTCATCTCCAAAGGGAGGTAACATATGACAAGACATATGAATTCTTGTAAAGATGGATATTTCCTCTTGGACAGATCTCAATTTATATAAATTGATTTGTATAGATGGAGATTTACATAAATTTACATTTATAAATTTACATTACATTTATGTAAATCTCCATCTATACCCCTATGAGGCTGTTATATACTGTGCTGAGTACCAGGTGAGGTACCATGAACAAACAATGAAATAAAACTGAGATCCTATAGGAACTTAGAATTCAGAGGCTAAGAAGTAAAAATTATGGAATGGAAAACAAAGTAGAATTGCTTCACAGAGTTATGGAATTTTAGAACTAGAAATATTTTAAAAATCATTAACTGATTTGCAGAAAAAACTGGAGCTCAAAAGGGTTAGTAGTTTGCCTGAAGTCACACAGTGAATCAGCAGCAGAGCCCACAGATATCAAGAGGTTCATCTACCATACCATATGTAACAACTACTAAGCATCAGTTCTATGCAAGGAAATATACTGCTTAAGAAAACACATGTAAGGGGCGCCTGGGTGGCTTAGTCGGTTGAGCATCCGACTTTCGCTTAGGTCATGATCTCGCGGTTTGTGGGTTCGAGCCCCGCGTCGGGCTCTGTGCTGACTGCCAGCTCAGAGCCTGGAGCCTGTTTCNGTCGGGCTCTGTGCTGACTGCCAGCTCAGAGCCTGGAGCCTGTTTCAGTCTGTGACTCCCTCTCTCTCTGACCCTCCCCTGCTCACGCTGTCTCTCTCTCTCTCCTAGAAATAAATAAAACATTAAAGGAAAAAAAAAAAAAAGAAAACACATGTAAAATGCCTAGCACAATGTCTGGAACCACCAGCTGTCATCGTTATCACAATCATCATCATCATCATTGTGGCTAAGACTACATATTTTGGTATTAGACCCTGATGTGAGTCCCAATTCTGTCACTTGGTTGTAACTGTAGATAACATACTTACCTTGTCTAAGCCCCAGTTTCTTCATCTATAAAATGGGAATAAAAAAAGTGGACACTATTAGTGTCTACCTAATAGAATAGTCGTGGGGACCATATACATACTCACTTGAGCGTATGTACATGTACACATATGTTGAAACTGTTCAACCATTAGCTGCTCCATAGTATTTACGAACCTATCTAAGTACACAGAGTCAAATTAGAACACACACATATAGAGCATTGGTGGAATGTTTCTTTACTCCGCCTAAATGAAAACCAGGAAGCCAACATTTATTGAGCATTCATTGTATACAGGTATCAGCTCACAAGAGTAGGGAATGACAAAAACAGGAGAAGAGATGCTATTTGAGATGTTATAATACAGTAACTGTTATTCTCAACAAATATACACCAAATGCCTACACGATAACGAATACGACTGAGTTTGTGTTTTCAAGGAGCTTGCAATCTAGTGGAGGAAGGAACCAGGCTGTTACAATGTGGAGTGATACACACATGGCAGGGCCAGAGCTTAGAGCTATGGGAGCTCACAAAAGGGTATCCTATCTGGTAAGGGTGGAGGTAGGGAAGGGAGCATCAGAGAAGTTTTCTCAGATAAAAGAATAAGGAGTTGGCCAAATACGAGAAGGGTTGGAAAGAGCCTAAAGGCACAAGCCAGCTGTGGTGGGTGCTCTCAACTGGCTCTCAGCATCCACTCCAAACCCCGAGTGTGCTTCCTGATCCTGTGGGGGCTGAAGAAGGAAAACCCACATCTCCCCCCATCTCCCTGCAGTTAGGGTTCTGCTCTTGCCAATCAGAAGCACGTGGAAGGTGGATCTGGGGCTGGAGTCATTCACTTTGTTTCTGCTGCAACAGGACACCTGACTGTTTCACCTGAGGACCCCCAGGGCTTTTCTGCAGCACTACTGCAGTGTCTAGGTACCAACCCCGTGGGTGCCAAGAGGTCGTCACAGGGGAAGCAGTGCTTCCTGATCCTTGGATCACAGCTACAGTGGCAGGATTTTGAACTCTACAGCACCACTGGAGTCCACTGACTGCCGCCTTTCTCATGACGGCAGAGGTATTCTTGTCCTAGGAGTCACTCCTGGAGACCCCGTAAGCGACCCAACCACCTCCCTTGCCAACGACTTGCTACACTCCTGATTCCCTATATTAAATCCCTTTTGGCTGAAAATGGCGTGAGTGGTTCCTACTTCTTGCACCTAATACACCAACAAAATACAAAAACTATGAAATGAGCCATGAATAATAACAGTTTGTGGGGTTAGTAAACTTCTGTTAATGGGCCCAGGTAGTAAACATTTTAAGCGTTGTGAGCCACTTATGATCCTCACCTCACCTTCCTCGCCCAAGCTCCCCGCTCCCACTCCCCCACCCCCAGGGCTAAGTGTATTCACACTGTTGTGCAGCGATCTCCAGAACATTTTCATTTTGGCAAAACTGAAAGCCTACACTTCTTAAATAGTAATCCCTCATTCCCTCTCCCTCTCCCCTCCTCTCCCTGGCAACCACCATTCTACTCTCTGTCTCTACAAATTTAACTATTCTTGATATCTCATGTAAATGGAATCATATGGTATTTAATTTTTTTGTGACTAGCTCATTTCACCTAGCATCATGTCCTCAAAATCCATGCTGTAGCATGTGACAGGATTTCCTTCCTTCCTTTGTAAGGCTGAATAATATTCCATTGTATGTCTGTGCCACATTTTGTTTATCCATTCCTCTGTTTATGGGCATTTGGGTTGCTCCCTCCTCTTGGCTATTGTGAATAGTGCTGTTATAAACATGAGTATGTAAATATCTCTTCAAGATCTTGCTTTCAATTCTTTTGGATATACACCCAGAAGTGGGATTGCTGGGTCACACGGTAATTCTAATTTTTAACTTAAAATTTTTTTAACATTTTTTAATGTTGTTTTTTTTTTTAAATTTTTGAGAGAGAGAGAGAGACAGCGTGGGGACAGCTGGGGAGGGTCAGAGAGAGAGGGAGATAAAGAATCTGAAACAGGCTCCAGGCTCTGAGCTGGCTGTCAGCACAGAGCCCGACACGGGGCTCGAACCCACGAACCGTGAGATCATACCTGAGCCGAAGTTGGACGCTTAACCGACTGAGCCACCCAGGCGCCCCATTTAAATTTTTTTTTAATGTTTATTTTGTGTGTGTGTGTGTGTGTTTGTGTGTGTGAGAGAGAGAGAGAGAGAGGCAGAGACAGAGTGCCAGCAGGGGAGGGGTAGAGAGAGAAGGAGACACAGAATCTGAAGCAGGCTCCAGACTCTGAGGTGTCAGCACAGAACCCGATGCAGGGCTCGAACTCGTGAACCAAGAGATCATGACCTGAGCCAAAGTTGGACGCTTAACCGACTGGGCCACCCAGGTGCCCCTCTAACTTTTAACTTTTTGAGGAACCACCACACTGTATTCCATAGTGGCTGTACTACTATACATTCTTACCAATAGTGCAAAAGGGTTCCAATTTCTCCACATCCTGTTTACACTTATTATTTTCTGGTTTTTTGATCATAGCTATCCTAATGAGTGTGAGGTAACATTTCATTGTGATTCTGATTTGCACTTCCCTAATGATTAATGATGTGATGTCAAGCATCGTTTCATATGCTTGTTGACCATTTGTACATCTTCTTTGCCCATTTTAAAATTGGGATATATGGGGGTGCTTGGCTGGCTCAGTCTGTAGAGCATGCAACTCTTGATCTCAGGATCATGAGTTCAAGCCCATAATGGGCATGAAAGAGACCTAAAATTTTAAAAAAAGTAAAGGGGCGACTGGGTGGCTCAGTTGGTTAAGTTTCTGACTTTGGCTCAGGTCATGATCTCATGGTTTGTGGGTTTGAGCCCCGTGTTGAGCTCTGTGCAGGCAGCTCAGAGCCCAGGGCCTGCTTCAGATTCAGATTCTGTGTCTCTGTCTCTCTCTACCCCTCCCCTGCTGGCTCGCTCTTTCTTTCTCTTTCTCTCTCTGTCTCTCTCTCCCTCTCTCTCTCACACACACAAAATAAATAAACATTAAAAATTTTTTTAAATAAAAAAGGAAAAAATAAAATTGGGGTATATATTTTCTGTTGCTATGCTATAGGAGTTCGTTATATAATTTGGATATTAAGCTCTTATCAGATATATGATTTCCTTAGGCTGCTTTTTCACTTTATCCTTCTGCCAGTTCAGTTTTAGTCTGTGCTCATGAATGGCAGTGTAGTCTGGAGCAGCTGGCAAGCAGTCTGGCCAGATCTGGAGCTATCTTTCATCGCAAAGATGCTAGTAAGAATAAGCCAGAGCATTTCTAACTTGAGACATTTCAGGTCCTAGATACTCTGTTCACTATGCCATCAAAAAGCATCTCCATGCCTTTACTTTGAACCAGAACCAGCCAACCTGAGGCTTCTGGGGCTGCAGAATTAGAAACGGTCTCGAGACTGGGTGAGTAAGTGGCAGTCACAGAGGTGGACTCACCAGATTCACTGGTGAGTTTTGCACTGTCAGTACCTGCCACTAGAATGCTGGAATCAAACTCAAATACAATTTCATTACCTAGTTTGCAATTTAACACTGCTCTTTTTACTTCAAATGGCAGTTCAGTTCAGCTTCTTTGATTCTCCATGTTTATTCTGAGAGAATAAAATATCCTAACTCTGGAGATATTAATGATTTCCAGTCAGATATATGGAGAGTTAATTCTTGACCTAGTCTAAAATGCACCCCAGTTCACACAGTAACTTCCTCCAAAAAGCCTGGCTGAATCTGTATTAGTGGATATGAATACCATGGCATGGTGCACTTGCTAAAATATCCTATTTGAAGAGATAAGTTTCTGATGTATAAAAGGCCTATTTTCTCTTCCAACTACTACTGTCTTTTGGAACAATTTAGGAAGACTTACATATGCTATTTTTCTGGTCTCCACAAGAAAAAGAAAGTGGGAAGGTTAACACAGAGATGCATATGGTCAGGAAGAAGAAATGTTGTAAATGCAGGCTCCTAAATCTCTTCCTCCCTGATTTTTATGTTAAGTTGTTGCTATTCAAGTATTTCCATACAATGTTTGTCACTGCATTACCTTTAATCACATATGTCAAGGAACAGGGACTTTTTAAAAACAAATTTGTAGACAGAGAGAGCATGTGAGCAGAGGAGAGAAGCAGAGGGAGAGAAGGAAAGAGAAAGAAAGAGAGAGAGAGAGAGAGAGAGAGAATCTTAAGCAGATTCCATCCACACTGAGCACAGAGCCCCACATGGGGCTCAATCCCATGACCCTGGTTGGGATCATGAGCTGAGCTGAAACCAAGAGTCAGACGCTTAACTAACTGAGCCACCCAGGCATTCTAGGAACAGTGACATTTATAAATGATTTTAGCTGTAAATAACAGAAAATCCAAACACAAGTAGGTTAAAAAAATTTCTTTCTCATCATAACAAGAAATCCAGAGATAGGTCATTGCTGGCATTGGTTTAAATACTCAATTTTCGTTTCAAAAGCCTTGAATTTGCTTGACTTTTCCTTTAGGGATAAAAGATGGCTGCTACAGCTCTAGACTTGTCCCTGCTCACAAAGCAGAAAGACTAGGCAAGAAATACCAGTTTTGACTGTGTCATTTAATTTGGAAGGCAATACACGTATGCCTCCCTTTCCTGGAACTTCTCCCTCAACCTCAGTAATCTTCAGTAAGATGAAGAAAACAAAACATTTGGGAATATTTGGTTTTCCTATCCTATAGGAAGACAAGCAAGAGGAAACCTGGGAATGGATGTTGGTCTGTTGAGTTCTAGGACCCACCACAGTGAAAACCAGGAAATACAAAAATATCTGAGAATCAAGATTAATGGAGTATGATGTGCCACATGAATCCCAGGTGGCTGTTAAAAATTGTGGTACAGGGGCGCCTGGGTGGCTCAGTTGGTTAAGCGTCCGACTTCAGCTCAGGTCATCATCTCATGGTTCGTGGGTTCGAGCCCTGTGTTGGGCTCTGTGCTGACAGAGCCTGGAGCATGTCTTCGGATTCTGTGTCTCCCTCTCTCTGATCCTCTCCTGCTCATGCTGTTTCTATCTCTCAAAATAAATAAAAACATTTTTAAAAATTTTTAAAATTGTGGTGCAGAAACACACTTAGGGGCATGCAAAATTATTCATGGAAATGTTATCAATCAATAAATGAACACATAAAACAATCAATAAGAAAACACCAAATTTATTGGGATGAAAAAAGTTCAGACAGATTTTTAAAAACGTACACCCGGAAACTCACATTACAAAAATACTGACTTGGTTGGGTTTTCTAGGAAACAGACTGAGGCAGGGATTTGCATGCAGGTGCTTTACTCAAGAGTGCTTTCAGGAACAGCCCCTCCCAGGAGGCAGGACAGGGCACAGGGAGGTGAGCTGCAGGGATGGGGCAGAGGGAGGTGAGCTGCAGGGCACGTGCTGCAGGGGCTTTAACCAGTTCGTTCCATGGGGAATTCCAAAGCTGAATGCCCCAGATTGTTACAGTTGAGGGACTCAGCCTTGTACCTCACAACTGACCAGTCACTGGATTTGAGTGGCCCCCAGGGAGAGACGATAAGCCAGGATGAGGCAGTTTCCTTCACAGAGGCAATTTTGGAGAGAAACAACTGTGAGCCAGCAGCAGCCAACTGCCCTGGCAGCCATAGCTTGGGGTCTGGGCAGCACACTCCGCATCCACTAGAAATGTCAACCGTGATTATCTCCGGGTTTGGGGATTAGGCTTGGTTTTCTCTTTTTTAAAATAGTTTCCAAATTTTCCACAACAAACAGAGTATTTTTGTAAGGATTAAAAATGACTTAATTCATGTAAAGCACTTAGCACAGTTCCTGGAATTTATGAAGTATTCGATATGTTTAATTGTAATTATTGCTTACTTAGATATACATGTAAAACTTATGAAGAGAAAGTGTAAATGTGAGTATTGTCAAGAAGAAAAGTATGAAATAGGATTAAAATAATAATAGACTTTGCTGTTCATTTTGGCTAATTTTGTTTTAGCTGTGAAATTCTTTCTCTTAGGATATTGTTTCTTTCTAGCATTGTCCCATAGAACTTTTTGTAATAATAGAGATGTTGGCATCAGCATCACCCATTAGGGTAAGTCACTAGCCACGGTTGTTACTGAGCATTTGAAACGTGGTTAGTGCAAATGAAGAACCAAATCTCAAATTTTATTTAGTTTTAATTCATTTAACTGTAAACAGCCACATGTTGCTAGTGGCTACAAATATTGGACAATGCAGCTCTATACTAATACTAATCAATGGTTATTTACGGAACAGACCTAAACTATTCCTTCTCTCTTTAAGCTTGGATTAGTTCCCTCAACTCATCATCCAGTATAATCTCCTAATCTTGATTTCAAAATCACATTATATTTAGATGTGTAAAGAAAACAAAATGGGAAGAGTTAATTAAGTGTAAAAAAAAAAAGCAGTTTTTTTTTTTTTTTTAAGTATACTCTACAACCAACATGGGGCTTTAACTCATGACCCAAGATCATGAGTCAGTCACATGCTCTACCGACTGAGCCAGGCAGGCGCCCCTGGTCAGACTTTTTTTTTTTTTTTAATGTTTTATTTATTTCTAGGAGAGAGAGAGAGAGACCACGTGAGCAGGGGAGGGTCAGAGAGAGAGGGAGACACAGACTCTGAAATAGGCTCCAGGCTCTGAGCTGGCAGTCAGCACAGAGCCCGACGCAGGGCTCGAACCCACGAACCGCGAGATCATGACCCAAGCGAAAGTCGGACGCTCAACCGACTAAGCCACCCAGGCGCCCCTGGTCAGACTTTTTTTTTTTTTTTTTTACATGCAACAGGAAGGTAATTTAGTTGAAAGTTAGGTGCTAAAGAGCTATATAACGTATTGCTAACTGTCTGGAATTTTTTAGTAAATAATCTGAAAAGAAAATTAAAGAGGTTGTTCCATATAAAATATCTGGTTCCTCTTGGTAAGCCAAAAAAGACTTCTCACTGAAATCATATCTTTTTTCCCTTTAAAACAAATGTTTACTTATTTTTGAGAGAGAGAGGGAGTGCGCGCACGTGGGCACACACATGTGGGTGAGCAGGGGAGGGGCAGAGAGAGAGGGAGAGAGAGTCCTAAACAGGCTCATGCCATCAACACAGAGCCTGAGGCAGGGCTTGAACACATGAATCACAAGATTATACCTGAGCGGAAATCAAGAGTCAGATGCTTAACCAATTGAGTCACCCAGGGACCCCTGCAATCATATCTTTCAACCATATTGTCAATATAGTAAGAGAGACACCTACAGAAACCATCTGAAAATGCCTGAATAACAATGTAGAAGTCTGTTACCTCTCAAGTGGGAGGCCTATATGTATGGCGATAATTCACTAACAGCAGCCATGCTTGAAGAAGAAAGAGACATAGATTTCGGTTTGCATTTCAGCCTTGCCACGTACTTACTGACTGTGTGTACTTGGGACACATTACTTAATTCCTCCACAATAAAATGGTGATAACTACACCTTGGAAGGTTTGTTGGAATATTAGTGAGATGTAAAACATCTGGCACACAGTAAGTGCTAAATCAATGAGTTTTATTATTATGCCAATATTATATCAATAAAATAAAACAGCAAAAGTGAAGTGAGTCCAAATGATATAAAATTTGAGTGATAATTAACTGGTATGATCATTAAGTTGCAAAATTATTTTTGGTATATGTTACTTTATTTTTTTAATGTATGTTTATTTATTTATTTACTTGTTTGTTTATTTATTTTGAAAGAAAGAACCTGAACATGAGAGAGGGAGGGGCAGAGATAGAGAGAGAGAGAGAATCCCAAGCAAGCTCCATGCTATTAGTGCAGAGCCTGCTTCAGGGCTCGATCTCACAAACCCTGAGATCATGACCTGAGCTGAAATCAAGATTTGGATGCATAACTGACTAAGCCACCCAGGCAACCCTGTATGCATTACTTTATGTGTCCATCAGCCACACATAAATATAGTCCACTGTATCAAATCAATGACAAAAATGGATGCTTGACTAAATGAATGAATCATCACCTTGCCTGTTCTTAATGTTCTTTTGTCCCCAAAAGGGGTTGTTATCACTAAAATGGTTTGGTCACTGGCACTGTCACTAGAGAAAGTTTCAAGAAGCTGTAAAGAGCAGTATCAAATCAATAGTCATGAACAGAACTGCTTTTGTAGACTTAATAGGAGAGATCATGGCTGAAATTAAGAAACAACTTCTTGAGCAATATGATAAAGATGTACTTAAGGGCTACCATCTTTAGATGTTTTTAAGAAGATAGACAATTCTCCAGCTGAAAATATCACCCTCATCTGTGGGAGTCAGCCTCTGGGATAGCCTCTACCAATCCTTACTTCCTAGCATTCATGCACTTAATTACTTTCCTGCCCAAATTCAATCAAGGCTGGCTCTGAATAAGGCCAACGTGATGTGTAAGTTCCAAGGCTATGTCATAAAAGGCACTGCAGGTCCTGCTTTGGTCTTTCAGATCATCACTTCCTCCACAATAAGCCAGTTGCCACACTGTGAGAACACTTGGGCTGTCCTGTGGAAAAGCCCCTGTGGCCAACAGATCAAGCCAACTTGTCAGACATGTGAGAGAATCATCTTGGAAGTGGATTCTCCAGCTCCAAATAAGTCTTCCGATGACCACAGCCCTAGCCAACAACATCTGACTTCAACCTTCTGAGACTGAAACAAGTGTCCAACTGAACCCTTCCTGAGTTCCTGACTCAGAAACTGTGAGAGATGATAACAGGACTTTTATTGTTTTAAGCCACGAATTTTGGGTTTATTATTTTTAAGTTTATTTATTTTGAGAGAGAGAGGGAGAGGGAGAGAGGGGGCAGGAAGGAGAGGGAGAGAGAGAGAATCCCAAGCAGGCTCTATGTGGAGCATGGTGCAGGGCTCAAACCCACGAACCATGAGACCATCACCTGAGCCAAAATCATGAGCCACATGCCCAACCAACTGCCCAGCCACCCAGGCACTCCTGGGTTTTTTTTTCTCTTAATGTCTATGCCCAATGGAAGGCTTAAACTCACAACCCTGAGATGAAGAGTTGCATGCTCTACTGACTGAGCCGGCCAGGCACCCCAAATACTTTTTTAAAAAAGTAAACTCTACTCCAATGTAGGGCTTGAACTCACCACCCCAACATCAAAAGTCACATGCTCTACCAACTTAGCCAGCCCAGTACCCCAGGGGTGTAGTTTTGGGGTTATTTGATATGTAGCAAAGGATAGCTAACATCATCAACAAACATTTATTGCTACTGTATAAAGTATCCTGTTTATAGGCTGAATCATAAGATCATTCAAGGTAACTTCTTGCTTTATAATTTTAATGTTTTAACAGGCTGACATGACACTATCTTTTCCTATAAAATTCTTATGAGACAAGGAGAATTAGCCAATCAAAAATTTAGCAAATATCCACTAAGTTCAACATATTATACTAGGTGCTTTGCTGATTAAAAGATATGATGATGCTATTGATAACAATAGTAAAAATGACAGAGATTATTAATACTTATTAAGCATGTACTTATCTTAGATATTGTTCTAGACACTGTACATATATTCTCATTTAACCTTACTGTATATTGCCAAATGTTTTCCAGAAGGTCATACCAAGTTACATTCCCATCTGCAAAGTAGAAAAACAAACTCACTGCATGACTGTCAGTACTTAAGAATTTTTTTCAAAAAAGCCTGAGAGGTGAAAAATAGAATAGTTCAATCTGCATTTTCTATGATTACTACATCTTAAAATGTTGAGCAAATTAAATTTTTGTCTAACATATGTCACAA
>NW_024080718.1:342025-494525 GCF_003009895.1 Hyaena hyaena | reverse complement strand
GAGAGCCACGTGGGTGGAGCTGGATCGCAGCTCGCATGGGGGAGTCTATCCCGCTGGCCGCCCCGGTCCCGGTGGAACAGGCGGTGCTGGAGACGTTCTTCTCTCACCTGGGTATCTTCTCTTACGACAAGGCCAAGGACAATGTGGACAAGGAACGAGAGGCCAACAAGAGCGCGGGGGGCAGCTGGCTGTCGCTGCTGGCGGCCTTGGCCCACCTGGCCGCGGCCGAGAAGGTCTATCACAGCCTCACCTACCTGGGGCAAAAACTAGGTACCTCCGCCCCGCCCCCCGTGCCCTTTGAGGAGGAAGGAAAGGGGGTATATTCCCCGATCGGCAGTGGCTTGGGTTCCCTGTCTCTGTCACTCCTAGCCTCAGTCTCAACTTGGCACTCCCAATTCTCCCACCGTTCCCTTCCTTCCCTCGGCTGCCACAAACCCCGCCCACTGGCCTCCGCTGCTGATAGATTGGCCGGTCGGGTGGATGCTGTTTGCAGGGCTGTGCTTCAAACCGATGGGTGTATCCGTTTTGCTCAGTGCATGGATTGGTGCCATAAATGAAGTTAAGCAAACTGTATGTCTTCAGTCTTCTGACCAGTGACACTGTGGCCAGAGGAGCAAAACTTGGCAACACAATCTCGTTAGAATTAACGAACACTTTTATCCGGCCTCCTAAGGCTAAGGCGCCCCTGCGAGTTGCAGATGGAGTCCTACCCCCTCTTCCTAGGCTCTCAATAAATATTTAATGAATGAGGAAATGAATACTGAACAGGGAAGGCAAGAAATATGCCTAACACTAGCAAGAAGGGACTTAGGGGGAAAATGGTAAACACTCTTATTCCATCATAAATCTTGCCCCTGAAAATAAGATGCAAGAGCTGATTCAACTGATTTTCACTTAGAAAGTAGAAACAATTAGTATGAGTAGATCAGAAGGACATAAAATAGGTGAAAGCCAAAGGCTATGCATACAAAATACTACTACTTAAAATGATCAACAATAAATACTATAAATCCCAGAGCTTTCAAAGTTGTGTTAGTATTTTGGCCTATTTTTACACCCTTTCATTATCAGAGGCACAGGGTTGGGTATGAGTGAAGAACACATAAATACAATATAGAATAGAAAGGTAAAATTGAGTGCAGATTCCATTTTGATTTTTAACTCCTAGTTTCCTTACATTGCTTGAAAGTGGCCATGTACATATTGCTTTCAGGAAGCACCCAAGGGGTGGGGCTTTATGAGATCTTAACTTCGGCCTTAGCCGTTCAGATAATGACTTGTTATTTAGTATATTGACTTATTGGCCAAAACTGGTCAGATAGATTCACCTTGTGTATTTCTTCGACCCCCTTTTACAATGGCACGTCTCACAAATTTGCAGTTGCTGTTGCAGTGTTCTTATTCCCCTTTCTACAGATTGGCAAGTTGTCTGTGCTCACAGGTGTAGGTAGTTGACAGATCTCTAACCAGAATACCTGCTTTTGAACTGTCAGATGGTGTTTTTATCCATGTGATTGATAAGAAATTGGCATATGTATTATACTTTAAATCTACTTTGTATATACAGTTGACCCTTGAGCATTAGAGGCTTGAACTGCCTGGGTCCACTAATACACAGATTTTTTGCCATAAATATAGTACAGTAAATGTATTGTCTCATCCTTTATGATTTTCTTAACATTTTCTCTTCTCTAGTTGACTATAAGAATACAGTACATAATACATATAACATACAAAATATGTGTTAATCTACTGTTTATGTTACCATCAAGGTCTCCAGTCAACAATAAGTGATTAGTAATTAAGTTTTGGGGAGTCAAAAGTTATACTTGGATTTTTCACTCTGTTGGAGGAAGTCAGCACCCCAACACCTTCCTCCATCACCCCCAGCTCTGTTTAAGGGTCAACTATATTTATAGTTGAGAATGCAGAGAATTCTGGCTGTAAAATTGAAAGTGGTTAATTTTCTGGCAGTTTTCATTGTTTCTAGATTCCTTCACTTCATGAAGAATGATGATTGACCCCAGTGCCATGATTCTTAACTTTGTAAAGCTCATCTATGAGAATTTGATGAAACCCATGGACTTTCATATGGAACATATATGTGTAATACAATTTTGCATTTAATCTGGGAGGGTTCAGTGGATTTCCTAAAGCCTATTTATGGACCCCAGCTTAAAACCTGCTATTCTAGTTTAAGTTGTATGTGTCTGGTTGGTTTTTGGTAAACAGAACTAGCTGCCCTGTGTGTAAGAGCATGTGTGAGACCATCACTGTCTCTGACTTGGTTCTGTGAAATGGCCCTTATTATGTAAAGTGACTAGTTGTGCATGGACCCCCAGCTTGCATGGATGAACCTGAAGGCTGCACCTTGAAATTGACCCAGGAGCAATTTACACTATGGAACATGCCCAGGCATAGTTCAGGCTCCCAGGTGATCTGTCACTTCTGAGTAAATGTCTGAATATGGCATGTTTGACTTCAATGCCTCATAACTTATCTCCCATAGTATAATATAGTAAATGTAGGTTACAAATGTAAAATTTTAACTTTGCAGCAGACATCTTACTGTTTTTTGATACTGAAATGTTTGTGGTATCAACATGCTTACAATATGATTTTGTGATTATTAGGTTAACTCCATTTCTTAAAACTTTGGGGAAAAATTTTTGTGTTGCCACTTAAGACATGCCCACGTTCTTCAAATCCTTTGCTAATTAGAATGTTTGTATGGTTTTCTTTAAAATGCAAAACAAAGAAGTTTTATGTGTATTTTCAAACATTTCAAACATGGTTCAAAAAAGTGAGTCTTTCCGACCTCACTCTCAAGACCAGTGTTTATCAGAGACTTTAGCAGTGAATCCTGTTTATAGATGGCACATGCCAGCAAACACTGCTGGCAAAGGACAGGCCTCACAGGGAGCCTTCTGTTCCTCTACTGGCTCAGTTCTGCAAATTTTGGGGTGGAGCCCTTATCTTGGAGCCTTCTTTTCCTTTGAGGGGAGAATATACCTGTTTGGAGATGGCTTAAAATCTGCCATCTCAATGCCTTTGGAGGATTTTAGGTCATACATTTCTCCCTTTTTTTCATTACTGGAGAGTTGCCTCAACCTCTGGCTGTTAGAATTTAGCATGGTAGAAAATGCCTTGAGAACTGATGCTTACAAATGATCATTAACAAGAAGCTGTGGAATAAAATACTCAATTAGATGTTTCACATACTCCTTTAATATAATTGTAATGACATTTTGTCATGTGAGATGGGCCATAGAAATCTTGAGAAATAATGAGGATTCGATACATACAGCCTTCTAGAAATAATTCAAAATAACTATATTTTGTAAACTCAAAAAATTGAAAAGAGGAAGCTGTCTGGTGTCTCTGATGCCTTGTTTCCCAGGATGAAGGCAGGCCCGTCCCTACTGGATGTTCCTGACCAGGATAGTCAGCAATACGACTGTGCTCCTGACAGCTTGCTGAACAGAGACTCGTTTAAAAGAAATGCATTGGTGGTCTCTCCCTTCCTTATAGTGTCCCTTCCCTTGGTTTCACATACTAGTGATCGATGTTTATTGATACGCATTTCACGGTATTTTTGTATTTATGTGGTGTTTCCACTCCCGCAGGTAATCTGAGGGATCAGATAATCAGAATAAGGGTAATCTGATGAAAATCTTTATTTTTCGCCAAGTTAAAATTTTCACCAAGGCCATATTGTTTAACAGCGGAGGCGACTACACAGTTGAAGTCACCTGGCTATCTTTCAAATAGATAGCTATTCTTTTATACAGTATGTGAAACTCCCAATTTACCATAGAGCTCTACAGGCTCACTTAGATAGTGTTTGGAGTTTTCTTATAGCAGGTATGAATGGAAGGGAATATTCGTGTTGTGAAATATGCACTTGGCTCCAGGCACATCGCATACCAAATGTTATTTCATTTTGCCTTCTTAGCAGCTCTGTTACTAGTTGTCTGTTAAAAACAACAATGAAGACTCAAAGTGGCTAAATCATTTTCACATCACACAGCTTATAAATTCAGAAGCTGAAATTTGGAACTAAGTTGGAGTTCCAGAGCTTTTAGTTTTCTTTTTAAGATTTTATTTTTAAGTAACCTGTACACCCCACATGGGGCTTGGATTCATTCAACAACCCTGAGATCCAGAGTCACACACTTGAGCCAGCCCAAGGATTTTGTGTGGTACTCTTTATTGCCTTCTTCACCTAAGAGAGTTTTTTCTGGAACTTGAGCACAGAGATCTATTTATTCCATACTGTAGCTTTACAAAATCTGCCACGTTAGACTGAATACAGGCAGGGAAGGAAGGCAAACCCTTCAGTGTACAGTCCTGTGTGGGATGTTAGTGCTGGGGTCAGTCCTCCTGTACCACATGGTTTTTGCTATTATTAGGAGGAGGGATGATTTGAATGCTAGTCAGCTTGTTTAGGTAGTATATTGAAGAAAACATTTTTTAAGTATTAGTAGTTTATGAAATAAGTAGTAGGTAAGATGACCAACCGTCTGGGTGTGCCCAGGACGTGGGACTAAGGGTTTTCCGAGAAGCCAGACATTCAGTCTGCCCACACCTGGAAAGTCATGGGTAAAGTGGGGCAAGGTGGTCATAGTAGTAGGAAGGGATGTAAGATTCATTTCTTGAAACATAAACGGGGCCCTAAATTAAAAACAGCATTGTGAGATGTTTCAATTATTAAGGGGATATTTTACAAATCCCTTGATAAATAATTTTCACTCCTAATTGATATGTTTAGAATAGTGATAAATTTATTCATTAAAGCATTCTGTGTATATCAATAGAAAACTTAAACTGTCACCCATCTCTGAGGTTTTTATATATTCCTGAGAATTAGTGTTTTAAACTTGCCCTATTTCTTTTCACGTTCCTAATTTCTTGCCTGTGACCCTTTAGTGGGGTGCAGAATTGCCTAAGAAAACATCTATGAAGCTGAAGCTGGCTCTATAATTATTAGAAATAGAGCTCATCATGTATTAATACAAAAGTAAGGAAATGATGTCTATGCCACTTGATTCTTTTTAACTGTTGAAAAGGATGTATTTGGGTTTTTTTCTTTCTGATTTGCTTTGGAACCCCTGAGTTACACCAGCAGTTGTTTGTAATTTCTTCCTGCTCTTAATAATTCAGTGTAGTGCTTATTTTGTTATAACCTATAGTGTCAAACTTGTCAAGAGTACCAAAGATTTTAGGGCGCCTGGCTGGCTCTTGATCTCAGGGTCATGAGTTCAAGCCCCATGTTGGGCATAGAGATTACTTTAAAAAAAGGACTAAAGACTTCTTTTCCTCTGGAACCCCAGTAGTCTGTGTTCTTGTTTAAGGGAGATTCACATATGTATATTTTCCATTTTCTGGTATGCCTTAAAAGGCAAGATTCAAAGGAAAATGCAACTCTAATGGAGAAATAAAAATTTCTAATTTATCAGGAATAACAACAGTGTTTTCCGATCAGGTATTCTTTTTTGTTTTAAATATATTTATGTGGAAGGAGGGCTATTTAGATCCACATTGATGTCACTTACTAGGTTAATTATCCTCTGAAATAATGAGTGAATCCTCATTGAATTGGGGTGGGGGAGAATTGGTGCATGGGTAAGGAAATCATCCATAGGTGCACTGCTACACTAATGAGTTGTACCAGGCATTCCCTTCTTATTCCCCAGTGAAATTATGAGTCACAAAATATTTAAATTCCAGACTTACGAGTCAGAGAATATGGCGGATGATGATAACTCACTGAGCTCAGTAGGCTCCACTCCTTTCCTTTTGGGTGCTGGGAGAGGTTTTGTCCTGGTTTCTCTTCCTTACTTGTCATATGCTAATGTTATTTGCCTACCAGGGGGCCAGTCCTTCTTCAGCAGGAAGGATTCCATCCGCACCATCTACACTTCCCTGCACAACGAGCTGAAGAAGGTGGTGACTGGCCGAGGGGCGCTCGGCGGGACCGCCCCTCATGTGGAAGAACTACTTTCCCACCTGTCAGAGCAGCTCTGCTTCTTCGTTCAGGCCCGGATGGAGATCGCAGACTTCTATGAGAAGATGTACACCCTCAGCCCACAGAAGTTCATCAATGCTGAAGAGCTCGTTGGCCTCTTGGACACCATCCTCAAGAAGTACAGCTCCAGGTAAGTGTAGGTGAGGAGGGAGGGAGGGACAGATGTGACAGCGTCTCACTCCCACACAGACTAGGTCTTTCCCCCACACTCATGAAAATCTTTCATTAAACAACTGTGAAGTGGAGAAATAGTTATTTTACATTTTATACGTATTAATTAAGCACCAAGTATACCTTCTTTGGGCTTCATTAACACCATGCTGAGTGGATACTTCTCTAAACAATGGCCAAAGACCAAGAGTGGAGTAATCCTTAAAAGATGTATTATAACTGATTTTACTGCTTATAAAATCTCTCTCACTTGAGAGAATTGTGTATAAAATAGTGACTTTTTAACAAAACATTATTCAAATAAATGTCCCTCTCAAAGTAATCACCTTGGTGAGTTATCCACTCATTCCTCTGATGTGACCATTACTTAACATGTGTTGGAAACTCCTTTATAATTGCTTTCAGTGCCTGTCACGTGGTTTTGTTTTTGTTTTCAACTTTCTTAGTGGAGATAGGCATCTGTACTTTGAGGAGGGCATAGTTGAAATTTTCTGATAGTCAATAAGCTATTTGTAGCCAATTTCATTTTGTTTTTAAAGACTTTGATCAGCTGTAAAACTTGTCTTTGAAGGCAATTGCTACTTTAAAAAAAATTGAGCCTGGAAGTATTGCTCACTTCCTACATGAAAAGCAATACCGAAGGAATTGGAGAAGCATTGTGTGCTTTTATTCAGCTGTAGAAAGGAATGAAGTACCCACACATGCTATAGCCTGGATGAACCTTAAGTAATTATGCTGTGTGAAAGAAACCAGTCACAAAAGATCACATAGCATATCACTCCGCTTATAGGAAATGTCCAGGATAGGCTAAGTCAATAGACACAGACTGTAGCTTACAAATGTATAGACACAGAAAATGGTTGTCAGGGGTTAGAGGGGAAGGTGAGAATGGGGAGTGACTGCTAATGGATATTGAGTTCTTTTTGGGGGAGGGGGGTCATGAGACTCTTCTAAAATTAGGTAGTAGTGATGGTTGCACAACCCTGATTATACTAAAACCATTGAATTCTATACCTTAAAAAGAGTGCATTTTGGGGCACCTGGGTGGCTTAATTGGTTAAGCATTTGACTTTGGATCAGGTCATGATCTCACGATTCGTGGGTTCAAGCCTGGGATCTGGCTCTGTGCTGATAGCTTAGAGCCTGGAGCCTGTTTTGGATTCTGTGTCTCCCTCTCTCTCTGCTTTTCCCCCACTTGTGCTCTTTCTCTGTCTATCAAACATAAATAAATGTTAAAAATTTTTTTAAAGTATATGTATACGTATTAAATAGCATTATGTATATGAGTTAAATAACAAAGCTATTATTAAAAACAACCAAACCAAACCAAACAATGATCTCATGACATCACGAGTTTGAGCATGGTGTCAGGCTCTGCGCCGACAGTGTGGAGCCTCCTTGGGATTCTCTCTCTCTCTAGCTCTTGCTCCTTCTCTCTCCCTCTCTGCCTCTTCCTTGCTGTCCCTCAAAACAAAGAAATAAACTTTAAAAAATAAAACCGTGCAATAAACACACAAACATCCTTTCCCTGGACTCATATTATTAAAATATACCATGTTTGTTTTAATCTTTCTCTGTATAGAATTTTATTCCCCCCACTCCTGCATTGTTTGGAAGTTACATCATCATGATACTTTACCCCCAAATACTCAGATTGTATTTTCTGAGAACTATACAAAACCGTGACATAGTTTTCTCAGGAAATTCAGCACTGATTTTCTACCATCTGCAATAAATAGCCCATATTCAGAGCTCTCCTTGTCTCCAAAATGTCCTCTATAGTTATTTTTTTATTGTCATGTACTATTTTATGACATTTAAAATTTTTGTGTTATTTATTTTTAGTAGGTAATACATTAATAAAGCTCAAATACAAAAGAATATCTAGTGAAAAGTGTCCCTGTCCTTCATCTAATTCCTTTCTTAAAAGGCAATGAATGGTGTCAGCCAGTTCTTCCTACCCTTCTAGAGAGATAGTCTTTGCATATAAAAATACACATTTTCTTTTTTTAAACAAATTTTACATGTTAGCAAATTTTCTGTGTTTGGAAATACTTTATTTCTTCCTAAAACCTGATTTGTACTTTTTTTAATAAAATAATTTTTTGAAATCCAAAAACAAAAGTACAGTTGGAGATAATGATTCTCAAGGGGAAGAGATCTCATGTGGTGATTCCCAAATGCTAATGTGAAAGTAGTTTGCTGAACCATTTGGGAAGTTTAAGAAAATGAACCATACCTGGGTCTCCCCACTACTTACCCCAAGAAAGTAAAAATTAATGATCTTGGATTGGTTGTCTGGAAACCTGTATGTTTTAAAAGTTCCCTGTGATACTGAAAATAGTCTACATGAAAAAATTGTTGGGATAAACAAGAGAAAGTTGCCAACACTGGGATATACTAATACTGAACCTTAACAGTGTGTGTGTGTGCGCGCGTGTGTGTGTGTCTGCTAGGAATGATAATCACTATTTAACTATTTTCATTTTTATTTCATTAGATTTCTGATCTATTATTTTTTTAAAAAGTCATTTATTTGTTTGTTTGTTTGTTTAGAGAGGTGGGGGAAAGGGGCAGAGAGAGAGAGGGAGAGAGAGAAACCCAAGCTGGCTCCATGCTATCAGCACAGAGCCCGAAGTGGGGCTCAAACTCACCAACTGTGAGATCATGACTAGAGCCAAAATCAAGAGTCAGAGGGCTCAACTGACTGAGCCACCCAGGCGCCCCAAGATTTGTGTTTGAACCATCTTTGAGACATTCCACTTCCCAGAGCCTTGGGCATTTCTTTCATTTCCTGCAAAAGTCTTGCTTTCATTCTTGAAGCTCTTAGGGCAGTACGTGGCTGTACCCCTCATCCTTCTGAGTGGATACGGATGGAATCTGATGGATCTAGGTTGCAGTATCACTTAGGGTCAAGGTGTTTTCATCCACAGTCTCCATCTTCCACCTGTGCTGCCTTTATGTAATTAATAGGGAGTTACCGACTATAGATACATCTATACCGACTATAGATACATCCTAGCCTGAAAATTATCTCATTTAGAAGCCTTGGGTTAGTTTGAACAACATAAATTCCTTGGTTAAGAAATTTTGAAAAGTTGAAATTCTGTCTAATATGTTGATTTGGTGGGGAAGTGGAATTATTTTAGGTATAAATTAGCATGCTTTGCCCTTTGCCAGGATAATATCACTTTTTCTGTAGACCTTTTGATTTGGTATCTGTGTGTATACAAAACACATTTCTTTCACGGTTCCAGTGTTCTAGAGAAATTTTCATATTTTGGTGTTCTGTTGTATTGAAAGAGTTAATCCTCTCCCCAGAAGACCCAGTTTATCTTTCAGGGAATGTTTATTTGTCCCAATATATCTGATTCATGTCAGAACACTTATAAAATATTGTGTGACTCTTTCATCTTTCCAATGATGAAATGCTTTTGTATTAAAAAATTAACAAGCATGATGTATATCATAGAATCTAAACCTCTGGCCCTGATTTGAGATGCAGATCCTGTGTGAGTTATTGCAAGGCCCAGTCAGCTTTCAGAGATGAATGAGAAGCATCTTTTGTTTCTTTTCTTTGGAAGTCAGTTGTGTTCAGAGTAGCATAGTGTTAAATAAAGGTTTCCGCTTTGGTGAACTTATTACGTATTAAGCAAATGTAAATCATTCCTTCAGAATCACAATCAGTTATGATGCTGCATTTCAAATTGAATTAATTAACATGAGTCATGTGAGGTTTTTTGTGTGTGCCCTTTAGAAGAAAAAAATATGAATTTAGCTCATGCAGGATCAGGATATCTACTGATGAAGTTTTGGGGTGATGGGGGGGGGTTGTAGTGTCCGAAGCCTATGACCAAGAAAAAATTCTTGTAGATATCTCCGGTGCAAAAGGTGATTTTGTTAAATCCTGGGGAGAGGACCCATGGGCAGGAAGAGCTGCCCTGGGGTCGTGATGGGTAACTCATTGTACACCCTCAAGTTGGGAGGGGGTCAGGGATAGAGTAAATCTCTATGGAATTTTGGAAGCAAGGTTTCCAGGACCTTGAGGGGCTAGCTGTTGCTAGGGAAATGCCATTCATTACCATTTAATAAAACCTCAGCCATGAGATCCTTTAGATCAATATCAGGGGCCATAAGCTTGGAGTATGATTGTCAGCATGTATCTTAGGGCAGTTGAGATAAAGGAAGTTGACTTACAGGATCCTCGAGGTTGGGGTAACGTTAAACTAAGGTTCTCTTTTGCCCCCAACAAAGTGTCATTATCGAGGCAGCTGAGTTCCTAGAGGGAGGTCACTCTGCTGATCTCAAGGACTTGTCAGTGGGCTGTAGGCAGTAATGGAATTAAATTTTTCATTTGCCTTAGTTTCCCACATCACCACGGCAAGCACTTAGACTACCTTCCTTTGTTCTTGGGCAGCCAAGACGGGTATTATCACACATATTCCACCTGGCCGGGGTGGGTCAGCCTGTATTTTGCCCTCAGCTTGCCCCATGCTCCCTCATCACTACTATTCCTTGAATACTTTTAGGTTTTTTTTTTCCCCAAGGAAGCATCAGTGGAATCTTTTTTGATTCTGTAGAATTCATTTTAATTTACCTACCTGTGTTGTACAGTAGACATAAAAGAAGATTCTGGCTAATTTTTCTGTTTCATAGTTAAAATAAAACTAGAAGACAGGTTATAACTGAAAAATATTTACTCTCCTAAATCAAGAGTATAATTTTAAGAAGTAATTCTTCTAAAGAAGTAAGCAATTATTTATGCATTCTAGACAGCTTTTTAAAATCCCTCTAGTGTGGCAGTAATATATCATTAAGAAACTTATATCCTTTAACTATGATTTTATAGCTAGATTTTAAAGAACTTTTTTTTGAAGATTTTACTTTTAAGTAATCTCTATAACCAAAATGGGGCTTGAACTCATATTGCATACTCTACCCACTGAACCAGCCTTGTGCCCCAAAGAACATTTTTTTAAATTGAGTTACATAAAATTTTTGTTTGCATTTTAGGGAGCACAGTTTTTTGATCTGAATGCTTCAGATGACAGGATTCTCACTAAGGGCAGAACTATGATTTATTTATGCCTTGCACCCTTTTCCAAATTTTTCAAAAAATTTGGGACGATAAGTGAAATTAACAGTTGGTTGTGTGTATATCGTTCAACAGGGTGAATTTTCACGCACTGAAAATTTCATGAACAAAACCAACAACAGTTCAGTTTCTGTGGGACACATTCTACTCTAGGCATTCAGCATGTCTTGATTTTAATACCAAGGACTAATGGCCTTCTGTGGTCTTGCCCCAGCCTATCTTTTCAAATTCACATACGTCCCATCAAATGCCTTAAATTGTACCCAAACTCTTAGTAAAATGGAAGAAGCTTCAAAGAGAATTCTTTGAGGATTTTAAGCAGAAGCCAAAAACACTCCATACTCTAATGTATTCCCAGTAAGTATTTGCCATTTCCTACCTTGGTCCCTTATTTGTTTTGCCTGGAATGTCCTTGAACTCAGAGAGGAAGAAAATATCGTCTCCTTCTACCCTTCTAAATTCTCAGCAGGGGGCCCTTTACAAGAGACAAATGAACAAGAGGAAAACATACCAGGGTATCTAATGTAAGTTTTATGTGGCAGGGGAGCCTTCATAAAATCATGGAAACCCCAAGATGCTATTAAACCTGTGCTTTTATGGTAGGTTTTGTTATAAAACAAAATTCAGCTGAATACATTTGAGGGTGTAAGAGTTGCTGGGAGGTGTACTAGGAGTGTGGAAGGCTGGGGGGAAGCAGCAAGGCCTGTTCTTTCACATTCCTCTGTGTCCCTTGGCTTTGGAGGTAAGGATGCTCCTTTTCTTCGGGTAGTGGAAGGGCACCTCTCACTTGGGTTTTATGACCTGCTTCAGGAGAGGGTCAGGAGGTCTTTCCTGCACATATTCCTCAAAATTATTCAGCTTAAAATAGTATACCAAGATGTATATTTTGGGATAGTATATTCTGAACCCCGTCATATTGCTGTGTCATGTATCAGTTGCTATTGCCACAATAATTCTATATAACAGACCACCCTAAAAGTCACACTTACAGGCTTGCAAGTCTGCTGGAAGTTGGTCTGACAGGCCGGCTTAGCCGGGTGGCTCTGTTTAACTCTGTTGGTCTCAGTGGGCTTACCTTACTACTGTCTGCTTTGGACTTCGTCTACTCCACATGTGTGTGTGCATTCTGAGCCCAAGGTTAGCAGGGAGGCAGCCACACAGTGCTACAGCCCCAGTGCAAAAGAACAAGCCCAACCAAGCTTGTCTGAAGCTTTTGCTTGTATCACCTCTGTTAACATATGTTTGCTTTGACCAAAGCAAGTCACACGGCCCAGTCCATAGTCCGGGGATGGAAAAGTACACTCTGCCTCTGATGGGAAGACTTGCAGAGGGTGTGGAATCAGAGGTGATTAAGAATGGGGCCAGAGGCACTTGGGTGGCTCTGTTGGTTAAGCGTCCAACTTCAGCTCAGGTCATGATCTCACAGTTTGTGGGTTTGAATCCCATGTTGGGTTCTGTGCTGACAGTGTGGAGCTTGAAGCCTGCTTTGGATTCTGTGTCTCCTTCTCTCTCTGCCCCTTCCCTGCTCACACTCTGTCTCTCTCTGTCTCTCAAAAATAAATAAACACTGAAAAAAAATTTTTTTAATAAAAAAAAAAAAATGGGGCCAGAGGGGCTCCTTGGCTCAATGGGTTGAGCATCCGACTCTTGGTTTTGGCTCAGGTCGTGATCTTATGGTTTGTGTGTTTGAGCCCCATATTGGGCTCCATACTGACAGTGCAGAGCCTGCCTAGAATTGCCTCTCTCTCTCTTCCTCTCTCTCTAAATAAACTTAAAAAAAAAAAAAAAATGGGACCAGAGATTTAAACCCTCACCTTTACATGGCTAAATCCTACCTGCTCTTTAAGCTTCATGGCTCAATTCAAATTCTGTCTCCCTTATGGGCTGCGTAATCTTTCAACCAAAAGAAATTGTTCCTTTTTCTAAAATCTTATTTTATTTCATATCTCTCATAAGAGATGTATTACTTCCTACTTGTATCCATTAAGTACCTCTTTCTACGATGGAAAGTCCTATGACACAGACCTTTGGCTAATGCATCTTTATATCTTCAATGTATGTGTATCTAAAGACTAGTAAAAATTTTTGTTTTTGTTTTTGTTTTTTTAATTTGAGAGAGAGAGAATGCAAGTGGGGGGAGGATTATATTGGGGAGAGAGAGACAGAGACAGAGAGAGAGACAGAATCCTAAGCAAGCTTCATGCTCAGTGCAGGGTCTGATGTGGGACTTGATCTCACAACTGTTGAGATCACAACCTAAACCAAACTCAAGAGTTGGATGCTCAACCAACTGAGCAACCCAGGCGCCCCAGTAGTAAAAGTTTTAAATGAGAAGAGACTATAGATTTTTTGTTCATTTTGGTAAAATATACATAATATAAAATTTAGCACTTTTTTAAAATTTAAAAAAAAATTTTTAATGTTTACTTTTGAAGGAGAGAGACAGAGACAGAGTGTGAGCAGGGGAGGGGCAGAGAGAGGGAAACACAGAATCTGAAGCAGATTCCAGGCTCCAAGCTGTCAGCACAGAGCCTGACGTGGGGTTCAAACCCATGAACTGTGAGATCACGACCTGAGCCAAAGTCAGATGCTTAACTGACTGAGCCACTCATGTAGCCCTGAAATTTACCTTTTTTTTTTTTTTAATGTTTTATTTATTTCTAGGAGAGAGAGAGAGAGAGAGACAGCGTGAGCAGGGGAGGGTCAGAGAGAGAGGGAGTCACAGACTCTGAAACAGGCTCCAGACTCTGAGCTGGCAGTCAGCACAGAGCCGGACGCGGGGCTCGAACCCACGAACCGCGAGATCATGACCTAAGTGAAAGTCGGACGCTCAACCGACTAAGCCACCCAGGCGCCCCTGAAATTTACCATTTTTAAGTGTATATAGTTCTGTGGCATTTGGTACATTCACACGTGCTACAGATTTGTTTTTAATGATTTTAATCTGACTTCTCACTTGCATGGGACCTGCATACTTTTTCTGGAAGGAATTCTTTGATGTGGATTTGTGAAGGAGAGAGTTCTCTCTCACTCGCTTTCTCTCTCCCTCCCCATTCCCTTTCTGTCTGGCTTTTTTTTTTGGCTTTTTTTAGAGCAGATATTCTTTGCAGACAGTTGTCAATTTATTCTGTATTCAGATTCTTCCAAGCTTGCTACCATAGCTGAGGTACATATTTTGGATTACGACAATTTAACAGACCCCCCTATATTGTGAGTTGAAAATGGGCACAAGGCACAGAACAGAATGGAAATGGGGAAACAGTACATCCTGATGCCAATCTCAAAGTTTTGGCAGAATAACATTAACATGAATTTTTAGCTCTTCTTAAGGATGAAAAAATAGCTTCAAAATTCACATTCATCCTAATAAATGTTGAACGTATAAACAGTTTTAGTTTATGTTTATGGAAGAGCTTGTTCAGAATTCTTTCTGAAGATTAGTACAGAGAATTCATGTTCTTTGAAAGAAAACGTTGGATATAAATGATGATTTCCAATGAAGTAGAAAAATAGAGGATTGTTATTTGTGGTAGAATTTTCTTCAATCTCATCCGTTTTCCTGTTATTGACAGTCTTTACTATGTTCCAAGTTCCTTGGCAAATTTTCTTGATACCCATTATTGTAGAATCTTGTGATGCTTTATGGGCATTAGGTGTCAAAAGGGCCTAAAGGCTAAAGTGGTAGGAACATTTCTTATAATTCAAAGATTGAGACGTGCTATAGTGGGGCTGTGTGTGTGCATGTGTATTAGATTTCAAGCATGTAATCTTTGGAGAGTCCAAATCAGTTAATTATTAATTAAGCACATGAATTGGAGATTAGAAATCTGGTTTATCTTTCTGATACTTTTTAAAAAATGTTTATTTATTTATTTTGAGAAAGAGTGCAGGCAGGGAAGGGGCAGAGAGAGGAAGAGACAGAATCCCAAGCAGGCTCCATGCCATCAGCTCATAGCCTGATGTGTCGGAGCAAGACCATGACCTAAGCTGAGATCAACAGTTGGATGCTTAACTGACTAAGCCACCCAGGCGCCCCTACCTTTCTGATTCTTTGAATGTATTATTAGACTAAGACCTTCTACCCATGTTTTAGCTTCCCTCTCTTGAAAGATATTGAGATAAAATACTAGTGATAGAAAAAAAAAATGTGTGCTCATGTGAATAACTGCATCCTACTTATCACATGATAATCAGTTTCTATCTTAAAATATCCAATGTAATGTGGACTCTCTAATTAAAGTTTAATAATCCCTCTAATTAATGTTTAAATTGATTTTTTAAAACTCTAGGTCTACTTGTGATAATTTTTTCTTCACTTCTTAAATTTTTTTTTACTATTTATTTATTTTTGAGAGAGAGAGAGACAGAGCATGACCAGGGGAGGGGCAGAGAGAGATGGAAACTTAGAATCCCAAGCAGCCTCCAGGCTGTGAGCTGTCAGCACAGAGCCCAATGCAGGGCTCGAAGTCACAAACTATGAGATCATGCCCTGAGCCGAAGTTGGACACTTAACCGACTGAGCCACCCACGTGCCCCGTCTTAACTTTTTAATTGGTAACCAGCATTTTCCTCTTCAACTGTGGCCAAAACAGCCATATGAGAAACCTCTGCCTTGTTGACAGTGAAGCAATTAACTTAAGTGGGTTCAGGCCTACAAGTCATCTCCCATGGTGCCTGGGGCATAAGATATGCCCAGTAAATGCTAGATCTTGCCCATATATTTGAAATCAGTGTCACTTGCAGTTGCTCCAGATCTTGAGGAAGAGTATAAGGGCTTGGTGTTGGCTCCTTGGAAAGGAGAGTGCACCAGGCCCAGCAGACACTAATCATCCCCTGGGCATTTGTCAGAAGAAGACTGAGCAAGAAAGCTCTCATCCATATAGAGAGGACTCTCTTTAGCCATTGTTCCAGAATTTTATTTATATCACAGACAACAGAATCAATGAGGTGGAAAGTAAGATTCAAATCTTAACAGAGTTGGTTACTGTGTCCACTGAATCTCTGCTCGGTGTCATATGTTTTAGAGATAAAGGAGTGTAGGAAGGAGGCAGCTTTTACTTGTCCTCAGGGAGGAGCTCAAAGCAAAGGTGACCATATGTCCCAGTTTGCCTGCCAAATTATGCAATGAAGCTACTAACATGAAAGACAGGTATTATGAAACAAGAAGCGTAAGTTGGGGTCACCTGACTAGCCTGGAGGTGGCAAGAGAAGATCTCTCTAAAGAAATGACTCTCCATGGGAAACCTAAGCATCAGAAAGAGGGATTGATGGAAAAGGTCCTGCTCTCACTTGCCTCAGGGTCTTCGCACGTGGCCTTTACCCCGTTCTGGGGGCAGGGGGGGGGCGTACTCCCATTCCTCTCTCCTGCTGCTGCCCAGTATTACTGTTACAAGTAGAAAAAATGTTTTACAAACAGCAGGTAGCAGTCCATGAGTCATAAAGTTAATTTAGTGAGTAGTAATCCAATTTAACAGACAAATACGTAAACATTAGATTTTTTTTTCTTAGCTACCACTTTGTTTTTAACTGTGATTAAATATGAAGGAAGGGTGCCTGGGTGGCTCAGTCAGCTTAGCATCTGACTCTTGATTTCGGCTCAGGTTGTGATCTCATGGTTTGTGAGTTTGAGCCCCACATCGGGCTCTGGGCTGACAGTGTGGAGCCTGCTTCGGATTCTCTGTCTCCCTTTTTCTCTGCCCCTCCCCTGCTCATGCTGTCTCTCTTAAAAATAAATAAACATTAAATATGAAGAAAACTTGGGGACTAGGATTGAATAAGAGCTTACCTTCAGAAGTTACTGTAAAGTTACCATAATGCTTTGTGGAGGAACTATGCACATTATGTAAGTTTATATGTGTTATGTACACATTTAAGAGATGTTTTAGTGACTTTTTTTTTTTTTTTTTTACCTCTGCTTCTTTAGGACTACATCTTGAAAAAAAAGGATGCCTTGTTTTGATGGCTATTATATAATTCCCAGAAGAAATAAAATAGGTTAGGAAAGAAGTACAGCTAATTTAATTTCTTTGTATTTGAAAGGAAGGTAACCACGACTCTCATGTTTTGTTTAAATGTCAGGCTGTTTCCACAGGAGGATATGATGCTGACATAACTCTGAGATGGTGAAGTAATGTCAGAACAGCTTTTTAAATAAATTGGCATGGAGCCCTTCAATCTTTCCTTCCCCTGCCCCCAAACATAATATTACTTGTCTGGCCACAGTGCATTGTTTTGAGGGTAGAAAATGTCCATGTGGAGTAACATTTCCACTTATTTCTGTTAATTTCCCTTCCCCTTAGGTTTCACCACCCCATCCTCAGTCCTTTGGAAAGCAGTTTCCAGCTGGAAGTTGACGTCCTGAGCCATCTGCTGAAGGCCCAGGCTCAGGTGTCCGAGTGGAAGTTCCTCCCATCTCTGGTGAACTTACACAGCGCTCACACCAAGCTGCAGACTTGGGGCCAGATCTTTGAAAAGCAGCGAGAGACCAAGAAACATCTGTTTGGAGGGCAGTCACAGAAGGCCGTGCAGCCCCCACACCTTTTCCTTTGGCTGATGAAACTCAAAAACATGCTTCTTGCCAAGTTTAGCTTTTACTTTCACGAGGCGCTGAGCCGACAAACTACTCCTTCAGAAATGAAAACGTTGACTGCAAAAGCCAACCCGGACTTCTTCGGAAAGATTTCTAGCTTCATCAGGAAGTACGACGCTGCCAATGTGTCCTTAATCTTTGACAACCGAGGTTCTGAGAGCTTTCAGGGTCACGGCTATCACCACCCCCATTCCTACAGAGAGGCCCCAAAGGGTGTGGACCAGTATCCAGCTGTGGTGTCTCTGCCCAGCGACAGGCCGGTCATGCACTGGCCCAATGTCATCATGATCATGACAGACCGCACGTCCGACCTGAACAGCTTGGAGAAAGTGGTCCACTTTTATGATGACAAAGTCCAGAGCACCTACTTCCTAACCCGCCCAGAACCTCACTTTACCATCGTTGTCATTTTTGAGTCAAAGAAATCTGAAAGGGACTCCCACTTTATTTCCTTCCTCAATGAGCTCTCACTTGCCCTTAAGAACCCCAAAGTTTTTGCAAGTCTGAAACCTGGCTCCAAAGGCTAGCAGGTGATTTGTGTGACAGGTTTTCAAGATTGGAAATTGTGTTCTTAATTGCTCTAATGATCTACTGTGGTCTGTGATTAGAGTTTCCATCCATCCATGCTTCTCCCAGAGCTAAATTAGAGACAAATCCTCCCTAATTGTGTCGCACACTTTATAAGCAATTAAGGCCAATTTGAATTAAGTATCCACAGAGTAATCTAGGAAGTGATTGTGGCTATCGTGTATAACTGTGGGACAGCAACGTACTTTCGGTATTTTCTCCTGTTTTCCTGTATTTCATGTAGACTGAATATTTATTGGCTTTTGATTTTTCTTTCCACATGTTTTATATTGTCCTAAACTTTCTGTTTTAATGCAATTCCAAATACTTTCTGCTTGCCCTTCCTTCTGGGATGAGTAATTGGGATAAGATATTAAATGGCCTTTTCAGAATCAAGGAGTGTACGTTTTCTATCTCATAAATTGGCAAAGTTAGCATAAAATTATTAGTGTTATGATTCTCATCAACAAATTAATATTTTGGATGCCAAGCTAGTGTCTTGGCAAAAAATATCCATCAGTTACTGAAATGAAAGGTGAACCAGAGTGCTCCCATTAACATCGGGGGTTTAACAGTTGAGAAGACCCTCAGAAACTTTAATGGTCACGGGTTCTGGGGTGATCTATACACCTAACTGCATTTCTTCTTATCCTTGTGAAGTTTGAAGTTCTCAGTCTGTTTGAAAGTTAGCACAAGTCATTACGTGGGGTCTCTTCATTCCTCAGTGTGTTATCTGCTTGGCTTTCTGTTTATCACCTTTCTGCTGAAATGCATGTTCATGTTTGACTCTGCTCCCTGCTTAATCTTAGGCTGGAAAGGCATGTGGGCTTTGTTTCTCAGCCACTTTTAGACATTCATGGGACTTAGCCTGCTTTTATAATATCAAAATGTTGGTCTCGATAGCTTGTGCTTGCTGAACATCAGTGGTGTATTCCAAAGACCCCTTCATACTTGAATAATCAGATGAGTACTTAAGCACATCAGAACTTGGGTTTCATGCCTGTCTCCTCCACATTATTTTTAGAATTAGTGACATATCTTAACACATGCCACCATAACACTTGGCTTCAGTAGGTGTTCCTGGGGAAGTAGACGGACCCCTGAAGGCATATTGGGCTGTGGAGAACTTCACTTCTAGGATATTGATTAAGAATAAAAGTAAGCTACCAAGAGTAATTGAGTTGTTACTATTTGATAGTTTCTTCAAAGCTCATGTGTGACATAATGATCAGATGGGTCCGTTTCTCATGATGGCACTAGCCATAGTTTTACTGGGCCGCCACAGCAGGCTGGCTGGTGACATGTGCAGAGCCGCTCCCAGTCTGGGCCAGGACTCAGCCCGCCTCTGTAAGGACTACCTGGTGGGGGAACCTACTGGCCCGTGTTCTTTTCTTTTCCTTCTTTTTCTTTTCTCAAAATAAAAGTCATATGATTTGTAAAAAGCCAGTTTGCTTTAAACAAAAAGTAGTGACTGACTTCTGTACTTAATTCACTCTGGTTCTCTAAAAATCTGAGCAACACTGAACTTGTATAAAAAACTGAAAGCAATTGGAACTAAAAAGTCAAGTCATTTTTCCTCACTTTTGAATTTTGCTGGGAAGCTGAAAAATATTCCTTGGTGTTCATGTATTTTGTTTCTCTAGATAAAAAACCACCATTAGCCTTAATGACATGGTCTCCCATGTACCTAAAAGAAACATGCTTTAGTGGAACATGGAGAAGAGTGTAAATAAAACAGATACTATGATATTTAAATAACCAGTCCTTGCCTGGGAAATGTATATTTCCTATATATTTGAAATGTATATTTATTTGTAAACATATTTTGGTTCAAGCCAAGAAACAAACTGATTCTACTCTGAGACTTGTCCTCTAAAACCAGTAATGAGATGATCTGGAAGTCTGTGTTTTGGTAATTGGAAGAGTAAAACCGCATATTCTCTGCTGACTTTTTTACTTTGAAATTGTTTCTGGGGCACCTGGGTGGCTCAGTTGGTTGACAGTCTGGCTTCTGCTCAGGTCATGATCTTTTAGTTTGTGAGTTTGAGCCCTGCGTCGGGCTCTGTGCTGACAGCTCAGAGCCTGGAACCTGCTTCAGATTCTGTGTCTCCCTCTCTCTCTGCCCCTCCCCCAGTCACTCTGTCTGTCTGTCTGTCTCTCAAAAATAAATAAACATTAACAAAATTTTAAAAGAAATTGTTTCTAAACCACAACTTGGTCAGTTTATGTGCGTAACCAGGAGTGTGGTCAATGCTTACTGAGGTTGCCAACAAACCCGTCAAGGAGTGTTCATTTTTGGACGCTGTTTGGACACAGGGTGAACATTCACAGCTTTGTCCTCCCGGGCCCAACCTGGTATCTGACTATTCCATCCTAGGGTTTTAGGGAGTGTGTGAAAAGGCAGCCCTTCCCCCTTATCTACAGTTTTGCTTACCTCGGTTTCACTTATCCATGGTCACCTGAGGCGTGGAAGCTGGAAGCCAATGCCCCTCCTCCTGATGAACCATCAGGAAGTCAGTAGCAGCCTATTGCTACATCACAGAGCTTGTGTCATTCACGCCATTTTCTCTCATTACATCAGCATTGTATCATCTCACATCATCATAGGAAGGGTGAGTACAGTGCAGTCAGATACTCTGAGAGAGAAATCACATTCACATAACTTGCATTACAGTACATTGTTACAATTGTTCTGTTTTATTACTAGCGTTAATTTCTTACTGTGCCTAATTTATAAGTTAAACTTTATCATAAGCATGTATGTACAGAGAAAATCATAGTATACACAGACCTTGGTCCTATATACAGTTTCCGACATCAGTTGGGTGTCTTCAATATACTTCTTGCAGACAAGAGGGGACTACTGTATAGCTTCTTAACTAAGAGCCAATACCCCCTAAATTATTGCTTTGTACACTTGAACACATTGTAGAAAATTTACTTACGAGAAAGAAAATGGTTGGAAACTCACTGCACTCCTGTAGAGTCACTCCTGTGATGTCTAAAATGTGTCCACCCTTCGTTCTAGCAGCAAACTTGCCTTTTTTTTTTTGCTTGTCAGTCTCTGAGCTTGACTTCCTTATCTGTAAAATGGGGATAAGAAAATGGCTGCCTTTTTAAAGAATATATAAGAATGGAGTGACATCATGCATGTAAAAAAGGCTTTGGAAGCTTACTTGGGTTTGAAAGCTGTATAAATAAAAGATAGACCACTCCTTCCTTAAACTCAATACCTCTCCTGTTCTCCTCTTTCTCTTCAGATCTGTGGTATAAGGGCGCCTAGTCATTATGTTTGAACAGTACTTAAAGAACTAGCTTAGAAGAGGAAGTTAAATGCCTAACCAACTCATCCTCCCTTCCCTCTCCTTATTTTAGAATCCTTGTGGTGCTTTGTTTCCAAGTTGTTATGCTTGGTTGATAGCACCATTCATTTCTATATTCTTACTGATATTTGAGGGGGGGGAGGGGATCTAGTTGCTCTTTTAATTACCAAGAGAGGTGTGTTAAAATCTCTAACAGTGATTGTAGAGGTCTTCCTTTATTTCTGTCAGCTTTTTGCCTTTCGTATATTGAAGCCCTTATTATTAGGCCCATATACATTTATAATTTTCCTTTCTCACATATCAACCATTTATCACTGTCAAGTTTCCCACTTTATCTCCATTACTATTCCTTGCTTTGAAGTACATCTTGCCTGATATTTTTATGACCCTTCCGGCTTGTTTCTGCAGACTGTTCACACAGTATGTCTTTTCCTATCCTCTCACTATTTGTACCTTTATTTTTAAAGTATCTATAGTAAGAAAGAGAGAATACTTATTAAAAAGAGCAATAGCTAACTGTGTGCTCGGCAGTTTGACCACCTCTGACTCTTGACTGAAGTGTTTAGTTCATTTCATGCCTATGCAGTTTTTACAGTCAGGACTTTGCTGATGGTATCCTTAAACTATCACTGCCATTCTTTTCTCTCTTTTGGTTTTTTTCTTTATGTTGGAAGTTAGATCAAGAGGTTTGATCAGATTTTTCTTTTTTTTCTTTCTTTCTTTCTTTCTTTCCTTCCTTCCTTCCTTCCTTCCTTCCTTTCTTTCTTTCTTTCTTTCTTTCTTTCTTTCTTTCTTTCTTTCTTTCTTTCTTTGTAGTGACTGTTGTGAATTTCATTTGGAGGGAGCTAATATCTGGCATTACCTGAATCAGCTATATCACTAGAGGTTACAACACAGTGATACTCTAATTATATCATTCCTTTTTCATTTGTTAGATGGAATACTTCTATGAGGAGAAGCTTTACATCGATTTAGTTATACTAAAGAACAGTTCCTATAGGAATTGTTGGATAAATGCTTGATTCTTTTGCCAGTTTTTATCTTAATTTTTTTAAGATTTAAGATTTTAAGATTTTTAAAGATTTTTAAAAATTTTACTTTATTAGGTTTTTCTTTTTCAAAGATTTTATTAAAGGTCTTCACAGAGCAAAATGCAGACTCCAGATCCAGCTCCACGGAGACCCTGTTAGGCTATGGGTACTGGCTGGGGCATGGCAGGCAGCTCTAGCTTCCCACCCTTCTGTTCCGAGATGGAGGTGCTGGGGAGCATCTCCTATTTCGGTTCCACAATGCTCACACGATCTGGCCGGGGGGTTCGTACCACTTGGTCAGACTTACCTCTTGGGTGTGACGGAAGCATGATCTTCCCTTTGACGCCCAGCACACCCTGTCTGAGCAGCACACGGCACTCAGCAGCGTCCGCGTACCAGTTACCAGGGTCCACATTGTGAATCATCAGGCCATCCACAAACTTCATGGTTTAACCCTCTGTCCTTGGGGTTTCCCGGACACCATGATGTCATAGCCTATGGCCCTCCTCTCCATGATGAACCGCAGCACACCACAGTGGTGAGGCCTCCCAGGAGCTTGTGATGCAGAGACTCTGCCTGGGACGTAGCACACAGACCTATGGTGGCCACCTTTTCAGTATAAAGCTCTACACTGCCCTCAGGGAAACCAAACCTGAACCACAACAGTCAGTTCTCAGATCCGACAGCCCTTTTCACCCTAGAACATTCTGCATCCTGGTGGCCAAGATCTTGATTTTTGTCCTGGTTGGTGTAACTTGGATCTCAACCCTGGAGAAGCCACTTTTCTCCAGCTCCTGAGTAAGGAACTTGTTCAGTTCAGCTTTGAAGGTGCCATCAGCGAAGGACTTCCTCTTCTTGGAAGTTTGCTCTGCTATCCTGCTGCTGCGCACCTCTGAAAGGAAGACAAGATTTTATTCTTTTTTTAAAAAAATATGCATTTGTAACTTTCTTTAAAAAATTTTTTTAAATGTTTTATTTATTTCTGAGAGACAGAGAGAGACAGTGTGAGCAGGGGAGGGTCAGAGAGAGAGGGAGACACAGAATCTGAAACAGGCTCCAGGGTCTGAGCTGGCTGTCAACACAGAGCCCGACACGGGGCTCGAACTCACGAAGCATGAGATCATGACCTGAACCAAAGTCGGACGCTTAACCTACTGAGCCACCCAGGTGCCCCTGCAAGATTTTATTCTTAAGTAATCTCTACACTCAATGTGGGCCTGAACTCACAACCCTGAGATCAAGAGTCACATGCTCTGCCGACTCAGCCAGTCAGGTGCCCCTCTTGCCAGTTGTTCAAATAATGAGTTAGGGGCACCTGTGAGTTTGGGCCCCAGGTTAGGTGTAGAGATTGCTTAGAAATAAAATGTTAAAAAAAATAATGAGTTATTTAGTATCTTCTATAGACACTGGGGAGTTTTTAAAGAAATGTATAAGAATTTATGAGGATTTCTGCTTTCTGCCTCTTAGGTTTAACCCTAAATTTGAAACAAGGCAGCGATCTTTCCCCCTTAACACAAGACGCTTTTATCTAAATGTTATCATCCTCCTTTATTTCTTCCTCATGGTTAATTTTCTTCTCTCTTAATTACTGATGATGATTTGGCTCTGCTTTTTTCCTTCCTCCCTTAGTGTCTCCCTTAGTTTCTAATAGCTTTCTCACCAGTTCCCCTTGGTCACTTTTTCCCATGCCTCAGGAAGCCAGGACATACCCCAGGGGTCTCTGATCTGGTTTTGAAAGTATTAATTTCAGTTTTTAAAAAATTTATTTTTTTTCAATTTTAAAGTTTATTTATTTTGAGAGATAGAGAGCATACAAGTGGAGGAGGGCCAGAGAGAGAGAGAGAGAGAGAGAGAGAGAGAAAGAATCCCAAGCAGGCTCCACACTGACAATACAGAACCCGATGCTGGCTTGAACCCACGAACCATGAGATCATGACCTGAGCCAAAACCAAGAGTCAGAAGCTCAAATGACTGAGCCACACAGGCATCCCTCAATTTTTTTTTAATGTTTATCCATTTATTTTGAGAGAGAGAGAAAGAGAGAGCACAAGCAGGGGAGGGGCAGAGAGAAAGGGACAGAGAGAATCCCAAGCAGCTTCCACACTGTCAGCTCAGAACCCAACATGGGCTCAATCTCACGAACCATGAAGTCATGACCTCAGCCAAAATCGAGTTGGATGCCTAACCGACTGAGCCACCCAGATGGCTTTTTGCAACTAGTCTTTTTCAGGCAGTGAGGAAGGAACACATAGAGGGGAAATACTCAGTATTGATACCTAATGGGCGACCACGATTAAGCCAGTCATTTCATGAGCACAGAAGACATTTAGCCAACTACAGCCGAGGAGTGCCATATGTATCTAGTAGGTTATTTGACACTTTTTTTTTCATTTTTGGTGTGACAGGATGTGGCAATGCGGGACACCCCGTGACCCCAGAGCCATCCTGGTCTCAGCCACTCCAGGCTAGGCCAGTGTCAGAACAATCCCTAAAGCAGAAGCAGACAGAGGACATGAATGTCTCCATTCTAGAATTCAACATTCATTCATTTATCAACTATTAAACATCAACTATGCTAATGCTGGGGATACAGCAGTCAGCCATGACACACACTGGGCCTGCTTGGCTTGTACTAGTGCTGAAGTGAGCTGGTTACATCGCCCCCTGCAGGCCAGGAGTTGAGAGCGCTTAAGCAGGGAGGCAGTGACTAGTCTTCAAACTTGTTTTACTTGTGTATTTTTCTATCAATTTTGAAAAACCATGATACCTTAACGAATTTTTTAAAAATCTGAAATCATCATTACATGTAAATAGCCTCAAAGATTCATTTTATTATGTATTGTAGCTATGGACATTTAAAATGAAAATGTTAACTGTTCTTTTATTTTTTTTTTAATGTTTTATTTTTATTTATTTCTAGGAGAGAGAGAGACAGCGTGAGCAGGGGAGGGTCAGAGAGAGAGGGAGTCACAGACTGAAAGAGGCTCCAGGCTCTGAGCTGGCAGTCAGCACAGAGCCCGACGCGGGGCCCGAACCCACAAACCGCGAGATCATGACCTAAGCGAAAGTCGGACGCTTAACCGACTAAGCCACCCAGGCGCCCCTGAAAATGTTAACTGTTCTTTTAAATGTATCCAGTGAAATCTTGCTACAATAGAGACTTGATAGCTACCATTTTCCCTTTTTAAAAATATCTTAACAAGCTTTGTAATATTATATCACTCTTTTTGCTCCTTCAACTCCATTCTACTCCTCCCATAGAATTTTATCCTAATATGAATTTTATTTTCTTCAAAGTATTATTGGTCACCCTATTAAATACTATCGCAGCTGTTCTTTCTGTTACCACAGGGCTCTTGGAGTTTAATGACCAAATGACGTATATATTAGAAACTATATTTGGACTTTTAAACTATCTCTTTCCATGAGACGAATATGTGTTTGTGAGGACCTGGTAAGAGAAACGGATTGTCTTAATGTTCCTTTGTTTGGTGGGCAGAGGTTTTTACACTCGACAGTAATGCCCCAGGTTGAGAACTGTGCAGGGTCTGAGATTTTACAAGTTAGCCTGCCACAGTTTCATGGATGCTGGCAGAAGACAAGAGACCATCACTCACAGCAGAACAGTAGCCAGGATATGACCATTTTTGCACTGGTTCCCTGAGCCCCAGTTCCCTCAGGGTCAATGGGAACGGGCCCAGATGGGTACCTGCTCATGCAAGAGGTTGCATTTCAGGAGAAGAATTCTGATCTTAGGAAACTCAAATCTTATGTGATGGTCAGTAAGCATGCCTTCCATTTGCTCGAGGGAAACAGTATTATTCTGGCAGTCAGTGTGTTTTCTAGAGTTGCCATCACAAAGTACCACTGATTGGGTGCCATAAAACCACAGAAATGTATTATATCTCAGTTCTGAAGTCTAAAAGTGTGAAACCAAGCTGTCGGTAGGGCTGTCTTCATTCTTCAACCCGCAGAGGAATCTTTCCTTGCTTTCCTAGCGGTCTCCTGGCCATGTCGGTGTCCCTGGTTTACAAGTGCATAACTCCCCCCTCTGCTTTGTCATCACATGGCGATTCCCTCTGTCTCTGTCTTCACATGGCTGTCTTCTTCTAAGGACATCAGTCATATAGGACTAGGGGCCCACCCTACTCCAGGATGACCTTATCTTAACTAATTACATTGGCAACGACCGTATTTCCAAATAAAGTCACATCCCAAGGTATTGGGGATTAGAATGTTCACAGAGTTCAGCCAGTAACAGTAAACATGTCTGCTCATTGGTCTCAGTAAAAGGAGACACTGTGTCCAAGGATGCTCACAGGGACACAAACCTCCCTGAAAGACAGCCCAGAACTGAGGGCAGTTAGTGCCTCACTCTCAAGACCTGCAGAAACATGAAAAACATGGAAAATTGACTCCTGAGATAAACCTCTGGGTGAGGAGTCAGTTTGTTTTTATGCGGGAGAATGGCAGTTATTAAATAAGGCAGAAAGAAGCAGCTTCACCTAGTAAAAGCTCCTTCAGGGCCTCATTTTGGGAAAGAATTTATACAGAAGTTGAGGACCTAAAACTGATTTCCTTTTTTTATTTAAAAAAAATTTTTTTAATGTTTTATTTCTTTCTGAGAGAGAGAGAGAGAGAGAGAGAGACAGTGTAAGCAGGGGAGGGTCAGAGAGAGAGGGAGATACAGAATCTGAAACAGGCTCCAGGCTCTGAGCTGTCAGCACAGAGCCTGACGCAGGGCTCGAACCCACGAACCGTGAGATCGTGACCTGAGCTGAAGTCAGACACTTAACCGACTAAGCCACCCAGGCGCCCCCTAAAATTGATTTCCTAAAAGTGATTCTTCTGTGTGCATATCTTGAGAAATCATCACTACTACACTCTAGCTAGTAGAATCCTCATCCGAAGATCACGATTCTAGGAGATTTGCAAGTGTATCTGGGCTGCCGGTAGCCATATCCAGTACAGCTTGACGTACTGGTGTTACAATGTCCCTTCCATTTTCTCGAACTCTCAAGAGAAGGCTTTCCTAAAGGGCTCCACACCGTCAGCACAGAGCCCACTGCAGGGCTTGAAACCACAAACCGTCAGATCCTGTCCTAAGCCAAAATCAAGAGTCAGACGCTTAACCGACAGAGCCTCCCAGGCACCCCAGGAGTTGAAAATAAATACGTGTGACTTCACTTTATGCCCCCATCAACAAGGCCTGGACGGGCCAGTTAAACTTTTTAACCAAACTGTAGATGGCTAGATGGATGTGGAATCATACAATTCCGCAGTAAATCATTAATGCAGACCCAGTGACTTATTTGCATATGTTTTAAAACTCTGCTGTCAACAACAAGGCCACTTTCTGAGACGCACATCTGCAATCACTCTGCTTGGCAAGTACAGTTGTCCTTGCACAGCTGGAGAAGGTTATTCTTTATGTATTTTTTCATGTTATTTTTAGTTTTAACACCAGCGCAAATCTCCAGGAGCAATACTGCTTCTTTTTATCAAAGCCCAGCCTCTGATGATGATAGTAAGGAAAAGAGGAGAAGTTTCTTGTCTGTGTTCTCCAGGAATGAACTCCAATGAAACGGGACCTGCAGCAGCTAAAGACATACCCAGCTTCAACAAATTGTATACATTTGTCAAACTTCAACTACCCACAAGTGAGAATGGTAACAATATCAGACAATTGTCAACCACTCAGATTTCGAAAAAATTCTTCTTGGGGGACGTTATTAAAAGTTTGGTAGGACTACTTTGCGAAGGTGCTTGGAGTAGAATTAGTCCGGTTACCTACAGGGTTTTGCTTTTGCTTCCCTGGAGGAAGAACTGGGGTGGGTGGGGGAGGGGAGAGAGAGGCTCACTGGGTGGAACGAGAGAGGAGCCAGGAGGCTGTGCCCTGCCCAGCTGAATGAATCAGACCCTTAGATGCACCCCTGCAAAGCAGGCCAGAAATGCCTCAGGGGAGGTCTTTCAGGGGGGCTGGTTGAGAGACTTCAGGGTAAGCCTCTCCCTTCCCTATGAAATTGTTAGCAATTCCTTATACAGGTTTTTCTGAGAGGTCAGGAAGGGGAAGGGCTTCAAGCGAAAGAAAAAGGCCAGTTGATGTCTAGGTTCCATGTTAGTACTGGCAATATTTTCTTTCCTTTATCTTCTGTTCCTGAGGGTAGAATAAGAAAGCACCAGTGACATGTCCTTTTGTTATCAATAAAGATTTCTTAAATTGTATTTCTAATCAGGGCTTGCTGACTCATCAGATGGTGACGGTGACTCACATTTATCATCCATATATATCAATTACATTGGAAGGTGATAATGGAGAGAAAGGCAAAATGTACTTGGTCTTATATTATTTGCCAGCTCTATGGAGGTGTATTTGACAAATAAACATGTTAATTTAGCTTACTTGGAAATCACTTTCCACATACAAACTAACAAAGGTAATTCATTTTAATGAAAAAAAAAACAACCCAGCTACATTCAAGGCTTTTATTTCCCTATTCCAATCTGTAAGTACAATTTTTAAATTTCTTAGCATCTTGGCCTCTTCTGCTGACTTATTACCATTTTACGTATATCACATTGAAAGTATTCTTTGTCTTAATTATCTGGAGTTAACAAATATTTAGCGACTGTCAAAAATGCATTTTATTGGAGCCATTTGCAATCACCTGGATGGAACTAGGATTATTATGCTAAGTGAAATAAGTTAGTCAGAGACAAATACCATGTGATTTCACTCATATGTGGAATTTAAGATATGAAACAGATGGGGGTGCCTGGGTCACTCAGTCAGTTAAGCTCCGACTCTTGATTTCAGCTCAGGTCATGATCTCATGGTTTGTGAGTTCAAGCCCCTTGTCAGGCTCTGTGCTGACAGTATGGAGCCTGCTTGGGATTCTCTTTCTCGCTTTCTCATTCTCTCTCAAAGGAGAAGGAGAAGAAGGAGGAAGAGGAGGAGGAGGGAGAGGAGGAGGAGGAGGAGAAGAGAAGAAGAAGAAGAAGAAGAAGAAGAAGAAGAAGAAGAAGAAGGGGAGGAGGAGGAGGAGGAGAAACAGATGAAGGTGGTGGGGGAGAGGGAGGCAAACCATAAAACAGACTCTTAACTATAGAGAACAAACTGAGGGTTGATGGAGGGGAGGTGGGCAGGAGGTAGATTAAATGAGTGATGGATATTAAGGAGGCACCTGTTGTGATGAACACAGGGCGTTCTAGGTAAGTGATGAATCACTAAATTCTACTGAAACTAAACAAAACAAATAAACAAATAAAAAACAATCCTCCTTTAAAAAAAATGTACTCTATTAGAAAATGCTGTCATTGGGGTTCCCTGGGTGGCTCAGTCAGTTAAGCATCCGACTTCGGCTCTGGTCAGATCTCACAGTTCGTGGGTTCGAGCCCCGCATCAGGCTCTGTGCTGACAGCTCAGAGCCTGGAGCCTGTGTCAGATTCTGTGTCTCCCTCTCTCTCTGCCCTTCGCCTACTCATGCTCTGTCTCTCTGTCTCAAAAATAAATAAACTATTAAAAAAGATTAGAGGGGCGCCTGGGTGGCTTAGTCGGTTAAGCGTCCGACTTTCGCTTAGGTCATGATCTCGCGGTTCGTGGGTTCGAGCCCCGCGTCGGGCTCTGTGCTGACTGCCAGCTCTGAGCCTGGAGCCTGTTTCAGATTCTGTGTCTCCCTCTCTCTCTGACCCTCCCCTGCTCACGCTGTCTCTCTCTCTCTCTCTCCTAGAAATAAATAAAACATTTAAAAAATTTAAAAAAAATAAAATAAAATAAAAAAGATTAGAAAATGCTGTCATCTCCTAACAACGTTATTGACATTTCGATTTTGTTTTATTTTGGTTTCGCAGCTGGCAGCTTTGTGTTAAAAGTTTTTGGTCCTCTCTGGGGTCTGAACTCTCTAGAGAGGCTCCATTAGAAGCAGCGGAATTGCTGAATCTTCCATCTGGCGGACCGAAGATCCGGAGGGAGAGTAACGGGAACTGGCCAGTAGAGGGCAGTACCGAAGCAAGGCCTGGCTCCGGAGCTGTGGCTCCCTTCCCGTCCTGCAGTCAGTGCAGTTTGCTTCTTTGGACAGTGGAAGGCTGAGCAGCGCGAGAGTTGTACAAATGACCATTTTTAGCTTTAAAAGTTGAGCTCTCAGTGACTGCTCTTGTAGAGACAGGTATGCAGGAAAGATTTGGTTCAAGAGATGAGTCTCTACTGTCATTTCCATTGAATTTTGACCAAGAAATTCCAAACTCTCTCCTCATCCGGTGACTGTGCGATGAGCTTCTCCTGACTCAGAATCGTTCACAGATGACTGTGATCCTGCTGCCGCTTCACTGCTGAGACGTCTGTTTGTTCCGAGACTCATGCTCTTCCCCAAATTGTCAGACAAGAGTGTTTACCTTGCTTGCAGTGTTTAGAAGGATGAATAGGGAACGCTTCGTAACATTTTTGAGTAGGAAAGAGGGTCACACACCCTTTAAGTTTGTGTGGACAGTGCTTATTTCCTCCCACAAAAATGCCGGTGACCACAGACAAAATTCGCTTCCATACCATCAAGGGTTCGTGGAAACCCCTGTGTGTCCACGTGCCCCAGGATAAAAATCTCTGTTGGGGAAAAGCTCTTGCTGATATCCAAACGAGCTGCACTAAGTCTTGAAGGTTAGGACCATGCCCTAAATAATTACTGAATGTCTTCACCTAGACATCCTATAGGCAACTCAGCACATTCCTTGCCCAAACTCGCTCTACTTGGCACCCCTTGATTTCTTCTTGGAATGATTCCTGTTCCGGTGACCCTCAGGTAAAACTTCAGAATCACCTTTGATTCCTCACTCTGCCATACTCAGTGTCAGTCTTACTCAACTTCTTTATGCTTTCATTTTCACCCTCTTCACTTTGGGCTTCTATTGTCAAGCCTGGATTAGAAATTTCATCTCTCACCTCCTGTGTCTTTGTATTCCAGTCTATCCTTAGTTTCACTAGGCTATTATTTTATTTTATTCAGTTTTGAGAGAGAGACAGACAGAGACAGAGTGTGAGTGGGGGAGGGGCAGAGAGCAAGGGAGACACAGAATCAGAAGCAGGCTCCAGGCTCTGAGCTGTAAGCACAGAACCCAATGCAGGGTTCGAACTCACAAACTGTGAGATCATGACCTGAGCTGAAGTCTGATGCTCAACCAACTGAGCCATCCAGGCACTCCTAGGCTATTATTTTAAAATACTAGTTTGATTGGGTTTCTCTTGCTCTGATTCTTGCTCCCTCCCCTTTTAAAAAATCCTAAATAGCTTCCCAGAATCTGCTGAAAAAAATTTAAGTTCTGATAATCAAGTTCAGCCTTTCTTTTTTCTCTTCCATTGTTTCCTCAAGTTGAAGTCAAAATGAAATACTTGTGTTGTCCTGTATTTTCTCACCCTTTAGCCTTTGTTCGGAGTTCTCTTTGTCTAGAATCTTTCTAGTTTAGGGGTTCATTTTTTTAAATGTTTTATTTATTTTTGAGAGAGAGAGAGAGAGAGAGAGGCAGCATGAGCAGAGGAGGGTCAGAGAGAGAGGGAGACACAGAATCCGAAGCAGGCTCCAGGCTCTGAGCTACCTGTCAGCACAGAGCCTGACATGGGGCTCAAACTCTCGAACCATGAGATCATGACCTGAGCCGAAATCAGACGCTTAACTGAGCCACCCAGGTGCCCCTCTAGTTTAGGGGTTCTTAACAATTGCGTGCAATGGGTTCTCTTTGGCAGTCTGTGAAACTAATGGGCACTTCCTCAGAATGTTTTCAGTGCATAAAATTATATATTCAGAGTTACAAAGGAAACCAATTATACTGAAATACAGTTATAAAATACTGTATAATCTGCAATATTATATGTATTCTTTTTTTTAAATTTTATTTATTTATTTATTTGAAGGAGAGATAGAGACAGCATGAGCAGGGGAGGGTCAGAGAGAGAGGGAGACACAGAATCGGAAGACAGGCTCCAGGATCTGAGCTGTCAGCACAGAGCCCGATGCGGGTCTCGAACCCACAAACTGTGAGATCACGACCTGAGCTGAAGTCGGACGCTTAACCAACTGAGCCACCCAGGCGCCCCTGTATTCTTGTTTATTAAGGCATTTATAAATACAGCTGACCCTTGAACAATGTGGAGGTTAGGGACCCCAACCCCCCTGCACAGTCAAAAATCCACATATGACTTTTGATTCCCCAAATCTTAATTGCTATAGCTTACTGTTAACCAGAAACCTTAGCAACAGTCAATCAACACATATTTTGTATAAGATATATATACTATATACTGAATCTTTACAGCAAAGTAAGCTAGAAGAAAAAAAATGTTATTAAGAAAATCATAAGGAAGAGAGAATACATTTATACGACTCTCCTGTAAAAAGCACAAGCCTGTGTGGTTCAAGAGTCAGCTGTAACTGCGGTGCCTGAGTGGCTCAGTTGGTTAAGCGTCTGACTTTGGCTCAGGTCATGATCTTGCTGTCCCTGAGTTTGAGCCCCGCATCTGGCTCTGTGCTGACAGCTCAGAGCCTGGAGCCTGCTTTGGATTCTGTGTCTCCCTCTCTCTCTGCCCCTCTATTGCTCATTCTCTGTCTCTCAGAAATAAATAAACATTAAAAAACTTTATATATATATATATATATATACATATATATATAAAGAATCAGCTGTAACAGCATCTAGCATTGGTCTTAATAATTACCATAGTAGTTCATTGCTCACACCTGCAATGGAAGAAGATGCTAAATTTCAGTTAGAGATTAGTAAAAATAAAGATGTGTTTCTTTCCCCACCCAATTTCTTAGACTCCGGCCTGAACATCTCAAACTTAAGAGAACTGGATCTCAAACTACAGTACTCATCAGAATTGCCTGGATCCTAGACTCCAACTGCTTGAACTTATTTCCGATTCACTAGGTCAAGGGTAGACCCTAGAATGTGCGCTTCTAACACGTTCTCAGCTGTTGCTGGTGTTGCAGGCCCAGGTTCTACATTTGAAACCTTTCCTCTAGACTAGATTATTACTTCCTGCCCTCTTTATCTACCCAAATCCCATGCCTCCCTGAACCCAGGGGATGTCCACCTGCTGTATTAGGTTCCCCTTGTCACCCGTATCAGAAGAGATCTCTTCCCCTTCAAGGACTCTTGCCCAGTTCATTCATACCACACTCATGGCATTTAGCTTTCGGCTCTGCTTTATGGTCACTGTGGTGCAGTGTGGCTGGGCCCCACCTACAACTCCAGTTTCCTGAACTATCTGTGCTACTGGAAATGCTGTATTTCAAACCACCATGGAGATTCCTTCTTTCACCCCTTAGACGGTGAGCGCTTCTAGGGTACAACATATGTCCTATAATTTGTGGAAGGGAGGAAAGGAGGGAAATCTCATGGAGAACTCTTTACTGGGGAAATCTATCTAGCAGCGTAGAAGTTACTAATCGAAGAAAACACCTAATTTACTCACCTGATATCCTTTCTGGGTGCCCTATGTTGAAATATCCTTTATCCTGACTTTAAAAGTTATGACAAAGTAAGTTTCTTCCGGGGCCCTCTGGCAAAATTTCAGAGAGATATCCATCAGCCCATGGTAATCACAGAGTAGAAGGCCTCATCTAGGTCACTGGTAAGAATCAGAATGTTATCTAAGTCAGATCTGTGGGTGTGGGTCTGACTTTTCTAACAAAGGCTTCAGCGTAGTGTTCCGGAGTTATTATTGAAGACAGGGTGAACCTATTGGGGTCTTTACTACAGTTCTCTATTCCCGATCAAACCTCCTATCCAATGAGTGTCAATAGTTTAAAATCAGCCTAGGAGGAGGCTCAGAGTTGTTTGGGTAAGTGTTGAGTTACAGGGTTTTGACTTCATCCCTGTACTGTTTAAGTTTTCATTCTCTCTCTCCTTTCTCCTCCTTTTCCTCCCTCTCTTCCTCTTCCTTCCCCTGTCTCTCTTTCCTCCCTTTCCCACTTTTTAAACCAGTGACTAGGACAGTGATCGTGTAGGTTGGAGTTTGATCTACAGGGGCCTGTAAGGTTCCTTCCAAATGGAAAAGCCCGAGACTCTGTAAGACAGATCCACAAGAGACATTCTCCCTTGCAAGGAAGAAATTGTGTTTGTGGTGTTAATGGTTCCTATGCTTCAAATCTCATTTATTTGGCACAGACTATGCCTTTGTGAAGCAGAATCGTGTTCTGAGAATTCAGCTCAGGTTTTCTGTGTCTATCTTGCTATGTTTGTGTGAATTATGAATGCTTACTCTGTCACATTCAAGTCATGAATATGAAGGAAAGATAGCACTTATTAACAGCAATCTGATAAAGATTTACAGGTAGTGCTTTTTAGTCCTAAACGGCTTTGAGACGACTGAATGCAGCCTGTTAATTTTAGTCATTTTGCCTGTATTATTCCTTATTTTGGGTCCGAGGGTTTCCCTTGGACAGTAAACTCTGTTCTTGCTGTGTGGAAGGGCTCGTTTTAGTAGTTATTGAATTTTTTTCCCCTGCGAGGTCTAGTCTAAACATTTTACTCATCCTTTGTGGGTTACATATGCTCTCTCGGTGCTAGCTCTACATCAGTATCTATTCTCATGTATGCATTTAAGATGAATTATCCTCTCATTGTGGCCACACAGGAAACTACTATTTCTGAATTCTTTCCTAGGAGGGAGAAACGGAAATTTCCTGAAGGGCATAAAACAGATCTGAGAGTAAATCCCTGATCTTCACAGTGGCCTCCTGCCAGGTAATTCAGCAGCTACTCTGAATCCCTACTCTCCTGGGAAGGAGCACCAACAAAGGTAGTTATGTTTACTGAGTGTTTGGTATGTATTAGGCAAAGCACTTCATAGGATCTATCTTAATCTGCCAACTATTATATGTGATAGGTAAAGAATAAATCCCACTTTAAAAAATGTTTTATTTATTTCTGAGAGAAAAGAGAGAGAGAGAGAGAGAGCGTGAGCAAGGGAGGGTCAGAGAGAGAGGGAGATACAGAATCTGAAGCAGGCTTCCAGGCTCTGAACTAGTTGTCAGCACAGAGCCCGACACGGGGCTCAAACCCATGAACTGTGAGATCATGACCTGAGCCAAAATCGGATGCTGAACCGACTGAGCCACCCAGGCACCCCAAAATCCCACTTTTCAGGTGAGGAAACTGAGGCATGGTGTAGTTAAGTAGCTTGCCCAAATTTTATGGCTATTAAGGAGACACAGCAGGGGCTGGAATCTGCCTTAATCTGACTCTAGAACCTGAATTCCTTTTCATTTTATTTTATTTCACTTTAAGTAAGCTCTACATCCAACGTGACGCTTGAATTCACAACCTCGACATCAAGAGTTGCATGCTCAAAAAAACAAACAAAAAACAAAAAACAAAACAAAAAAAAGCATTGTATGCTTTCCTGACCGAGCCAGCCAGGTGCCTGTAAGGACCTGAATTCTTACCCCCCCTTTCTACTGTTGATCTAGCTTACAGGGAGGAGTAAGGTACGTGGTCTGGACTTGGAGAGGTTGACCACTGAAGTCCTCACGTCAGCGAGCTACCAGTGTTCAGATGAAGGTTGCCCCATGTATGTACCTCTCTCTCTGGTCACATTCTGAATATTCTAGATGGATCTGTAGCATTCCACGTGTATGAGTAGACTGTAAGGATCGTGTGACTGGGTCTGGTAGCTCTTTTCCCAATGCCAGGCAGAGAGATGGGGCTCCAGAACTGTTTGTTGAGCTCAAATCCTCTTTTTTCTAATCTCTAACCAAACCAGATTCCCTTTATCACAATCCCTGACCCAAACCAAAAGACTTGTTTTCCATGTACAGAGTAAAGGAAAGCTCTATGACATTTATTAGGGAGCACTGTCTGACTTACTACATGGCTTAATGACCGGAGGATTTAGGTTTTAGTAACAGCTGCAGGCCGAGTCTTGTCAGGGGTGCGCAGCCCCGCCCCCTCCCCAGCCGCACCTCAGGCACCCTTCCCTGGGACAGCCCGTACTTCCAGCATCCTGAATGGCCTTCCTTACCCTGCACCCTCTGTCACCCCCTCCCCCCACAGGCCTTCACCCTCACCCTCATTCCCCTCAGCACGTCCTCTGGCAGCCCCAGCGCCTCTCATGCCCAGTCTTGCTCAGTTTCCTTTGGCTACGGGCTCTTCGGTTCCTTTCCTCAGGTGCCCTGATCTCTCTTATAAATGGGTGGCTATCCATTTCCAAGTGACTCTGCCCTTCTCTGTTCTTTCAACTTCCTGAGGCCAGGCGCCAGGCCTGGTTTCCCTAACCTCCGTCTTTCCAGCACAGTGGCTGGGATATATCACGCACCCTGGCAGTGTCTGAGAAAGCTGCAGGTTGCCCACCCCCACCACTATCATTTCCATCACCCCACACAAGAGAATTCTACCTCGGGGTAGAAATGCTCGCCATTTCTCAACCTGAGGCAAAACTGAACGTAAGCTCCGCGAAGGCAGGGCTTGTTGTCTCTTCACGTATGCACCTCGAGCATCTGGAAGAATGTCTACCAGGTGGCAGGGGCGCTGAATTAAGACAGGCATCTTAAGAAAACTATATTTTCATTGCTCTGTGATATTCAGTTGTGTGCACCATGGAGGCAGGTCCCTTCCCTTCCTTCCCGACGCCTCACCTTCTGTTTTGTTTTTTTAATGTTTTTTATTTTATTTTATTTATTTCTAGGAGAGACAGAGAGACAGCGTGAGCAGGGGAGGGTCAGAGAGAGAGGGAGACACAGACTGTGAAATAGGCTCCAGGCTCCGAGCTGGCAGTCAGCACAGAGCCCGACGCGGGGCTCGAACCCACGAACCGCGAGATCATGACCTAAGCGAAAGTCGGACGCTCAACCGACTAAGCCACCCAGGCGCCCCCGGACGCCTCACCTTCTAACTACACTGCACTTTCAAGCACCTCTAAAGGTACTCTGGTGTTGCCCATGGGATATTTTATGAACGCCCAGAGCATGAAAATATCAAGGAAGTTTCCTGACAGCACACACGTGGTCACGACGTGGTCCAGCTACAGAGAGGGATGAGGCCGGGACTGGGGTGGATTTCCCAAGGTAACTTTGCTTCTAAGGGCATGCCAGGAATGCTTTAGGAATACATAAGCAGTTTGCTTTGAGCGAGCAACCAAGCAAGAATATCAGCTGGAAAATGTTTCTCTTTCAAAAGCTCCACCGCATTTCGAAAGGACAGTACTTCTTCGAAACCATTTCTGCACCGAAAGTCCTAGTTTGTGTGCACCGATAAATCCGAGCGCCGCCACACGCACGGGTCTTTTTCTCCCTCTGTTATTTTCCAGGAGGGCCACTCCTCGCCCTCAAAGTTTCCTCCCAGGTCAGCTTCTCAGTGGCCTCATTAGGGAAGGCAGGCTGTCGTCAGCGTGCCTTGTGACTGTAACAGAGGGATTGTCACAATTAAACTGCAAGGCATGGAGGAGGGTGTGGCCGTCAGCTATTGCCACACTTCTGGAAAATTAGAAACCAAATGGTCTCAAATTTATCACTGACATGTGGGAGGATGATTAGTATACACTTCTTGAAATCATCTCATTCCAAAACCAATATTTGGTTTGAGGAGACGCAGAAGAGAGCTGAAACACGCTGGAAGGCTAGAAATAGGTCAATGCGATTGCAGAACAGCCTTTTCAGCAGTGCTGTGTGGCTCCTCACGGCTTCCGTTGGTCGCCCAATCAGAGGGCTTGTCTTTAGACTAATGCTATTCAACTGGTTACCATGGCAATGATGGAGTACTAGTTGTCATGGCGATGAAATGGAAACTTGGGGGACCGATTTCTTTAGAGGAGGTGGATTCATTAAGCTCTGTCTTTCCTTCTCCCCTTAAAACTGGACCATATTGCACACTACTTTCTAAGGGGGTACATTATCAAACTCTGCGCATACCTTTTAGGATTTATATTATCGTTTCTTATTCTTAGATCACATGGCTTAAGTTTATTTCAAGTCTGTGATGAGAATACACCCTTACCACCCCCACCCCTGGTCTTCGATGGCTTATGTTAAAGAATGACATTGCAGAGGCTAGCTTTCTTTTTACCACTCCAAAAGTGTTTCTGCCAAACTCCACTGAATTCCTCAAAAGTTAATCTGGTATGAAATGGTACAAAGTCAAATAAATATAACGGACTTTAAATGGTAAAGGATATTTTTTTCCTAGCCTCGCTGAGGTATAATTGACATAAAAATTAGGTGTACGGTGTAATGATTCATTATGGATAACCACTGTGAAAGGGTTGCCACCATCAAGCTAATTAACACATTCATCAGCTCACATAGTTATTTTCCATATGTGTGTGGTGGAACACTTAAGATCCACTCTCAGCAAATTTCAAGTATGTCGTCCATTATTAGTGACTCTCGTCATCATTCTATACGTTAGGTGTCCACAACTTGCTCATCTTACAACTGAAAAATTTATACCCTTTGACCACATCTCCCCACTTCCCCCACTCCCCAGCAACCACCATTCTAGTCACTCTGAGTTCGATTTTTTCAGATTCCACATAATATGAAGGAGACTTACCAGTTCATTTCAGTCACCTTCTCCTCGTTGATGTATTTATTAGCGTCATACTTTGAGGAAGCGCCCGCTGGCTCAGTTGGTGGAATGTGTGACTCTTGATTTCAGGGTCAGAGGTTCAAGTCCTACGTTTGGTGTAGATATTACTTACACATAAAATCTGTTTAAAAAATCACACTTTGAAGTGAATCCATTTGAGAAGCATCCAGAAGCCTGGCTCTTTTTCTTTCTTGGTGCTGACAGAGGTTTCGTTCTTCTTTGTTGAGAGTGTACTGTATGGGATCATCAACAGGAAATATGTGTTGTTCTCCTGTTACACAGATATGATTGACCTCTTCCTTGAATGCTCCCAAGGAACTAATTTAGATGCTCATTTTGGATTTCTGGAAAAGAAAGAGTAGTTATATTAATGGTTTTGCTTAAGGTGGAGCTCATTACAGAATTTAGAGAAAATATATTGGAACAAATCTGAATTCATGGACCTTTCCATTTTTCTGAGATTACTTTGGTGTATAAACATGAACTCTGTGTGGAAAAAGCTTCTAGGTGTATTTTTATTTGAGTCTGCTACTATAAAAATTTTACATGTTATCCTCAACTCTGTTGTGCAGGAAAATCCCCTGGTGAGTGTGTGAAAGGTACCTGCTGGACCCTATTTCAGACCCCCCCCCTTTTTTTAATTGAGGTATAGTTGACACATAACATTGCATCAGTTTCAGGTGCAGAACAGAATAATTTGATATTTACATATATTGTAAAATGATCACCACAATAAGCATTCCAGACAGACCTGTTGATTCAGATTTTTTTGGGTAGAGTCTAGAAATTTTTAAAAAATGTTTATTTATTTTGAGAGAAAGTGTGCAAGCAAACTGGGTAGACGCAGAGAGATTGGGAGAGAGAGAATCCCAAGCAGGCTCCACGCTTAGCACAGGGCCTGACACAGAGCTCACTGTCACAAACTCTGAGTTCATGACCTGAGCTGAAATCAAGAATTGGATGCTTAGCTGACTGAGCCACCCAGGCTCCCCTAGGAATTTGTATTTACACAAATAACCCAGATGATTTTGAGGCAGTCTGTGGCCCAAATGGCCATTAACTAGCTGAAGTGGGAAGACTCTCTTGGGTGAAGAATGTGGAAGGCATCGTCCTTCCTTTGTTGTGGCCTCCATCAGTCCATTCAGGAAGGTGAGAGCATCGCTTAATCTAGCCTGACGAGAGCGCCTGATCTTTCATGAACACCCATTGGGCTCTTTACTCCAGATAATGGACTGAAGTGGTACCATTGGGTCTTCCTGCAGTGGACATTGCTGGTGATACTTTTTTCCCTGATAGATTTTTTTTCTTATAGATTGATTAGAACCCCTAAACACACCAAGTCGGCCGATCCAAGATGAGTGGTTTTCACCTCACTAGTGCCTCTTCACTTCCTGCTGGAACCTTCCAGCTTGGCATCATACAGCCATCGTTGGCTTCATCTCTTTTGGCTAAAGCCATTTGCCATAGCTTTTTTGAAGGCAAGGGAAGCTATTTCTATAAAGCCCAAGGACATTACTTAGGATACAGACTCATCTCCTATAACAGAAACCAAAATAACGGTAGTATTCCAGTCAGATAGAAATGGCTCTTCCTATCTGGGTGCTCTGCTATCCTCAATAGATGGATTTCATGTTAGGATCTAAGATTCACAGTCCTTCCTTCCTTCCCTCCTACCTTCTTTCCTTCCTTCCTTCCTTCCAAGTGCAGTTTTGGGGGGCGTAGGTATGGGCTATGAAATCTGGGCTCAGGAATAGGGGAGAGGCGGGTGTATTTACCGAGTCCTTTCTGTGGCATTACCCTGAAGGGATTCCTAGCTAGATAGCCATCAAGCCTAATTCTCTGGTCTTCTGCAGGTTCTCTGAGCTAAGTACTTAGTGTTTAAGAAAATTCACTTTTGCCAAAGTTATCCAGAGTCATTTTCTTTTCTTGAGATCATGAACTTCAGTACTCTTTGTGTTTTGTACAGACTTACTGACCACTGACAAGGAGGGGTTGGGAATGGGTCACAGGCCCAGGCAAATTGATATCCAAATTTCCAGGGAGATCCAGAGGCTACTTCAGGAAGCCCTGGAGGAGTCAGACCCAAGATTTGATCCGTTATTCCCCTTGGTAATAGCATCACTTGCTGGACTGAGGAGCTAGAATTTTCCTTAAGTTGAACAGCTCCCTTCAGCAGCAAATTAAGCCCATTTCATTTGTTCCTTAGAAATGGAGTATGCTTGCCATGTTTAAGCTAACTTTAATGGAGTGTCCAGCTATCAGCCAAGTCTCATCAATAGCATCTTCTTCTTTTTCTGTAGGTAAGTATGAAAGCATTTACTGGAAAGAAGAAAAGAATTTCTCATGTTTTATCCTTTTCTCTTGCAAAGAAAAATACAGCACCATCATTAGCTTTAATTGGAGTACAATCATGGCCAATGGAGGAATAGATATCACTCTGGAAATCACAAGCTTGGTAGAGAATTCTGGAAATCATTAGTGCCTTTTCTCTATTCCTGGATTTCTAGAGCGGATCGTGCAAGTAACATGAGGGACAAAAGAAGAACCTGGGAAGCAAAGTAGACATTGGAGATTGCCGAGGAGGGTCTGAAGCCCTTTCTGAGATTAAGCACGCCTCAGTGACATTCTACCTCTTCCCTCCATGTATTAAAATAATATTTTAATTGGAAAAATTAGTACATTTGTCATTACTCCTAAAAATCAAACAAAACAGAGAACAAAACACATATAAGCAGAAAGAGAAACTAAACAATCACCTGATTCTCACTACCGAAGATAATCACTGTTAATGATTTGGTGTCTATATTAATCCGAACACTTGCTAGTGACAGAAACCCACCTCAGACTACGTTGAGTTAAACAAGGAAATGTGTCGGCTTACAGAGCGGGTCCACCCAGGGTTGTGGCTCATCTGCATTCAAGGGCTCACACAACAGCTTCAAGATTTGGTTCCTCTGTCACTGTTTATTCTCTGCTGATGTCTGTTTCCTTTGTATGGGCATCCTTCTCAGGCAGGCTGGAGGGCGGCCCCCACAGTTCCGGACTTACATCCTATTGACTTAGCAACCTCAGGGAAAAGAGAGACATGATTTTCCAAAAGTAAAACACAAGACCCAGGATCGATCCTAATTTGGCCCAGTTTGGGCCATGCACCTACCCTCAAGTCATTTAATCTTGGGAGAGGGGCAGGATTAGGTCCTGTACCATTTACACTTTCAGCTTGTCATATGGACTGCCTGCCTTCTCTATAAATCTTCCATCTTCCGTAAAAGAACATCCAAGTGCCTCACTGTGCTCTGAAGGCCCTCCATCATCTAGCCCTGGGCTCACTTTCCTGCTTCCGACCTGCCCTCTTTTTCTTCTCTGGGTTCTCGCTGGTTCTGTAACATTTCATCTGCAGGTCTGCACATCTCCCCGTGTCAGCCTCACCTCACAGAAGTACCATGTGCAGTCAGTTTCTGAGCCTTGGAGAAGTTCTTTAGTGCAGAGGAGTTTTCCACCTTAGGATTCAACTTTCTCCAGATGCTAAATAAGTTCCTCTTTGTCTTCTTTCTATCACCCAAAATTTTGTTGCTATGTTACCTCCCTTACTCTCTTTAACCCTTGATTTTGTCTTTTTTTTTTTTTTTTTTTTTTTAAACAAAAATACCCTAGGGACTCCTGGCTGGCTCAGTCAGTAGAGCATGCAACTCCTGATCTCAGGGTTGTGAGTTTGAGCTTCACGTTGGGTGTGGAGCACACTTAAGAAAAATACCCTTTATTAGAGAGGTGTTAGGAGGTACCTGAGGTAAATGTTTGTCTTTGAATCACCACCTTTAAACAGAAACTTCTTTAGTGTCTTAAAATCCTTTCTGCTTAAATCAGCCAGAGTTGGTTTTTGTGGGTTACAACAGAAAGCCCTGACTGATACACGTATTCAGAAAGAATATTCTTCCTAATAAAGGAAAAGAGTTGTTCTTGAGGGTAAAGAGAACCCTGAATGTTTTTTCTTTGTTCTTTTGTTAAGTTTGTTTGTTTGTTTGTTTATTTATTCAGAGCATGAGTTGGGGAGGGGCAGAAAGAGAGGGAGGGAGGGAGGAAGGGAGATTGAGAGAGAGAAAGAGAGACAGGGAGGGGGAGAAAGAGAGACAGAGAGAGAGAGAGAGAGAGAATCCCAAGCAGACTCTTCACCATCAGGACAGAGCTGACGTGGGTCTTGAACTCATGAATCATAAGATCATTACCTGAGCCAGAACCAAAAGTTGGACACTTAAGCGACTGAGCCACCCAGGCGCCCCCTAAATGTTTTTTTTTTCTTAAGTTTATTTATTTATAATCTCTATACCCACTGTGTGTCTCAAACTCACAACCCCGAGATTAAGGGTCGTGTGCTGTACTGACTGAGCCAGCCAGGCACCCAAAACCCTGAATGTTAAAGAAGTGAGCAACCGTCAAGACCAAGTTACTATTTAACCAGGGAGAATTTCCCAAGTTCTGCAGACCACAACAGCTGCCTATTTGTATCAGAGGGATGGGGACATCACTTTTGCCACCTCAAGAGAAAATGGCTTAGAAAAGACACAGCCAGAACTTAACCATGGTGGTTTGATCACTTCAGTCTTTAGGGGCAAAATAGGAGACAGTGTTTCGTTTTATCCTGGAAGTATTTTAGTTTTTATTATTTATTTATTTTTATTTTAGTGAGTGAGAGAGACAGAGAGAGAGAGAGAGAGAGAGACTAGAAGGGGAGAGAGGGAGAGAGAGAGAGCATATAAGCTGGGTAGAGGGGTAGAGGCAGAGGGAGAGAATGTTAAGCAGGCTGCACATTTAGCTTGGAGCCTGACATGGGACTCCATCCCATGACCCTGGGATCATGACCTGAGTTGAAATCAAGAGTCGGATGCTCAACTGAACGAGCCACCCAGTGTCCCTACTTTTTCTCATTTTAAACCAGCAATGAAAACATTTAAGGAAAAAATTAATATGCTCAGAAATTAGGAAAACTTGCTTACCACGGTGTGAAGCAAAATACACAACTGCAAATAGCTGACTAAAGAGATGAAACGACTGACCCAAACAGGGAAATAGGTGGGTAAAAGGAGGTTCAAATGTATCTGATTATGAAAAAAATCACCTGTGTGCTCAGACAAAATTTCAAAATAGGAATTCATATGTAGGTCAAATGCAGGTCATAAGTTTAAAAGCTGTAGTGGAATTGGAGAAATATATTCAGAAGATTTATAATTGAATCTTGACAAGGCAGGATGACGGGGAAATGTTCCATAAGACAATCACCAGGACCTGCTAGACATGGAACTATGGGCCACAGTAAAGAGAGAAGGTTACGGTTAAGCCACCCAATTGGAAGGTAGAATTTGCCCTTTTTTATTTAAAAAAAACTTTAATGTTTATTTTTTTAATGTTTTATTTTTTTAATGTTTTATTTATTTATTTATTTATTTCTAGGAGAGAGAGAAAGAGAGACAGCGTGAGCAGGGGAGGGTCAGAGAGAGAGGGAGTCACAGACTCTGAAACAGGCTCCAGGCTCTGAGTTGGCAGTCAGCACAGAGCCCGACGCGGGGCTTGAACCCACAAACCATGAGATCATGACCTAAGCGAAAGTCGGACGTTTAACCGACTAAGCCACCCAGGCACCCCTAATGTTTATTTTTGAGAGAGACAGAGTGCAAGGGCAGGAGGGGCAGAGAGAGAGGGAGACACAGACTCTGAAGCAGGCTCTGAGCTGTCAGCACAGAGCCCGACATGGGGATCGAACTCCTAGACCACGAGATCATGATCTGAGCCGAAGTCGGATGCTTAACCAACTGAGCCACCCAGGCGCCCCAAGAATTCATCCTTTTCACAGTTCCCTTGCCTGAGCCCCAACCCCCAGCTGTCAGACACAGCAGAATTTCCAAAAGTTTATCGATTCCTTTCCAGGCTCTCATTCCTTCCCCTCATTAGAGTTACTTCTGGCTTCCAAGTGCTTTACAGGATGTAGAAGGTGTCTGGCTCCATCCAGTGTGAACACGGTGAGTGTGGCAGACAGGTGCCGATAGCTGAGCAGACGTTGGCCTTTGAGAGCCGTGCCCACAGTGCTGGACAGGGGCCCTGCCGTCAAAGCAGACACAGGAGCTAAGGCAGCAGCATCCTCTGAAGAAGCAAATGGAAAATGGGCAGAGCGGACACAAGCAAACAAAGGTGCATGTTGGCACAGGACTCAGATGTCCCCACGATGTCACTGAAGGAGCAAAGGAGCATTTCCGTAAAAACAGATGCTCAAGACAACGTACTGCAATCTATCCATTCCATAGCCGGGCCTAGTGGGTGAAGGAAGTACCTTTCCCGAACTCAGCATCTGTTTAGTGGTGATTATTTGCCAATGTGTCCAACTGTGAGGACAGATGAAATCATTGTCTCAATTCTGGCTATTCTAAGGAAAGCCCTGGAGAGTTGACTTAAAATTTAATGTTATGTTGAACTGTGCAAGATATATTAACTTGTTAACATGTCACTTTTCTGTTTGTCCTTTTGTCATTATATTGCGGATACAGAAAACGAAAGGTAGGACAGCGTAAGCTCAGGTCCGGGTAAGCAGTCCCATGAACTAGGGAATCCTGGTCCTCGTTAAAGAATCCAGGACCAGGGACTGAATAATGAAAACAAGAATGTTAACTTTCTGCCTGCAGCAGGAGGTGAGACTGAGTTCATAATGGTTCTAGGCCTTCGTGATCTATATGGGCGTCCTTTCCCTTTACTTAAATGTACCCAGTATGGACCTATTTCTGTGACTTAGGTCTTCATGCCTCACTCAAGTTGGCTTGTCTTTAATCCCCTGTGTAGCCATAGTTTTCTTAGCTCTCTGCTGAGAAGAGGCTTTTGGGATGGATGTTTACATTGTACTTCTTAGGAATTTGGTGGGCTCTGATGAGCAAGACAGTTACAGTCATTTTTAAAAAGCAGTCAATAAAATTCTAAAATGAAAACACATTGCTTCACTTCTCCACTTAACCCATTGATGATGACTTCCCGTGCCATTTGGAATAAAATCCAGACTCCCAACCTGGGTCTGCACGATCTGGCTCCTGTTACATCCACCAACCTATCTTGTTCATGCTCCCCCCCCCCCACCACCACCACCATTGGTGACACACTGGCCACACGGGCAGGTCTGCTGGTCCTCCGACATGTGGAACTTCCCCGTGGCTCTCTCTACCTCGAATGATCTTCCCTTAGATTTTCACACCGGTGGCTCCCTTTTGATACTCAGATTGCTACTCAAATGTGAAGAGAGGTCGCCCCAACCAATCTGCTAAATAAGCGCCCTGGGTAGAGGCTGATGGGGAGATAAATTTGCTCTGCCCCTTTGCAGGGCAATTTGGCAATAGTGACCCCGATCACAAACACACATTCCTTTTGGCCCAGTAATTCCACCTCTAGAAAGTTATCCTACAGATTCATGTACTAGCATGGGAAATGACATAAGTATTAAGTTATTTATTGCAACATTATCTGAAGTAACAAAAGACTGCAAGCTATTCCTAAATGTTCCTCCATAGGGGACAGGTTAAATAAATTATAGAGCATTCATACAATGGACTACTTACTTAACTCTGAGGCCTTAAAGGAGAGTGAGGAAGATCTCCAAGTCCTGATATAGGAAATTCTCCAAGATATACAATCAGGTTAAAAAAAAACAAAAAAAATCAATAAAGCACAAAACAGCCTGGGTGGCAAGATACCATTTGTGCGAAAAGGGGCTAAAATAAGAATCGTACATGCTTGTATTTGCTTGCTTGTATAAAGAAACAGTAAGGACACACAAAAAAGGATTTGGTCAGGTTGCCTAGGCAGGATAGGTGAGGAGATACAGGTGAAGGAGGGACAGGGGTGGGAAGGGTCCTTTCACTGATTATCTTTTAATATATTTTTGTGTCTAGTTCATGTGGCTGTATTACCTTTTCTTTAAAAAAAATTTTCTTAATGTTTATTTTTGAGAGAGAGAGAGAGCGAGCATGAGCAGGGCAAAGGGGCAGAGAGAAAGGGAGACACAGAATCCAAAGCAGGTTCCAGGCTCTGAGCTGTCAGCGTGGAGCCCGACGACACAGGGCTCGAACTCACTAACCTTGAGATCATGACCTGAAATAAAGTTGGACGCTTAACCACCCAGGCACCCAGCTGTATTACTTTTTCCAAATTAAATACATTTTAAATGGTTTTTATTTTGCAATAAAATAAAAGAGCACTTCCCAAGCCTCCTTGACTCTCTCAGCCTGCTTTATTTTTTTGTTCATATAGCATTTACTACTACGTAAGAGGATATAAAAATGGAACTTCCATCAAGGGACCAAAACATCGTATTCTGATGTATGAGATCAAATCAACATGCACATTTTCAAAAGATTTCATTAAAAGCCTGTGAATGCCTCACTCTCCTCTGGTGGTGTACAGACTCTGGATATCAGGAGAATGAGTTATGAAGAGGCTTTTAGAGAGAAGTTTGGGTGTGCCGTGAGCACCCCTCAGAGGAGAAGATTGGGGTGCCTGGTGCTCACTTCCACCTTAGTGAGAAGGGCATCCGTGGGCACCCCCCAAAAGTAGGATACACATCCCTTGCAGTTGTAGGTCCCAGTGAAGTGGAGTCTGACCTTTGTGAGATCTCTGGGGTAAGGTGCTGATGGAGTGGCAGTTGGGCCGTCTGCACTCCCAGGGGCTTCAGAGCACAATTATTGTCACCTTAGTGCTTGGTCAAAGGACTGTCTGGAGGTGACAAGAGAACCTAGCCGACCTGAGCTGGATTCCCGCCTGTTGAGGAAGCAGTAAGCCAGCCAACAGCCAGAAGATAGATGCATCAGGGGGCTTCCAGGAGGAGACCCCGCAGGGACCCATGGGGTCGGGCTTCTCCAAAAACTCACCGAAGCCCTTCTCTGAGGAAAGAGTCCACGTTTGGCTCTGGCTTAAGCACAAGGCCGGTTGAAGCAGATGGTACCGATCAAATAAGAACTTTCCTGCCCCCTCTTCTCTCCCTTGGGGCTCCTTCTCTCCTAGGTCTTGGCTCCCCCTCTGTGGCTGACCGCAGCTAGAGTTGGAGAAGAGAATGTTCGTTCAAATTAAATACAAAGTTTACACTATTTACATGGGACCAAACATTATAAATGAGTGAATTAAGACTGTTTATAACTTAAAATGATCATAAAGATTTTTATTGCCTAATAATAGCCAGAGTCAGTGTCATGTCAGAGAGCAGGGCTAGGTGGCAAGGGGCACGTCTTTAGGCCGGGGGATCAGTAAAGGCTCTTTGAAGAAGTGACTTTAGCCAGGTGAGAAGACAAAACAGCCTGACATGCCAGAAAATTTTAAGAATTTCCTAAGCAGAGAAGACAGTGCTTCTGGCGCTGATAACATTACATAACATACTGATTATACTCTCCCGGTCTTCCTCTTCCTCAGGCTGGCTGCTCCCCCCAGTCTCCTGGGCTCACCCCTCATTCCACCAAATCTCTGCAAGTTGGGGCTCTCTGGGGCCTGATTCTGGGCTCTCGCCACTCTCCATTTCTAGATCTCCTCCAGTCTCATATCTTTAAATACCAAACTAGCATCTTCTGGCCAGAAATACCCGCCCTGAGTCGGACCCGCTGGCCTCCCAGATGTCTCCCGTTGGAAGTCTAACAGCCGTCTTACCTACGTCTAAACCGGAATTCTTGGTTGGATGCCTCTTGTTGACCTCTTCCTCTCCCTGGTTTCTCCCAAGTAAAGAAAAGTCCATATTGTCCACCCAGTTGCTCTAAAACAAAAACCTGGGGGTCATTCTTGCTCCTTCCTTTTTCTTTATCCCCACATCCAATTTGTCTGCAAATCCTGTTGATTTGACTCTAAAGTGTACTCCCAATGCAAGCCTTCTTCTCCATCTGCAAGGCTATCTGGTCCCCGCCACCCTCATTTCTCACTGCCGTGCTTCACCGTGCCCCCTACTTCCCTCTTGTCATCCCCTCCCTACGTCCCCACCCTCAAGTGATTCTTCGAGCATCTGGAGCGACCTTTTTTCTTACTGTTGCACAAAACACATCGCATGAAAGTCACCATCACACTAATTTTGCACGTACACTACAGTAGCATTAACCATCTGTACACTGTTGCAGTTTTCATCTTGCAAAACTGAAACCCTACACCCGCGGAACGGCTCCCCACCCCCTCCCCCTCCCCCAAGCCCCTGGCCACCACCACCCTGCATGCTAAGAGTCTGACTACTCTGGATACCTCACCGAAGTGGACTTGTACAGTATTTGTCTTTCTGTAACTGGCTTACTTCACTTCACATGGTGTCCTCAAAATCCATGCTGTAGCAGGTGACGGGACTTCCTCCCTTCCTCTGTAAGGCTGAATAACATTCCATTGCATGTATATGCCACAGCTTTTCTTTTTTCAAATTCATTTATTATTATTATTATTGCTTTAAGTAATCTCTACACCCAACGTGGGGCTTGAACTCATGACCCCGAGATCAAGAGTCGCTGCTTTTCTGACTGAGCCAGCCAGGCGCTCCCGTCACATCTTCTTTATCCATCCATTTGCTGATTGACATTCAGATTGCTTTCATGCCTTGGCTATTGCGAACAATGCTGCAACAACAGAAGTACACAAATAGCTCTTCACAATTCTGTTATCAATTCTTTTGGATGTACACCCAGAAGCGGGGTGGCTGGATCATATAGCAGTTCTATTGTTAATTCGTTTGAGGCACCTCCATACTGTTTTCCACAGCGGCTGTGCCAGTTTGCGTTCCCACCAGCAGTGTAGAAGGATCCCGGTTTCTCCATGTCCTTGCCAACGCTCATTATTTCCTTTTTTTCTCCCTTCCTGCCCTCCCTTCCTCCTTTCCTCCTTCCCCCTCTCCCTTTCCGCCTTCTTTCCCCCTCCCTCCCTTTCTTTCTATGGCCATCCCAACAGGTGTGAGGTGATCCCTCCCTGTGGTTTTGTGGAGTGGGTGGAAAGCATGGGAGACGGCCCATTCCTGCTTAGATCCTTCTAGTGGCTCTCCTTGCACTTGGGATGACTTATTTTGGCCTCCAAGGTCCTCCAAATCCTGGTGTCTGCCCACTGTCCGTGTCCAGCTCCAGCTCCTCTCGTTGCGGGACTCCAGTCTCGGTGACCTTCCCGCACCCCCTAACCGCTCTGACACGCAGAGGTGGAGGGCGAGGGCCCCAGCAGCTCCCTCTGCCTGCCAAATCCTTCTCTTGCTTTTCAGGTGGCTGCTTTCTTCCCATCGTTCCGACCTTAGCTTAGATTCTACTGCCTCAGAGGTGACATCCCAGGCGACCCATGTGAAGTCCCCTCCCAGATGCTCTCAATCCTATTACCCTCGTCTGCTCCACCTTTGCTTTCTACGGCAGGTGTCGGCACCTGAAATTATTTTGCTGAAATAGTTGTTGGCTTGTTTGTTCAGGGCCTGTTTTCCAACCAGGGAATACACCTCATGAGACCAGGAAGCCGGCACGTCTTGCTCACAGTCACGCCCTGCGGCGAGGGCCTGATCGGAGGAAGCGTGGAGGGGAAAGCGGGGGACGCCCAACGAGAGATTTGGGGTACAGGTAATGGAAGACATGTTGGGTTTTCAAGGATAAACATACGTCAACAGGCAGATATTGGAGTGAGTGGGGGTCACATTGGAGTGAGGAATGGCCTGAGGTGGGCTGAGGGGGAATGAGGCCTGGCACCTTCAGGGACAGCTAACGTGGCTTGGCTGAAGGAAGGGTTCCTGAGAGGAAGCGGTGGGCAGTGGGGCTGAGATGGCAGGCGCAGAGCATGGCGGTGAATGAATTCACCGGCTCTGTAGTTTCACTCATCTGCTGGTTAGTTAGCTGTGTGTTAGGGGAGAAGACACAACGTGAAGAAGACACAGCTCGGGGCCTGCAGTGGGGAGTCACGGATGGCATTGAGCAGGGCAAGGACAGGGGCACCTTCCGGGGGGCGGAATGCAGCAGTGTTACAAGCACAGCCTCCGGGGACCAGGAGGCTCGGAAGGACATTCTGGCCCTGCCAGTGGCTAGCTCTGTGACCACAGCAAGCCCTAACCCCTCTGTGGTGTAATTTCCTTTCTGTGAGGATGATAATCATTGTAGCTCTTTCTCTTGGCTTTCTTGTGAGGGCTGAATTGATATTTAATATTTGTAGAATGGTGTCTGGCACTCAATACATGTTAGCTATTATTAACATGTTTATTTTTTAATAAATTTAAAAAAATTTAATTGTGTATTTATTTTTAAGAAAGAGAGAGACAGAGTGCAAACAGGGGAGGGGCAGAGAGAGGGAGACACAGAATCCGAAGCAGGCTCCAGGCTCTGAGCTGTCAGCACAGAGCCCGATAGGGGGCTCAAACTCACAAACCGTGAGATCATGACCTGAGCCGAAGTTGTTGCTCAACCGACAGAGCCACTCAGGTGCCCCCTAAATGTATTTTTTTAAGTAACTTTCACACTCAGTGTGGAGCCCAACATGGGGCTTGAACTCACAACCCTGAGATCAAGACCTGAGCTGTAACCAAGAGTCAGATGCTTAACCAACTGAGCCACCCAGGCACCCCCTATTATTAATATGTTTAAAACAACAGCTGGTACATGGTACACGTTTGCTTGTCCAATGATTGTTAGTCTTTTTGTTTTGTTTTGTAGAAAGTCACTTAGCAAGAATGTAGATAATTGCTGCAAAGGGGAGGCAATGGACACCAAAATCTATGCAGGAGGCTACTGCAATAGTTGAGGCAGAAGGGAGTGGACACAGAATAAGGTTAACACAGAGTAAACGTCAGTAAAACAGTTTGGAAATCAGAGGTGCAGAATATATTTTGGGATTTAAGGAAGTGGGTTTAGTGTTTAGGTCTGTCGAACTTAAGGTGCCTGAGGAAAGTCTCGTTTGGCTGATGTTCGGCTGAAACAACAGTGATACACCTGACACTTAGCACAGAGAAGAGAGTAAAGCAGGAAGCTTTCTACTCTGGAAGCGTGTGTGCACGTAACAAACACAGCTGAGAATTTATATCGAACCTGTCATTTACCCGTTACATCGGCAAGGGACACATGACACTATTTTAAACTTGCGTATTCTTTCACATTGCTGGCAGTAACGTGAACGTGTGCAGTCTTTTTGACAGCATTTGTCATGAGTCTAAGGGAATGCTTACACCCTCTACATCAATGCTTTCATCTTTTGGAGTTAATGCTAAATTAATGATTCAAAATGCAGACAGTGACTGTGTATGGAGCTGCTCACTACAATGTAATATGTAACAGAAAAGACGAAACCTGCAAATAGGCTCGCTCAATGATAAGAAAATGATTACCTTATGGTATGTTCACATGTTAGAGTATCTTATAGCCATTAAAGAAATCACATTCAACTGATACTTCTAATGTGGACTGATGGGTGGGAGAAAAACCCAGCAAGGACACAGAAGTATATATAGAATATGAATTCAACTGTGCTAAAAATAGGCATAGTTTAAGATTAGAAGATAATGTGTTAAGCGTCACTGTGGATTATTTCTCTTTGGGAGACTGAGGCATGGGTCACTGATTTGATGAAGTCTAGTAACTGAGTTTGAGTTAGGAGAAGGTAACAATTCTGCCTTACTTAAAATTTCTTTCCCTCTTCAAATGCATCTGCTGATATTCAGATACTAATGCAATAATCACCTTTGGCTCACAGACCACACTTTCTATTACAAATCCTGATCATGTTCTTTTCTTTTCTTTTTTTTTTTAAATGGATGTAGTCCATCAAAGCCTTGAACCCCAAATCTCATTTTCTAGTTAATATCACATCATTGTACCATTTCAAATATGCCACGAGATTATTGATGATGTTTTCCTCTCCCATAGCTTACAGACATGACCATCCACTTTCATTTAGAACGACATGATTTTTACACAAGAGATTCCCTGGGTATGTCAAAGACAAAGGATTAATACAGTGCACCATCGTTGAGAGGTATTTCATCAATAGTCCTCATGTTAGCTGAACACCCAAGCAGCAAAAAGAAAGCCATTCACCCCCAGGAGCACATCTGATAGAGAGCTGACGAATGCGAAGAATGTGCCCCGCTAGCTAGCCACCAGAATTAGGTTGCAAATATCCTAGAGCTGGAGAGGCCATGGATCCCATCATAACTTCCTTCAAGATACTAATGCTGAACAAAGCATGTTGTTTCAGGACTCCGGGAGGAGTGCTCACTTGTGCCCGCTCTCTCTCTCACACATACGTACACACACAGGCACATGTTATATCCAGCCCAGTCCCAGTCTCCAGCTTCTTTTGTTGAAGACTAACCTTGATAAAATGACTGTTTTGTTTTTAATAATAGTAGGCAACTTTTCTACTAGGTAGAAACAGATGAACGTCACTATGATTATTTTAAAGGTATATTGACCATATTTCCCCCAAGCCAAATGGAGACATATGGCCAGTAGAAGGGTACTTGCTAATGGAATTTGCCATTGTTTTTGGCTTTCCAGGACATTTATTGACACTTTAGATCAAGCTTGGGGAATTTTCCATATTAGGAATCCCAACTACCCAAGGCAGAAGCCAGAAAACGTCCTTTCTCCGCCTTGCTAATATTCTTACAGGGTACTGGTTTGCGAACAGTGCAAGCTGACAACCAGACACTGCCACATTTTGGGACTCTAATTCTCGAGTGAGGGACGCAAAGAGGCAGGCAGACATGGAGAGGGTTGTGGGATGTGGAGACCTTTGGATTCGAGGGTGATGAAGAATAATGGGGTCTCTCCTGGAAAAATCCTATAGTCTGATTTGCCCATTCGTTCCTGTGGGGAAGCCTCCAAATTCGACTCTGGTCCTAAAATGGTTCTACCTGCTTTCAGGTATGCCTTCCAGTCAATGGCTTAGTTCAACATTATTCCATGATGTTGTGGGAAAATATTTCCTGTAACAGGTGGGTTTCCTCCCATTCATATATCCACATTAAAAAAATTTTTTTTAAATGTTTATTTATTTTTGAGAGGGGGGGACAGACTGTGAGCAGGGTAGGGGCAGAGAGAGAGGGAGACACAGAATTTGAAGCAGGCTCCAGGCTCTGAGCTGTCAGCGCAGAACATGACGTGGGACTCGAACTCATGAACCACAAGATCATGACATGAGCCGATGTTGGACGCTTAACTGAGCCACCAGGTGCCCCTTATTTGTCCTGTCCATGTTTAAAGATTTCTGCATCCAATACCCATAGTTTAATCAGGAAATATACAATAAATGCCGAGCATATTCATATAATAGAATTCAATACACCAGTCAAGATGGAAGAAACTAGTTATATGTAACAACATGGACAACTCTCACAGACATAAAATTCAATGGAAGGAGCCAGGCCCAACGTGTACATACTACGAGGCCATTTAGAGAAAGTTAAAACTATAGGCCAAAGCAAACCAGGGTGTTATTCGTGAAGATAAGACACTGGTGAGGTACAAGTCTGGCCGCATCTCCTGGGTAGGTGGTGGATACAGGAGAGTGTTACTCTGTGTAAACTCTTACACTAATGATTTGTGCACTTTTCTGTGTGTACCTTATACTCCAATGTTTTCCCCCCTTGATTTATGGGTCATTAAAAAAATTCCCCATCTCCTCTCAATATTCAATCCAGCACATTGCTGATGGTTTTATAAAGCTCTTTATTACATACTGATAGACCTCACCGTTTTGGTTTTTTTTTTAATGTTTGAAGGATAAAATACCAACACATGGGGCACTCTAAACAGAGTCTATACCTAAGGACTGCATTTCAGGATATTCAAAAGAAACCGAAGATCACCTTGACAAGGTTTACTGTGCCACAGAATCCTCTTCAGGGGGAAGATGTCAATCTGGCAAGTGTTCAGAAGGCTTGCTTGCCTTCCCCCAATTCCCTTTCCTTACTGCACAGGGGTCCCCAAACCATCTTCTGACAAACTCTGGCTTTTTTCAAAGCCCTGTGCACGAAGTCTCATTTTCAACTTCACAAATAAAAATGAAAGTGAGATAAAAACTTTTTTTTTAAAAAAAAAGGTAGATTCCCACCACCAAATGCAACTCAGCTCTCCAGGAGGTTACGAGTGATTAGAAAACAAAAGGAAAGGAATGAAGACATCATGGAGAATCACTGAGAAGACAAAGGCAGCCAGAACTATCTTATTTATTATAAAGATACACCATGAAGAACAGACCTGACTGTATATTGGAGCCTGGAATGGTACATGCCAAAATGTACAGTACTATACATAAAAGTGCATTGTCACAACAGATTAACAAAACATTTCTTTTCTTCCAGAACTGTAAAAGCATCCCCACCCCCAAATTTCCACCTCAGAGCCAAGGGACTGTAACGGAGGCAGGACAGATTACAGGTGACGTGGGCAGCGGCAGCTCCAGAGACAGAGGGAGGGAGGACACAGGGACACTGCGGGCGGGAAAGGCACAGTCACGGCTACCAGCATAAAAACGAGACAATCGGACGATGGACAAGGATGCGAGACGGTACGATACTGAGCATCGAGGCACAGGATGGGACACAGAGAAGCAGGGAGAGCGTGGAGAGGTTTGCGCTCAAGTGGGCGGAAGGAATTGGGGCACGGGGGGCCGGGAGCAGGAGTGGAGGGGTGGACGGGGCGACAGTAAAGAGCAAGGCTAAAACTCCTCTAAAATAGAAAGGCACTTTCACATGTACATACTACAGATGTACATTGACACGATTAGGTAACAGTCACAAGCAGGAAGCTACCAGTACTGCAGTTGATCAAACCGACAGGAAAGGACAATACTGATTTAATTACGTGGACAGGAGTTACCCTTAAGTCCATAGGTAAAATTTAGCAGTCTCTCCTGTTACACAGCCACTTACTATACTTTTTAAACATCTATAATAACCATCACACTACACACTGAACTTGGATGAATGCTCTAAAGGGGGCATTCACGAATGCACGGTTTATATATTTTCTTTTACTAAACGGTTTCTAAGATAAGCATTATGGAACCCAGTACAATTATTTAAACATACAAAAGTCCCTATGTAATTTAAAGATACAGGTACCCATCTCGATTATACCACATAGACTATTTTTTAAAGAAAGTATACTAGGGTAAGTGAAAGCTTGATTTCCAGTTTGTTTTACTGCTCTGAATAAAGCGGTGCCAAAGTCACCCTGAACCAAGCCTGCCGCCCCAGCCCAGCTGGAGGGTTGGTTTGCAGCTCAGGAGACCGTCTGGAGTGGGAGCTCTACCGCACACATGGCTGAGCCTCTGCGTCTCAGCTGCTCGGGTGCTAGAGCCTAAGTGGGGGGCAACTCCGAGCAGGACTCCGTCCCAAGTGCTTTTCCTGCATTTATGGCATCTCACTACCGTGGTCAGGAAGAGAACAAATGTGATCCCAAATCTGAAGTCTTCTAAATTCTCAACAGGCCTATGGGCTCTTTACTTTTTTTTTTTTTTTAATTTTATTTAAATTCCAGTTGGTTAACATACAGTGTGGGCGCTTCAAATTTGAGAGGCTGCAATTATCACATTAAAGTTTCTTCGTTTTATAGACCGTGTGTCATTCCCAAATGCTGAGGAGACCACTATCCTTCCCACTCTTATCTTTTCCTTAAATTATAAGCCCATTTTGGGAAGGCAAGAGCACAAAGAAAACTCGATTGCTACGTGAGCTGCTCTCTCTATCCACTGAGAGCTGTTCGTCATTCCTGCAGTAGATTAAGTGGGAGCCTGCAGTAAATTACTCTATGGATGGCTCAAGGGGCACCAAAGTCAGACCGTTGTGTGAAAATGTGCAAAACTGTCGAACAATAGCATCGACCCTGAATGTGAATACAGAGCTCTGCAAAGGGCCACTGGACTGGTTCAAATAATTTACAGAACAAGCATCAGAAAATGTGTACCGAATACCTTTCTCTCCTAACAATCCTCTCCTAATATCCCTCACCCAAACCCAAAAGGTCAGCTTGTAAACCTACTTAGTGAGTTCTGTGGATGGGACACGAACAGAGTTACATCAGCTGTGTATATTCTTGTGTCAGTGGAGTCTGGTCATCTTTGTAGAACTATCATTTGCCCATCATCAAAATGACCCCTTTGCCAAACAGTGCATGAAGAATAATATGATCCTTGAACGTGGGGGCACAGCATCTCAAGGATTCTTCCTTTCCTCCCCATCCCTTGCATGCTTCCTCCTCCCCACCAGACGAGTGGCTGCAGAAAAGGCCATGCATCAGGTGAAGCCTTGCAGCCGCGGAAGCTTTTAATGAGCTTCCAGAGTGTCATTCTGGATCTTTGGCAAGGGGCCACCTTGCCTTCTCCCTGGAATCTGAAGACTTTTACTAAAACAAAGTAAGAATAGGTGAGTCCTTAATCACCGTGAGGTCATGTCCTTCCTTGGAATTGGAACAAATAAAAAAGATGAAAAAAAAAAAAAAAAAAGAAAGAAGGCCTCAAGGTGTCACAGGAGTATAGGGAGAAAAGAGAGAGATGGGTAAGGCAGTGGTGGGGAAGCATTAGAAGTTTCCTGTAGAAGGCACAGCCTCTGAGGCTCTGAGGGCCCAGAGCAGCTACCTAAGGGAGCAGAATCCTAATGCGGTGGTTGGAGAGGCAACCCTCATTTCAGAAGTGTAAACACTGAAAAGGGGACCCAGGACAGGCCTGCCAGGGAGAAACCTGGAGACATGAACTTGTAGGAGTAAGATTGAAGTTAAAACTTGTAGAAGATACCCATCTCCCCTAATTAATCCAACATGCCTTTGGCCTTTTGATACCCTCTGTTTACATCTTACTCTTACAACAGAGATGGGAAAACAGTTTTTAACAATCCCTTTTGTTTCGATTTCTAAAAGATTTAAAGTCTCCTCCTCCTCCATTACTTCCTTCCACCTTTATTCTCGGTTTCTGTCTCCCCATCTAGCAACAGAGAATTAGAAACCCAAGTGGACCCTGGGAGGAACTGGGAGATTAGTTAGCAAGGTTTCAATTTCCTAGGATTTGGGAAAGTTGTTTAGAAGGGTCAGTGGTACTCAGAGCTCAATCCTGGCTGAGTGTCCATGGTGTCTAACGTTGATGAAGGACCACTAAAGCTCAAGGGAAAAGGCAGAGGCTTGGACAAGATGCTGAGTCGGGCATTGTTTTCACAATGGGCAAAACGGTTGCTTCAGAAACCTCAAAGATTTAAAAGCTTACCATACCTGGATACTTGGGAAAAAAATTCTCTATTCAATCCATTAGTGAAATTGCGCCACTGGCTGGCAACCAGAAGTGTGACTTTGAAAGGTAACCCTATGTCATTAATTTAATCTCTCTTTGCATTACAACGATTAGACTGGCAAACTGGGGGAGAGATCCCAGGAATGATGTTCATGTTTTTAGTACAGAGCCTCATTCTTTCCTGCATGAGGCCTTCACCAGCGGGCTAACAGATTCCAGTCCATACTGTGCAACTCTCAGATGGGCAGGCAAATGGCTGCCAGTATGAAACCAAAGCTAGGAGGAAATCAATGGTGGTTGAGAGGGGTTAGTTCTGGGCCATCCATTTTTCTTAAAAAAAAAAAAAAAAAGTCTCTATCAGTAAGTTAGGTCAGAGCAGGTAACATGCTCGTAGGTTTACAGACGATATAAGCTGCTACTGGTGGGATTGGTGATTTGTACCTTAGTAAAAACAACTGAATTCAAAGCAACCTTTTTAAGACAGAGGGAAAACACAGGGAGAATGGTTCCTGTGCCAGGATGTCAGAGAAAGAGGGTATCTCACAGAGTTCCCCTGACTACCTGGGTTATGTTGAGACCACCTGAAAAGAAGAGAAGATGAAAAGAAAAGAGAAGAAGAGAAGAGAAGAGAAGAGAAGAGAAGAGAAGAGAAGAGAAGAAAAAATTATGGTTCCAGGGTACAAAAGTGCAAGGAAATCCTGGAGCCAGGTGACCCCCACCCCTTGGCCAGCTCGGCTCTTACTCCAGTACCACAGCCAGTCCTCAGTTGGCCCAAAGAGGCAAATGGGAGAGGAGAGCTGAGAAGTTGCCTTACGATCATCCAGCCTCTGTATTGGGTTTAAAGGAGCCGAGGTCATTGAGTCAGGAGAGAAGGCTGAGTGAACCAAGGCCCTGCGTGCTGCCCACGTTCTCCATTTCAGAGGAGAACACAGGGGCTTAGCGGGGCTAGAAGCATTTTCTAGGCCATTCATAACAGACCTTGGAAGGAATTTGTGGAGGAGTGTATGCAGGAAGTCTTTATAATTAGACTGTTCTAGTCCTTTGTGAACGCAGGGGACGGACCTGGGAGTCTTCGGGGGCCCGATCAGGCTTGTGGAAGGAGTCCCATCGATGGCTCTGGACAATCAGCTCTCTCTCCTTTTCTAGGTTCAGTTCAAGAAGTAACTGCAGAGGGTCTGACCCCCTCCTCTGAGCTTTTCACCCAGACCCAGGGAAACGACTCGTATGAAAGACGCAACCATGTGGTGGGGCGAGAGCCCACCTGGGGACGTCCCACCACGACAACGCCGAGGCCGCTGTCAGCTACCCAGCAGTGCCGATGCCACTTCTCAGCCATCCCCCCAGGAGCCACAGACCAGCGCTGGCTGGACTCCATGGCCTGGGACTCAGATTCTTGTGCCTTCAGATCCAGACATTTCGGACTCACCCAGGCAACACTAAACCTGAAGCGCCTAGTGATGCGGAGAGCAGAGTGGTGTGGCCTTCGTGGCAAATGGCGCAGCATTGGATTTTCAAGTAAATCTAAGTGTTTCTGTTGTCTTTAAGACGACATGAGAGATGTCCAGTTACTAAGAAAAAAGGAAAAAAATTACAAAATACAAATGCCCGTGTTAATTTAGCTAGTCTCCGACATTACATTCAAGAACATAGAAAAGCCAAAAATCTCCAGTTATAAGCACAAAACTAAGGAAAGTTATAGATCACTGACTTTTGTCACTGATCCGTTTTTTGTTTTTCATCACTGCCCCACACGACCTTGCTCATGTGGAGTTTACATTGTGCAGGACTTGTCTGCTGGACCTTGGGAAGGTGGGGCCGGGCCCACGGTAGGGTTTGTTTTTGGAAGAACGGCAGGCTTTGGCCGCAGGGCTGGGGGCTTCAGCTGCACGCCCATCCTGGGCGCCACCAGCGGCTTGAAAGTACTCATTGTGTCGCTGGAGGAGCTCGTGCTACGTCGAATCTGAGGCTCTGAGCTCCTGAAGGCAACGTTGTGCAAAGGGCTGAGAGATTCTGTGGAAGTGGCGGGGGTGGGCACGTTCTTCACTTGTTCCAAGGTATCCAGCACCACGTCGGGGGCATGCTTCGCTGTGCTCTGTCTCTCCAGTTCTCGGAGTTCATTCAAAGCAGTGTTCATCGTCTCTTCGATGTCCTGTTGACAAATCACCAGAAAGGCAGAACAGACTGATAAGTGCGTACTAATGTACAGAAGCCCGTACATGTCATCTCGAAGCAGACAAGCCAGCAAAAGTAATTGTGTTTTAACGTCACAGTCGGTAGAAGTGTGCGCCTACTGATGGCATCTCACATGCCAGGTCAGACTCTGCACGTTCAGGAGACCAAGACGCAACGGTGCCTCCAGGTGTCTATCAGCCATCTGCCATTCTAAGGTGCCAGGTAGCCTTCTGGTGATATCCACCTCATATGCTGACTTGTGATACAGAATCCTATTCCAGCTATGGTAAAAGATAGCTTCAATTTAGATACCGCTATGGTTTCTCAAGAGATACACGGGAATAAGACTGAAAAGCAGGCTTCTTTCATTTATTTAACAAATAATTTTGGCCACTTACTATGTACTTGGCTAACTCCTAGTGGTTCCTCAAAATTGAGCTTAAGCCTTCCCCTGATGCTCCTGTCCGGTGGTCTCACTGGAAGAGGTCCTGCCCTCAGGAGGGCATTCTGTGATATGGTGTGTGTGTTTCAATGTCACAATAATGGGGTGGCATTACTGGCATTTGGTGGGCAGGGGTCATGCATATTAGATATCTTGCAGTGTCTCTGATAGTTTCTGTGCAATGAATTGTCCTGTATCTTGTTTGTTGTTGTTTTTTTTTTTTTAATTTGAGAGAGACACCATGACAAGGGGAGAGGGGCAGAGGGAGAGAGAATCCTAGGCAGGCTCCACGCTCAGCACGGACCCCAATGTGGGCTCAATCCTACAACCCTAGGATTCTGACCTGAGTTGAAATTGAGTTGGACACTCAGCCAACTGAGCCACCCAGGCACCCCTTGTTCCACTTTTGAATATCCTTCAGACATTTATGTAGGTGAAAATCCTGTTTACGATAACCAGAGCACAGGTCCTAACTGTCTCTTATATCAATATGCATTTTTAAAAATATTTATGTATTTTGAGAGAGAAAGAGTGCAAGCTAGGGAGAGAGAGAGAAACCCAAGCAGGCTCTACGTTGTCAGCACAGAGCCCAATGGAAGGCTCAATCCCACGAACTGTGAGATCATGACCTGAGCCAAAATCAAGAGTCAGATGTGAACACACTGAGCCTCCCAGGTGCACCCATCAAAACGCATTTTTAATTGTATTTATGGTGATTATATACATAGATGAAAGCATCTTACTACACTGTCTTCTAGTGTAGTCAAGCATGAACTGAAATACACTTAATTGTTTTAATATTTATTTCCTTGTATTTTTTCTCTATGTTATATTTAGAGCATCATAGGTTTTTTTCAAATTAGGTATATCATCTATCAATTTACTTCAGATGATAAAGGGGGAATTATAAAATATATGTTTCAAAAAAGTAGAGCATATTCCATCGATGGATGAATACATAAGCAAAACATGGTATATATATCAGTTGAATATTATTCAGCCTTAAAGAGGATGGGAATCTTGCCACACGCTACAATATGGATGAACTTTGAGGACATTATGTTAAATGAAATAAGAGGCCAGTCACAAGAAGACAAATGAGGTATGATTCATTTATATGAAGAAGTCCCACATTCACAGCCGCAGAAAGTAGAATGGTCATAGGCAGGGACTGAGTGTGAGGAGAAAAGGGGAAGTTGTTCCTCAGTGGGTATAGGTTTCCAGTTTTCTAAGATGAAAAAGTTCTGGAGATTTGTTTCATAAAATGTGAATACAGTTTACTGAACTCTACAGTTAAAAATGGTTAAGATGGACAATTTCTCATTATGAGTTTTTTCATACAGCGTTGTGTGAGCCAGACAGGCGGGCTGAAGTAGCACTGCCCTGGTCTAACATGTCTCTCCTCTTCCAGGGCTGCTTTGTTAAAAATTTTTTTTAATGTTTTATTTATTTTTGAAAGAGAGAGAAAGAGAGAGCTAGCACATGCGTGCATGCAAGCAATTGAGGGAGGAACAGAGAGGAGATGCAGAATCCAAAGCAGGCTCCAGGCTCTGAGCTGTCAACACAAAGACCGACATGGGACTCGAACTCACAAACCGGGAGATCGTGACCTGAGCTGAAGTCAGCAGCTCAACGGACTGAGTCACCCAGGCGCCCCTCCCAGGGCTTCTGTCGCTCACCTGGAGCCTAACCCTTATGGCGCTGCATAATGGTAACTGATTTCCATACCTGTCTCCCTCCCAGGCTTGTTGGCACCTTCAGAAAGCAGCTGGTTATTGATTTAACGTTGCTCGTATAAAGCCTAGCATAGGACCTGACACACAGTAAGTGCTCAATAAAGGTTTGCTAAATAGATATGATGACCACATATGGATATTGTTGTTTTTAAATAAGCCCCACCAGGGACTCCGCTGATTTGTTTAAGAAGAAAATCTGCATGTTTTCGGTATGAACACCATGATGGCGGGCTTACTTATCCTCACGGGAAAATCTGAAGATGAGATGGAAAGAGAAATAAAGGACACAGCTGGAGGCCATTTTGTGAGGATGACATCACTTTCCAAGTGATTGTTTTCATATGTGATTTCTATTTGAGGCTGAACATATGGATTTTTTTTTTTTTTTTTTTTTGACACAAGTATTTGCCCCAGAGAGATGGTGCAGAGCCTGGTTTATCTGTTGAGTTTTGTTTTGATGATTTACAATGAAAGGATTTCCTGGTTCTAGAAGCAAAAGGGTTAAACAGACCTTGTTATGCCTTCCCATCCCCAAGCACCTAATTCCCTGTCTCTCTAACCTACATCCTGTTTCACCTGTTTATTATAAGCAGTGATGTTATGGATTTCTCAAATCGTTAAATTCAGCTGTAATCAAATATCACTGGTTCTGTATAGGTCTCAATGGACCCTGTATGGTACTTCAAACAGAGAAAAACCAAAAGGTCAAGTCTTTTTGATTTTTACTGAGAAACTGTTGTACATTTAAAATTGGTTTAATTTTTAAAAAAACACATTAAACTCCTCACAATCTAATTTACATCCAAAATTTTCTTTAGTTAGGACAGTGAAAATAGCTTGGAAATTTGTCACATCAGTACCCAGGTCTCCTTGGGTACTCTTGATTTAAAAAAATCCATTTTTAATACTTCCCCATGTTTGTTACATTTTTTGTCTCATTCACTCTCTTTTTTGATTAATTTAGTTTGTCTTTAAGCTTCAGAAAGCTGGAAGATACTTTAGATTAAAATGGCAAATCCTGAATCTATTCACCTGTTTTGTCATTAGTGATAACCATATTTTCTGATGGCCTGTGCTGGAGAAAAAAAGCACTAGAGGAAAAATGGCAGAATGATGGAAATCCATTAATTTTGTTTTACCCTCACTTTGTCAATTCTAATAATGAAAAAACCCTACAAAGTCCTCGGTACTAACTGTTGAAAAGTCAAGAGTGACTCAGGATTGAGACGTGCTGTTCTTCAAACAGCTAACCATTATTTCCCCTGTTATTTATTGACGAATCCATCGTTTCTCTTAAGTTGGAAGGGTCATGTTTATCATACACTAACATTTATCTGTTTCTGGGCTCTCCATTCTTTTTATCAATTTGTCTATCTTATTCTCTTTGGCATGCATTCAGGATCTGGTAGGGCTGGTCCTTCTTCATTATTATTCTTTTTCAGACTTTTCTGACGCCCTGGCCCTACATTTCTGCCATGTTTCTCTTTAAATCAATATGAACCTAATCACTTGGGTCCTTCTAGTAACCAATGGTTCTTCTACAGACACCCTGAGACAGGCTTTAAAGAAGGAGCTCACTTCTTTGGTTTTCTTTAGCTGTTCTCTACAAAACACCATGGCTACAAAAAGTACATCCTGCATACCTCCTTTATCACACCCCAGGTACACAGCATGCGCCACTCCATTAAATCCATCCTACCTGAGCGATCGTCTCTGGGTCCAATGGCTTATGGTCATTGAAGCCTGTGTATTGCCCTGATGACGTGGACCTTCTAATAGGAGGACTGTCGATCTTCTTGAGGGAGTCATGTCGGCTGATATTGGTCAGGCTCCCATGGCCTGGTCGGCGTCTCCTCTCAGGACTGTCATTGTTGAGGCCACGGTTCTGCAGCAGGCCCCGGGGGTGACTGCCCAAGTTTGGGGACCCCAGGTCAATAGAGGAGTTGGAAAGAGCATGTGGGGGGTGGAGGGGACAATGGCCATCACTGGTCCTGCCAGGACGCCTTAGTGGAGGGGGTGGCTCTCCTCTTTTTCTTTGTCTAGACACAAACAAAAAGAGAGAGAAAATAGGAGAGCTTATCACACTGGATGATACTGCGAAGCCGCTGGTTCTTTGGCTCTTCAAAGCCCTTGGGAAAGTGGAGGTTCAGCAGTTTGATGATCAGATTCCACCTACCTGGCTAAATAGCCATCAGAGTGACGGTCTGTTGGGGAGCTCATGTCCTTGGATGAAGACTTGTCTTCAGTGACTGGCCCACTGCTGGCCTCGCTGTCAGCTTTTTGGCTCAGAGTGTCTGAAAACGTATCATCCCTGAAACAATGAGAATCAGGAGTGAGGGTCTTTGGGTAGATGAATGGGAACAAAAACATAAGGGATGGCATTTCCCTATTATAAGTCTTTCTCTCTTACCAACATGACTTTTTCATCATAAAAATAATATAATTTCATTGGTAAACTGTAAGATTCAGATATACAAAAAATAGCAGTATCACAATCACCCATAATAGGACATAATGAGCAGACACAACTACTGCTAGAATTTTAGAAAATATCCTTCTGTACTTTTTATCTATGCCTGGATACACATCTATGATGTCTGCATATATATGTATGGTATTTATACCACAGTTACTTATATGTTTATGTGACTTAGATACAGATCACTGCATGTCTGTACAGAGTGCACTTAATATTTCTTGGATTCCGAGATACACATTTTAACATTTCTAAAATTAGGCTGAATGATTTAATCACAATATGCATTGCATGTAGTATATTTCTCTTTCCCTTGAAAAACTGCTCTTAAATTGCTGCACTGGGAAATATACTCACGAAACAGAGATTATACTGTACATATAGTTTTGCAACCTGTTTCTTTCACTTAATAGGTTATGAGCGTCTTCTCATCTCTTTAAATATTTTTAAATTATAGCAATATTAAGGTGTGCCTGGGTGACTCAGTCAGTTAAGCGTCTGACTCTTGATTTTGGCTCAGGTCATGATGTCGTGGTTCGTGAGTTCAAGCCTTGCATTAGGCTCTGTGCAGAGCCTGCTTGCAATTCTCTCTCTCTCTCTTTTCCGCCCCCCTCCAAATAAATGAATAAACTTAAAAATAATTATAGCAGGGGTGCCAAGGTGGCTCAGTTGGTCAGCTCAGGTCATGACTTCATGGTTCCCAAGATCAAGCCTCATGTCAGACTCTGTGCTGACAGCCTGAAGCCTGCTTGGGGTTCATTCTCCCTCTCTCTTCTCCACTTGCACTCTTTCTCCTTCAAAATAAATAAACAAACATTAAAAAATTACAGCAATATTAAAAAAAGAAGAAGAAGAAGAAGGCTGGAGATAATTCTCTTTAGACTTTAGGTCAGTATCTTCCCTCTGGGGAATCTGAATTAAAGCAGTGGTGAGACAGCAAGAGACAAGTGCCTCTGGTTTTGGAACCAGCAGTGTTACTACAGCTCTTAAAGCTATTCTCTGCAAGGATGATCCTTCTAAGAGGCTGAAAGCTCCCAAATGCATCTCTCCCTAGCCCTTGCTCCAGATCACCTGGCGGTGTTTGCGAAATGATAACCTGCCGGCCCCAAAGTACCGTTCGCAAAGACCCAATATCAAGGCGAAGAACTGTGCCCGGCTCAGAGGTCTGGGCTCTGCGATTCCTTCTGCTCTGTTCCCGAAAGACCAAGGTCAGTTTGAGGACAGTGGCTGGAATCTTCTGATGGGGGCGCTGGGCGGTGGGAGCCGGCACTACTCACATATCCTGCACCACTATGTACTGATGAGGCACGAGCCCATCAACGCCGTTGTGCCTTCCTTCCCACCAGTCGTCAGACGCGCGGTGATACAGCAGCAGGGAGGCACCCTTCTTGAAGGACAGCTCTCTGGCAGATCGCCCAACGTAGTCAAACTTGGCTATCGCCTCTATTGGCTCACATTCTACAAAGAACACACCAGAAAACGATGAGGGCCCAGAACTGTTAGGAAAGCATGAAACACTATGTCAAAGTTCCATATGAGGCCTTGGCAATAAACAAGGCCATTTCACTATCCAGACTGAACACGGTAATGAGCAAATTCATCAATGCAGCACAAAATAAGGCTGTTAAAAGGGATACAGAAAAACATTCTCTTGCTGTTGTCAGTTTTTCAGGCAAAGAAAAACTGAACATTGGATCTTAATTTCCACAGCCTCTTACCAGAGATATAACAACAGTCTAATAAAAATGATTTTAAGCTTTGCGACATGATCTATGAGATCTCTCCTTGGGCTGTAATATCCTCTACGATATCTCCAGTAGTATTTTGACAATGATGGAGCTCCCTTGTAACATGGTAATAACCATGGATGACACGGAAAACTCAGTGTCCCAGAACATGAGCGAGTTTATGCTTTATTTGCTTATTCAAAGAAAAATGAAGTTTATAAAAATCAGCACATTACATCTTATTTGAGTACATTTAGTTTCTTCCTGTACTTTTCTGGCATTATCACATCTTCCAAACCACCACCAATAGTAAAATAACTTTGTTTTCTCTACCATCAGTAACAAATTCTAGTTATCTTTGAAGCAAGCATAACTTAGACTGTCCTGTACCCAAATTAAGGGACCAGATTCAAATATTATACTATCCAGAGATCGAAAAAAAAATTTTTTTTATTTTTTATTATTAAAAAATTTTTTTTACATTTATTTATTTTTGAGAGACAGAGAGAGGCAGAGCACAAGTGGGAGAGTGGCACAAAGAGAGGGAGACATAGAATCCGAAGCAGACTCCAGGCTATGAGCTGTCAGCACAGAGCCCAACGCAGGGTTCAAACCCGTGAACCTTGAGATCATGACCTGAGCTGAAGTCGGACGCTTTAACCGACTAAGCCACCCAGGCATCCCCCAAAAACAATTTTTTTAAAGGTTTATCTATTTTGAGAGAAACAGAGACAATGCAAGTTGGGGAGGGGCAGAGAGAGAGGGAGACAGAGAATCCCAAACAGGCTTCATACTATTAGCACTGAGCCTGACATGGGACTCGAACTCATAAAACTGGGAGCTCATAATCTGAGCTGAAACCAAGAGTCGCTTAACTGACTGAGCTACTCAGGTGCCTCAATTACTCAGAGATCAAAAGATATTCAAGGGAATTATGGTGAGTGGGAAAAAAAAATCTCAAAAGGTTATATACTATATGATGCCATTTATACAGCATGTTTGAAATGACATAATAATCAAGATGCAGACTGGTCGTTGACAGAGGCTGGGAAGGAACGGCCATGGCTATAAAAGGGGAGCGCACAGACGAGTGCATGAAGAACTGGTGCAACATGATAATGGCAGATGGGCTGTGTCAATGTCAATTTCCTGGCTGCAGTATTATGCTGCAGTTATGTAAGATTTTGCCATGGAGGGAAGCTGGGAGGAGGGTACCTGGGGTCGTTCTGTAATATTTCTCACAATTAGATGTGAACCCACAATAATCTAAAAATAAAAAATTTTAAAAAAGTTATTGAGGTGCCTGGGTGGCTCAGTCAGTTAAGCGTCCGACCTCAGCTCAGGTCACGATCTCATGGTTTGTGGTTTCGAGCCCCGCGTCGGGCTCTGTGCTGACAGCTAGCTCAGAGCCTGGAGCCTGCTTCGAGTTCTGTGTCTCCCTCTCTCTCTCACCCTCCTCTGCTCACGCTGTCTCTCTCTCTCTTTCTCTCTCTCTCAGAAATAAATAAAACATTAAAAAAATAAATAAATAAAAGTTATTGAATTCTGGGCCTGGAATGGGAATTTCAGCCCTGATCTAATTCTGATCACAAAAGTTGAAGATAATTAAGAGGACAAACTAAATAAAACAATTACAAGAGATGTCTTCCGTCAGCTTTTGCAAAAAGCCCTTCAGTTCTGGGCTGTTTGACCTTTCCTCCTGTCTTCCCCATTCCCCGCTGTCTTTATTCCTGCTATCAACATCAGAGAAGGAAGTTTCTTTTTTTTTTTTTTTTTAATATTTTTATTTATTTCTAGGAGAGAGAGAGAGAGACAGCGTGAGCAGGGGAGGGTTAGAGAGAGTGTGTTTCATATTCTGAAAGAGGCTCCAGGCTCTGAGCTGGCAGTCAGCACAGAGCCCGACGCGGGGCTCGAACCCACGAACCACGAGATCATGACCTAAGCGAAAGTCGGACGCTTAACCGACTAAGCCACCCAGGCGCCCCAGGAAGTTTCTAATCAATAATACACAGAAAGGACCAACATAAGGCTAAATGTTTAGAGATCTGTATAAGCAACGAGCAATATGTCATTTACTATAAACTGAGCACGTGTTACTTTCGAAATACTCGAGAATATATGTACACATAATAGATTGAAACCTGTTCATCTGTCAAATACTTTCTCAGGAAACTGTCTTCTGTTTTGCTTGGTAATGAACCTTCCCACTTAAAACAGTTAATTTTTCCCCAAAGATTCCTAAAGTATCTTTACTCTCTTGCATGGAATAACTGCATAAGAAATCCTGGGGTAGTCAACTAAGCTTCTTTCTCACCTAATAAGTTCAAACATTCTCTGGGCCACATAAGGCACAAACATAAAAATCAAAAAACACATTGAAAAAGCTTAGGGTTTACCTTCTATGAAACAGCCTGACAAAGTTTAGCTGTACATTTAAAATAAAGACAAAAATCGCCCCATCTTTTTGCTAATGGTTAATGTTTAAAGGGAATAATATTTCATATGTCAGAATCACAGTGCTATGAATGCATGTAATATACTTCTCAGCAAAGTAGGTGTAAAAATAATTTTAAAACAACAGTTTAAGTCCTTTAACAACTGACTATAATTTTTTTTTAATTGTTTAATGTTTTTTATTTATTTCTAGGAGAGAGAGAGAGAGAGAGACAGCATGAGCAGGGGAGGGTCAGAGAGAGAGGGAGTCACAGACTCTGAAAGAGGCTCCAGGCTCTGAGCTGGCAGTCAGCACAGAGCCCGACGCGGGGCTCGAACCCACGAACTGTGAGATCATGACCTGAGTGAAAGCTGGACGCTTAACCGACTAAGCCACCCGGGCGCCCCACAACTGACTATAACTTTTAGATCGTATGTTAGCATGCTGGTATTCTCTCCTAAAATTATTTAAAAAATGTTTTTTTAATGTTTATTTATTTAGGAGAGGCAGAGATAGACAGAGTGTGAGCAAGGGAGGAGCAGAGACGGAGGGAGACAGAATCCGACGGAGGCTCTAGGCTCCGAGCTGTCAAAAGAGCCTGATGCAGGGCTCGAACCCACAGACTGTGATCAAGACCTAAGCTGAAGTTGGCGCTTAACTGACTGAGCCACCCAGGTGCCCCTATATTATTAAAACAATATGAATAGCAGCTTTATTAAATATCTACAAACCTGCTTCACAGAGAAGGGACTATATATTCAAAGAGACTGACTTTATAGTTTGTTCTAAAACTGCAGATAAAGAATAAGTCAGAGATGACAGATGCCAATTTTTTAACCCCCAGCTCTCCTTTAGGAACAGAAATAAACATGTGCATGGTGCAGGGGACATGAATAAACATATCCATGAAGGAAAGAAGACATGCCCATTTGTTAAAAAGAACTTTATGATATGTAGTTCTCAAATTCCTATGTAAACATGCCCCTGTAATTTGAATTTCATTTTACTGGAAAAAAAAAAAATACCAGCCCATAACATAGTGTACAGTTTATGTACCTGTCAGAGGGAAATGGAGAAAGAGCCATTAATGTTCTTTAGACATTAATTAGATATTAATTAGACATTCAGTCATCCACTGTCAATGCTGGCCAAGGTCTACTTTAGATTATTTAACAGATACATATGTATTTTATCATAATTTCATAATCATGCACTTAATGCTTGTCATCTCTTTTTATTTCTTGAAATAACTAGCAACAGGATTATCAGACTCTGTTTATTTAATTCAAATGTGGAGAGATTATGAAAGAATGACCAGATGAATCAGAAATACATTTTTATTGGTAATTCCGTATCCATTAGTAATTCTGAGCAATTTGATTATTTTGACTCTTTCTACTCCTCTGGGAGTCATTCCACAGTCAATGTCAATCAGTCAGCTACGTATACACCTCTTAGTCTACTTCTTGCAGAGCAAATCGATCTCAGGGCATGGCGGTGCACTGGATCCTTTCACAGAGAGCCACACAGTCCTCTAAGGCCCTGCAGAGACCCGGAAGAATGCTGCTGCTATTGGTAACAGTAAGAGTGAACATGGTAACTTCATTTTCTTGAATGGCTATTATAACCAGGCAAAGGGCGTAAAACTCAGTACAAATGATTTTTCTGACTGCCCAGTACTGTCAAGTCTTAGATTTCCATTTCTTGTCATTTTTTTAAAATGTTTTATTTATTTCTGAGAGAGAGAGCGTGAGCAGGGGAGGGTCAGAGACAGAGAGAGACACAGAATCTGAAACAGGCTCCAGGCTCTGAGTTAGCTATCAGCACAGAGCCTGACGCGGGGCTCAAACCCACGAACCGTGAGACCATGACCTGAGCTGAAGTCAGACACTTAACTGACTGAACCACCCAGGCGCCCCTTTTCTTGTCATTTTATACAAGATGCTAGTACATCACATTTTCTCTAGGGGACCTGCTGTCTCTGACACTTTCCCTTCTACCTCTGTTACCCACTGCCTTTGCAGGTGCTGGTTTTGTTCAATGATAGCCTCTCTTTCAGGAACAAAGCTATCCTTCTCTAGCGATATCATGATGGACAAAAGAAAATACAATACCCAGAGGATAAAAAAAATAATCAATACTCTAGTTAATTTAGTTACGGAACTTTACAGGTTGGCTTGTGGGCAAGGATAGCTGTCCTCTGTACGCAATGGTTTCCTTTCCAGCAAAATCAGGTATACATGGTTAAAACATTATCGAAAACACAGAGCCCCCGGTGAAGTTTTTCTTTTGTAGTCAAGAGGTAAGAACAACTAACAGATGGCATGGTGAGGAGGCTGATGTTTAGGAAGAGAGGTGGCTGGGGCTGTCTTAGCTTTTCCTGCCACTAGGAAAAAATCTGAAGGAGACAGAGAAGTCATCAGTGAGAAAGGAATAAATCACATGGAGAAACAAAGAAACTCAAGTAAAAGGAAGGGATGGTGGCAAGGATATGGCTCAGAGACTTTCAAAAGCAACATCACAGAAGTAGAAGCTCTTGTTGTAAAGAATTTCTTCTAAATGAAGTTCTGAAAATGTCCATTCATCTTACTTTTCAAAACACACATTTTTTTAAAAATCAGAGAGTAGACATGAGACATCCTGATTACCCTTTTGTTGCAATTAATGAAAAATCTTGGATTAAATAAAATCTTTGTAATTGCATTAATAAGCTACCACCACAGTAGGGAATATCAAAGACAAAACACTCAACGGAAGTGGGAACGCAGTAAGATAAACAGAACACTAGAAAATGTGAGTCAGAGTTTGCCTTGAGGGCACTTTCCCTGCCTGGTTAACTTAAGCTTTCATTTTGGACACAAAACGAAGTCCAGGGTGTGCTGGGTGTGAGGAATGTAAGCCTCCTCCACAAAAGATCACACCCACAGTGTCATGGTGAATTTCTAGTGCTAGAAATCTTCTTGCCTTCCTGCCCTCCATACTTCTCCACAGAGTGTATACATCACCCCGCCCCCTCCCAGACTTAAAGAAAAAAAAAAAAGAATCTATCTCAAATGTTGGAACAAATCCTCTCCAAGAACCCTAACCACATTCCAGTCCTCAGGCAGGTTTATAGTTTAAAATCACACAACCTGGGTGGCCTGGAAAACCTCAAGCTAAAAATTCAATATGGTCCCAAGTTGGTTATGCCCCAGGCAGAAGTAAATGAAAAGATTCTCTGGAGGAACACATAAAAAATTTACAAAATACTCCGGAAAATAAGACTCAATGAGCGAGAAACAACAAAAATAAATGCAGGAAGAATGCAGATATTAGAATGATCAGAATCACAATTTAAAACGATGGAAAGGATTAATATGACTAGAGAGCAAAAGACTCTAAGAAATGATTAAACAGCAGATAGGAAAGTGAACCACACAACTGGTAGGAAAAAAATATAAACTGCAATGGATCGGTTTAAAGCGGATTAGTCACAGCTAAAGGAAGAATAAAAGGATCATGCATACCGCTCAAGAGGTACTAAGAGAAAACTGACAGCTTTATATGTTTGTATTAAAAAAGTCTTGAATGGGGGCGCCTGGGTGGCTTAGTCGGTTAAGCGTCCGACTTTCGCTTAGGTCATGATCTCACGGTTCGTGGGTTCGAGCCCCGCGTCGGGCTCTGTGCTGACTGCCAGCTCAGAGCCTGGAGCCTGTTTCAGTCTGTGACTCCCTCTCTCTCTGACCCTCCCCTGCTTACGCTGTCTCTCTCTCTCTCTCTCCTAGAAATAAAAATAAAAATATTAAAAAAATAAATAAATAAAAATAAAAAAGTCTTGAATGGCCATCGCTGAAGTGCCAGTGGCCAAAATGATGTTCAATTCTCAATTCTTGGGTGACTTCTGAACAGAGCAAGAGTCACAAAAGGCGTCTTTCCACATTCGCGGGAAGCTTATGTCTTCCCCTCTTTCCACAGAGCTGGGAGAGAAGTACGACGTCCGATCTATGCCCATCCAAAAAGATGATGAAGTACAGGTTGTAGGAGGACACTACAAGGGTCAGCGAATTGGCAAAGTAGTCCAGGTATACAGGAAAAAATACGTCATCTACGTAAAGTACAGAGGGAGAAGGCGGACGGCACGCCTGCCCGTGTGGGTGTTCACCCTGGCAAGGTGGGTATCCCTAGATGAAACCCAGACAAAGACCTTGAACATAAAGCCAAGTCTTGCCAAGTAGCAAATATAAGGAAGAAACTAATGAGAGAATGAAGGAATAAAGTAATCTTAGATATGATTTTAAATAAAAATTGTTAAAAAAAAAAAACTGTTAAAATGAGAAAAAAAGTGTTAAAAAGTAATGTTAAAGATTAAACTTGTTAGAAAAAGAAAAAAAGATCTCTAAAGGGAAAAGTATTAAAGTTTATTGAGAGACATTCAATATGTTTGTGGACTGGAAAACTGAATATTATAAAAATATCTATTTCTTTCCACATTAATTCCACGTACATAGAATCAGTGCAACTGCCAAAAACAAAACAAAACAAAAAACAACCGAACAGGTTTTCAGTTTTTGTTTCAAGGAGTTGGAAAACTGAGTTTAAAATGTAAGTGAAGTCGTAAAGATCAAGAATTGCTAAGGAGAACAGGGTCAGAGGTCTTGATTTGTCAAAGATTAAGATTTATTAAAAGATATCAAAGTTAAGAAAGGAGGGATAGACTGGAGGAGACCAGTGGAAAGCAGAGAGCCCAGAGATAGACTCGTGCAGAGAGGCCACGTGATTTATGCAGAGCTGTGGAGAAAGAACGATTAATGCTGGGACAAAACAGAATGGACCCCAACCTCACCCCATTCCACCAAAGAAATTTCTGGTAGATTAAAGACCTATGTGTGAAAAAGAAATCCTGAAAGGATTTAAAAAAGAATATGGGGAATTACCTTCATTACCTCAGGGCACAAAAGGATTTCTTAAAGGAGACACAAAGTGAAAACAAGCATGAAGGAAAGATCAGTAACTTCAACTCCTTTAAAATCTCCTTGTTCAGCAAAAAATCATAACAATAAGCACATGAAAGACAAATTACAGAGCACAAGATATTTGCAAAACATATGCACAGTAATAAAAGACCCGATCCAGACCCACAAAGAACTCTCAGAAATAAGAAAAAAAAAAAAAAAAAAAAACCAATGCCAAATCAAACTAAACCAAGCAAAAACAGCTGAGAGAAACTACCAGTGGGCAAATGGGACCTACGTGGGCAAAAGACTTGACAAAATTTCCACACAAAAAAGCAAAGCATATAAAAGTTAGTATCGGTGGCTACATGAGCTGTGTGTTTTATTTTCTGCATTCTGACATCTGGAGCCTGGGTGCTGCTGGAGGGACTATCCCTCCCAAGGTCTACCAATTCCTACAGGTAGGGTAAACAACTGGTGTGCTTTTCAAACACAAACCCACCAATCCAGAGCCCAACACCCCAACCATCTCCTTGGGGTCACTATCCATATGCCCTAATCTCCTGCGCCAGGTAACAGACTAGAGCCAGTGCCTGTAACCCAGAGCCTGCTGAAATGATGCAAACTAGCCGGATCCGAAACCCTTCTGCCCTGCCCCGCCTGTCGCTTCCTGCGTAAACCACAGCAAAGGCTCCTGCCTAGCTGCTCTTTCTATAGCTGCCTTCTGATCAACCTGGTGCTTTTCCCTGTGGCCGGGAGAGGCATGATGGACCCTTTTCTCCTGGGCACTGTGAATAACAAAGTATCTTTTCAGTGGTAATCATCTCCTGATATCTGTTGCCCTTACTATACACCAAATTTCCTTTTGATACTCTATAATGCAAAATAACATCTTCATCAGTAACCAGAGAAATGCAAATTAAAATCACAAGATACCTTATACACTGACAGTACTGGCAAAGATGACAATATTTGTTACTGATAAAATTAAGTGTGGATGAATATATCCAACCAAAAGACCAACATATTGCTGGCAGGGTGTATATCATTAAAACTATTTTCTTTCTTTAAAAAAAATTTTTTTTTAACGTTTTATTTATTTTTGAGACAGAGAGAGACAGAGCATGAACAGGGATGGGGCAGAGAGAGAGGGGGACACAGAATCCAAAACAGGCTCCAGGCTCTGAGCTGTCAGCACAGAGCCCGACGCGAGGCTCGAACCCATGTACTGTGAGATCATGCCCTGAGGCAAAGTCAGACACTCAACTGACTGAGCCACCCAGGTGCCCCACATTAGAACTATTTTCAAAACCAGTTTGGCTTTACCTAGTCAAGTTGAAAACAGGCCTACTCCTAGGAAAACATGCTACTCCTGAAGAAACTCCTGTGTATTTGCAGTATTGCAGTACCACACATGTTCAAAATATTCATAGCAGCACTGTTTTTAATGGCAAAAAATAGAGAACACCTCACATATTCACCAATAACAAAGTAAATACTCTGGAATATTATACAAACGTAAAATAAATGATTTTAATTGCTGTAACAATGTGGGTAAATTGCAGGAGTATAATACTGAGTAGAAAATAATCATGGCAGGGCACCTGGGTGGCTCAATCAGTTGGTTAAACATCCGACTTTGGCTCAGGTCATGATGTCATAGTTTGTGAGTTTGAGCCCTGCGGCGGGCTCTGTGCTGATAGCTCAGAGCCTGGAGCCTGCTTCAGATTCTGTGTCTCCCTTTTTCTCTGTCCCTCCCCGACTTGTGCTCTTTGCCTCTCAAAAAAAAAAAAAAAAAAATCATGGCAACTGTTTACAGTATGATTCGATTTACAGAAAGTTCAGGAAAATAGAAAACAAGGGGCACCTAGGTGGCTCAGTTTGTTGAAAGTCTGACTCTTCATTTAGGCTTAGGTCTTGATCTCACCGTTTGAGGGTTTGTTTGAGACCCACTGATAGCTCATAGTGCAGAGCCTGCTTGGGATTCTCTCTCTCTTTCTCTGGCCCTCTCCCATGCTCTTTCTCTCTTTCTCAAAAATAAGCATTAAAGGGGCGCCTGAGTGGCTCAGTTGGTTAAGCATCCCATTCTGGCTCAGGTCACGATGTTGCAATTCATGGGTTTGAGCCCTGCATCAGGCTCTCTGCTGTCAGCTCAAAGCCTGGGGCCTGCTTTGGATTCTGTGTCTCCCTCTCTCTCTCTGCCCTCGCACTCACACTCTGTCTCTCTCTAAAACAAACAGTAAAAAATTTTTTAGGGGCGCCTGGGTGGCTTAGTCGGTTAAGCGTCCGACTTTCGCTTAGGTCATGATCTTGTAGTTCGTGGGTTCAAGCCCCGCGTCGGGCTCTGTGCTGACTGCCAGCTCAGAGCCTGGAGCCTGCTTCAGATTCTGTGTCTCCCTCTCTCTCTGACCCTCCCCTGCTCATGCTGTCTCTGTCTCTCTTTCCTAGAAATAAATAAAACATTAAAAAAAATTTTTTTAATTAAAAAAATAAACATTAAATAAAATAGAAAATGAAACAATAAACCATCTAAAAACAAACAGAGTGGTTGCCCCTGAGGGAGTAAGGAAGGCAATGAGAACAGAGAAGAGCAAAGGTAATGATGTCACTTTTCTTAAACTTGGTGGGGGTTTGTGGTGTTCACTGTACTATTATTCTTCATACTTTACATATATTTGATAAATGTTCTTTTGTACCCACTGAATTCTTAATATAAACAATTCTTAAAAAATGGATATTAAGATTAGTTTTACAACGGTATAGGTACAAGGGCATACCGTCCTCACTGGTGTGGGGCTCCGTACCAGCGTCCTGATCCACTTCCTCCAATGTACCGTGCTCACTGTATGGGCTGTCACTGCCAGGTGGAAACAGAAATTCAGATAAAGCCGAAGGAAGGATTTCAAAACTGAACAACTCCCACTATAGGTAAAGACATAAGACTGGAGTGGCAGAAGAGTCACTGGATAGGCTTTCGATGAGATGCTGGAGCCTCAAGGATTATCTGGTCTTATGGGAGTGTAGGTCCTTCATCATTGATAGGTAATTCGTATCCACAGAAATTAGAATTGGTTGAATTCTGGTGGAATACGACTATTGTCCTATGGATACACGAGTTTTTGTAAATTCATTTCACTATTCCTTACTGCATATAAATTGATGGCTCCTTGATTTCTGCTTTAAATTGACTATAGTATCTTTCCCATCTTTTCTTGACATGTGTTCATTTTAGATTTGTGAGACTCACAATCTTATTCTTTTTTAAAACTTACCCTTTAACACTACCAGACTCCTCAAATGTATGCTGGCAAATGGAACGCATCTACCGCAAGTTGCTGTAAAAGCCCATTTATATAGGTGGTGTTGGCGAGAAGATTAACTGCTTTCTCATAGACTTTCTGTTTGAAATGAGCAGTTGCCCATGGAAACACTATGAATGGGCAAAGAACATAATCAAGCACATATTACTGGCTGCAAGACTCCTTATTACGGGGCTTTTCCTTGTTTGTAAAAGAGTGGTGACCACAAAAGTTGTAGGATGCAACACATCAGATGCCAGATACTGACTGGCCTTCCACATATCACTCTTTGATAAAAGGAATTAGAAAGCAAAACCTACTTATATGGCCCTGAATATTTGGAAATACTATGACACTAGGTTTGCAATAAGTATGACTGTGAAGATAAAATTATGCATCTCACCAGGGCTGAGTTTGATACATTTATCTTCCTAGAGCCAAGATCAGTCAGTACCCTGGACACAGTAAGTGCTCAAGTAAACATTATAAAATTCAATTTCATATGTAAAATTACTAGATACACCACAGAACTGGAATCTATCAAAAAAAAAAAAAAAAAGGAACTGGACTCTATCATGCTTTGTCATTAATTTAGAAAGGAGTGCTTCTGGAAATAGTTTTCTTAAGGCATAATCCAATCACGCTGTGGTTTAACCCCATTATGATGGTTTAAGTATACTTTCAGGTATTTAAGATCTTTCAGCTACTTGTACTACCTTCTACTTAATCCCTCATGAGCTACTGGGATACTGTCCTGAGGAGGGTCCAGAATGGGTTTAGGTAGGTCTCCTTTCTGAATCTGGGCTGCACAGAACAGTTTCTGAGGTGGGCTGGGAGGCAGCTGTTGAGTGGGAAGGGTCACGTGGGCTTTGGAATCAGACAGACCTGGGCTGCCTCCAGTTACAGTTAGGCATTGGAGAGGCTCCTTGGCCTCACTTTACTTGGTAAAGTGGTTAGTGTATAAAGTGATCACATGCCAAGTGATCACACCAAGTAACTGGCACACAGTAGGTGCTCAAGGAACCAAAGGTACTTTCATTGTTTATGACTTCTGAGAAGTTGGAATTCATATATCAATTAGTGAACATGAACATTTTAGGGTTCCCTACCTTTGGGATTATTCAACTACACCTTCCCCATTTTTATACTTCATTGGGAGGCGACTATACTTTCATTCAATTTTTTTTGTCCCAATGACATATTAATAATAAGTTAGTTAAATAAATTAAATTTGCTTAAAATGACCATTACTAGTATAATTGGTTAGGATAACATTTTTTATTAAGAATGGAAATAATTAAGAATGAAAACATATTTGGTTGAGAGGGCTCCTTTAAAATGATAAACTTGAAATAGTTGGCGCCAAAACTATTTCAGAATGAAAACAAAATCTGTCAGTTCAATCAGTTATCTTTGCTTGATATAAAAGTGAAATTAATACAGCTCTATATGATACATATCAAAACCATTATTCTCTACAGAAGTTACAATGGGGTGGATATATCTTAAAGGATGTGATCCTTGGGGGAAAAGGGAGGGGATGAAAAGGAGTTTCCCTAGGAGAGGCCATGTTCTCATGGGTCTTAGTATTCTAATCTCAAGTGTTCCTACTTCTTCTTTTTTAAAAATTGGAATCTTTGGCAACTTAGAGTCAATTATTTTTCTTAATTAAATTGATATCTATACTTCCATAATTTTTCCAGGGGAGGGGAAAGACTAAAATGCTTGAACTTACCAGTAGTCATCCCCAGCCATACATTTCTCATAAACAGGGCCATCCAGCTCTTTAGCATCTGGGAAAATAGTTTCATGGTGGATGATGATGGTTTTGACAATTTCATTAACGTGTGCCTGACAAGACACTTGATCCTGTATGTCTGGGACGGGCATCAATGTCGGGCCAAAACAAATGGCCAGGTTATAAGGGTCCATCATGTTCTCATCGCTGTACTGTGAAAGGCTATGGAAGAAAGAAAAGTTAGAAAAGAACAAGAGAGGGGCGCCAGGGTGGCTCAGTCGGTTAAGCATCTGACTTCGACTCAGGTCATGATCTCACGGTTCATGGGTTTGAGCCCCGTGTCAGGCTCTGTGCTGACAGCTAGCTCAGATCCTGGAGCCTGTTTCAGATTCTATTTCCCTCTCTCTCTGACCCTCCCCTGCTCACGCTGTGTCTATCTCTCTCTCAGAAATAAATAAAACATTTAAAAAATTAAGAAAAAAGAACGAGAAAAAAGAAAACTGATTTTTAAAAAATGCATATTTAGTATTGAGAGAAAGAGAGAGAGCACATGCGCGTGCAAGAGAACGCATGAATGGGGGAGGGGCAAAGAGACAGACACAGAATCCCAACCCGAAATGTAAGTGCAGAGCCCGACATGGGGGCTTGAACTCATGAACCGCAAGACCATGACCTGAGTGAAAGTCGGATGCTTATCTGATTGAGCCACCCAGGTGCCCTGAAAACTGATGTTTAATAAAATACTTTCTATTTTGAAAACAGGGATCCAAAGCATTTTATCTGGTTTTTATTATTAGAATAAATGATGTCCCACACTACTTTAAGCTGGCTCAACAAATTCCAAAGGAAGTAAAGAAACTTAAAAACTTTCAACTAGAAAGAAACCTTAAGGGGAATATAAATCCTATGTGCTTAATTAAGTGGCATTTTTCAAAGCCACAAGAGTTTAAGATAATTTCTATTACAATGGAGACCAGGATCAAGCAAATGAGTTTCATTTGTAAACACTATGGTCAGGCTCTAAATGCTACTCAAATAAATCTGGGAAGGTCAGTAGAGAGATCCATAAAGCTTGATGGATGTCTTCAAAACTGTCCTCCCACTAATCCGAAACATCTCAGATTTCAGTTTTCTCCTATAAATCTTGAGGAAAGCCTTGAGGAAAACAAAGCACCTTTTCTTTGAAACTGCTGAAAGAAAGCAAACAACTCCAGGCTTTATAATGTGCTTTTGGGTAAGACTACCAACACAACTCCATCAATGTTAGAAAAGACATTGTAAGTGCAAGAGAAGGGAAAAAGAATCCTCAGTTCTCTCTCTTTTAAAGCTGGCAAATTACAAACTTTGGGGAGATTTCTCGTTGCTTCATATTAATTTCTAAATTCAACCCTATGGGCATCTGTGAGGTATTTCCCACAGGCACCTCAAAATAAACCAGCTTTTTTCTTTCTTTTTTTTTTTTTTTTTTTTTGCTCTGCCCCTAACATATACAAAAGGTGCTGTTCTAGGGAGAAGCCAGAGGTATTATCTTTCTGTGAAGAAAATGTCAATCTTGAAAGGAAATGTAAAATCCAGGTGAACAGATGACAAATGGAAGAAGAAAAAAAGAGACTCAGACACATTTGTGGGACGGTGACAGACACAAAGAAACTAAAATACCACATGACCTGATACTCTACCCTTTTTTGGAAATGATAGCCTAGAAAGTCGAAAATACAAAAGCATCATCTCCTCAGCTAACATATGTCTTTCCCTTCTGTCATTTCTCAAGCCTATAGTCTTTTAGAAAAGTTCACAATAAAGGGAACGATCATGTTACAGATCATCTGGAAAATAGATGCACGGAGGAGAAGTGAGATTCAGAATAAGAATGGTCTAATTTTCAAAAGACACATGTAAGCTCAACGGGGAGAGTCACAATTAATCTTTCTGGGTCTTTCATTTAGTGCTGGCTTGAAGAGCAAAATCTTGACATAAAAGTGTTATATCCAGGTTTCAATTTTACAATTAAGAGAGAATAGGTTAATTTGACAGTAAACTATTTGTAAAAAAAAAAAAAAAAAAAAACATTTTTAAAATATTAATAAAAAAAAAAAAAAAAGAGAGAATAGGTTATTTTTCTTCTCAGAATTCCTGCCCCAAGCATTCCTCCTCTAGAGGCTGGGGCTTGTCTCTGCATGAAGGCAGGTGCAGCAAGCCAGGGGGCACCTTTGGGCAGACGTGCTGAAAGCAATGCCAGTCGGCTATTTGCTTTCTGTTGAGATACATAGTGAGTTTGATTCAGGTTTTGAGAACTTTTTTTTTTTTTACCTTTTTTAAAAGTTTACTTATTTTTGAGAGAGAGAGACAGGGAGAGCAAAGGGGAGGGAGGGGCAGAGAAAGAGGGAGAGAGAGAGAGAATCACAAGGAGGCTCTGCACTGTCATCACGGAGCCTGATACAGGGGCTCTAAGTCAGGAACCATGAGATCATGACCTGAGCTGAAAACAAGAGTTAGAGGCTTAGGGGCGCCTGGGTGGCTTAGTCGGTTAAGCGTCCGACTTTCGCTTGGGTCATGATCTCGCCGTTCGTGGGTTCGAGCCCCGCGTCGGGCTCTGTGCTGACTGCCAGCTCAGAGCCTGGAGCCTGTTTCAGTCTGTGACTCCCTCTCTCTCTGACCCTCCCCTGCTCACGCTGTCTCTCTCTCTCTCCTAGAAATAAATAAAACATTAAAAAAAAAAAAAATTAAAAAAAAAAAAAAAAAAAAAAGAGTTAGAGGCTTAACCGACTGAGCCATCCAGGCGCCCCTGACAACTTTCTTGATTCATGCTCTGCTTTCCTAGTCTACTGTAGTTTATTGGTTCACGGTGGGTTTTACTCAGATGTGTGAGAAAAATTCAGTGGGGACAGCACACAGAGGGCCAGCAGCAATGCAAAAGGCAGTTCATACTAGGGGAGGGGAGGCAACGTGCAATTAAAGGTGAAGACAGCAAGACTCCAGATTTTTTTTTTAATTTGAGGATTTAATACTAATGAGGGCGTAAGATTTAAACACAGACACAGACACACACAGACACACAGACACAGACACACACACACCAAAAAAAACACACCCAAGGTCACTGGGGATGGATCCTGAACACCTTTGCTTCAACAATTCCATTTTCAGCTAGGCAGGTCAAATTCCTGAATTCATAGGAATCCAGGTTCCTGTCCATGTTTCCCTATTTCCAGCTTCATTATAGCAACAGGGGTGTGTATTGGAGCCAAGTGCTTGGACTGGGATTTGCCGCCAATTCTCCTGCTCACCCTGAAGCCCACTGTCCAAAGGGCTCTGGTTCATGGGCAATCTCGAATTTTTGTTTTAGGCTCTTCCAGAATTTGGAAATGACAGCAGCTTGGTGAGATGTGATCTCACCTTGCTTTTTGGTTTAAGCAGTCAAGAAGGCCTCTAGTTGGTTGAAATCCTTGCCTGCAGATCCAACAGACCTAAGAATCCCACTCATCTTCACCAGAAAGGGGAGGAACTTTCCAGGGTAGCTAGCCTTTTTAAAGGTAAAATTTATGGCCATCTATTTAACCTACACGTAGTGTATATCCATCTCGCTAGACACTGCTTATTTCCAGTGATGACTTCTGTACAAATGGGTTCCTACTGATTGTCATTTGTGCATATTTTATTTCCTTGCAAGCATTTCCCCGTGATACTTGGTTTTCGGGGTCAACCTGACTGTGTATGATTTCAGAAATAGTTAGCAGGGTGATAGTAAGTTCTCATAGCTTCTGAGAACTTTAAATGTCTAATGAAATAGAGAAGAGAACATATCCTAATTTTAGGGAGAATTTGTGCCACATGGGGAAGGCGGCATTTCCCTGAGCTTATTCCCCTTAGATTCTTTTATTTCTAATTACTTAACTGGGTCATTGAATAACAAGGGGACTCTCACATACGACTTGAGGAAGATATTCTTGTAATGGGACCCATTTTTGTTATTAGGAAGTAACGCAAATGAAAATCCAGTTGCCCAAGTTACAACAATGAAGTTTCTTTGAAAATAAGGCAGTGATTATTTTAAGGGTTCTGTTACATTGTTTTAGAGACTTAGAAATATCTTCCTCTTGACAAGGTCTCATTATATTGAATTTACAGAAATTCTTTCTTGGATCTGTATATGATTTGCATCTATAGTTGACCTCCTTCCTTGACTACAACATCAAAAATCACAGAAATTTTCTGCAGTGAGCAGGTGGTTTGCATCATTTTGACAAAAACATTCATGACATTAACTTTGGATGGAAGATGGAAAAACATATTTCACTGAACAAGTAATTCTTTTTAGTAATATTTGTATATTTTGGATGTAAGGCCATAGTTTCTGCATCTTTCATCTGTCATGAAATGACCTTGATCTGCTGGGGAAAAACAGAACTTTGGTATATATTCAATCATCTTCTCTTTGACTCTGTTGATAAATGGCACCCAATATACATTTCATAGAATCTAAGAACAAAAAGAGAACTCAGAGCAGTACAAATGGAATGGAAGATAGACATTCTGGCAGAGTATTAGGGTACTTACTGATTGAGGAAGGCAAAGAGGTACCTCATCACTATAAGGACGGACCTAGGCAAGGTCAGGAGGAGTTTGCGGATGTGAAGCGCCCTCTCATAGAGATTATCTATTCCTACAGACAGAAGAGAACATGGTTAGGATCATTTCACCTGCTACATTTAAAGCAGAGCACTGACTACTAAATTTCATATCTGACCATAAGCAATCCCTTGGCCCTGGGTGAGATGTAACTCTGACCAAGGCAATGAATACATGATCAGCTTGGGTAAAACACCATTTCTGAGTGTCTCCTTTGACCTATCACTGTTGTCTCTGAATTCTATGTCTTGAGCAACTTAGCGTCTTCTAGGTTTGAAAATAATTTTTCACTTGCTGCTATTTCTACATTTAAAAAATTTTTTTAATGTTTTATTTATTTCTGAGAGAAAGAGAGAGAGACAGCGTGAGCAGGGGAGGGTCAGAGAGAGAGGGAGACACAAAATCTGAAACAGGCTCCAGGCTCTGAGCTTGCTGTCAGCACAGAGTCCGATGTGGGACTCTAACTCATGAACCGCGAGATCATGACCCGGGCTGAAGTCCGAGGCTTAGCCGACTGAGCCACCCAGGTGCCCCAAGTCTTAAAATAAAATCTTAAAAATAAATAAATAAATAGGGGGATAAAAGGTAATACATTAGTGATGTCGTTCCTGCTCTCACAGAACTTACACCTGGTGTTTACAGTTATTTATTTCCTTATCCTGCTTTCCCTGAGTGAGCTCCTTGAAGACAGGAGTACCTGGGACTTCCCAGTATTATTATATACCTCTTTACTAGGAATACAAATTGCCCAAAGCTTCTTAATACTAAAGTGCTTGCAAACAGCAGCAAAAAAATACTAATAATCCAGTATTTGCGTAATGGTCTGTAGTTCACCATCCATTTTCACATTTGTTATCCAGTTTAATGCAGACGACAAGACCTGGAGTAGGCAGGCCATGCAATGTCATCCCCACTTAACAGATTAGGAAAATGAGAAGTGGGTAAGCGGCTTACCCTGGTTACTTGGCTGGAGGGGTGAAGTTGGGACTAAAACGTATTTTCTGTGTAAGTCTGGTTGTCCTTCTTGGATTTCAAAGTACTTTATAAAGTACAATATATTTTTTTAAGATTTTGTTTTTAAGTCATCTCTACACCTAATGTGGGGCTCAAACCCACAACCCTGAGATCATGAGCCATACGCACCATCAACCGAACCAGCCAGGCGACTCTTTATAAAGTACAACTTTATAATGACTTTATCCAACCATTTTCAGGCTGGAAGAAGACACAGGCATTATTTCCAAGAGGTTTAATTTTAATTCAAGATCCTCTGGTTTTGATCTCTCAGTTCTAGGGTAGTTCCCCTACCCCTTAAAGGAAGTTTCATACCTTTATTTAAAAAAACTAGGGAAACAAGTATTTGTTTGTTTGCTCATTTAGTGGTTTTCTTTTAATTTGTTAATTTTTAAAAAAGTTTTTATTTATATTCCAGTTAGTTAACATACAGTGTAATACTCATTTCAGGTGTATAATGCAGGGACTCAACACTTTCAGAGAACAGGTATTTATATACCAATCTCATAGCAGCATTATTCACAATAGCCAAGAGGTAGAAATAACCCAAATGTTCACTGATGGATTACTGGATAAACAAATGTGGTACATATACGCCACGAGCCATTATTCAGCCTTAAAAACGAAATGAAATTCTGATACAACACGGATGAACCTTGAAGACAACTTAAGTGAAATAAGCCAGACACAAAAAGACAAACAGTGTATGATTCGACTTATATAAGGAATCTGGAAAAGTCAGATTCATAGAGACAAAGTGGAAGAGTGATCATCAGGGGCCTAGGGGGAGGGGGGTGCAGGTGGTTACTGCTTTCTGGGTATAGAGCTTCAGTTTGGGGGGATGAAAACGTTCTGGAGATGGATGGTGGTGACAGCTGCGGAACAACGCACATGAATTTAATACCACTGAACTGTACGCTTCAAACGGAGAAGGTGGTAAATTTCATGTTATGGATATTTTACCACAATTAACAAAATATATTGGGGAAGGGCACCATGGGATGCAAATAAAAGATTTCAGAAGAGAAAAGCAACAGGGATGTAAAAAAGTGACACCCAGAAGACCAGATAAAATTATGGCAGGCAGACATACATTCTCTGCAACTACAGGAAACATAAATCAAAGCAAAACCAGAATTGTTGGCATTCCTGACGTGGCAGCAGATCTATCTGTCCAAAAGCCTCGGAGCATGATGGCTGTGAGCAGGACTCAGATATTACCTGGCTGGTTGCTCAACAGGCCTGCAGCAGACATCCTACAGGAGTCTCGCTCTGGGCCAAGTGACTCATTTGCTCTCGAGTCCGGTTAGCAGGTCAAAATTTATGGCTGCTTTGGACACTCTGATTAATGTGCATTCCCATCTGGCTCTGAGTACAGCAACTCATGATCTCACAATTTTATGCTGCGTGAAAAGATGGATTTTTTCTTCCCCTCAGAAGAGTGGTCAGAAAGGAAAATCGGTATTTTGTTTGGATCTTGTTTAAGCTGGCCCGTGTTCCCAAAATTCAGGATCTCATGTAATTAGGTAAAATGGCATTCATCCAATCTTGGTCACATGCTCAAAGCTCCCTAGGCTTATTTATGTTCCTTTCCTGGCACTACAAGTTTCCCATGTCAGCATCCTAACTTCACAGCATGGGGGTTTGACAGCTCTGTGTAAATGAGTGTGAAAAATTCACCAAAAAACACAAGTTACTTGACAAAATGGCAAAAAGCTCAAATGGCCACTACTCTGAATATACCAGTTCTTTGGCGGCACTATATGTGAAAGTATGTGTTTGTCAGAAAACAAATAATAAATCACAAGGTGCAAATTTATCTTTAAGTACGAGAAGAGGGGAGGAAATTAATGGCTCTTATTTAAAAGCAGGTACACCAATATTTCTGAGCTCCACAGCTCAACAGGCAGTATTCAAGGTGAAACTGCCAGTCTCAGGCCATTTTTAGGTAAAACTGTCAAGATATCAATCGTGTGTATGTAATAGTGTATGTGTGTGAATGAAAGGGAAAGGGAAAAACAGAGATGTTCCAGTACATTTAGATGAATTTTAGTCTAGCCTTGAGATGAGAGTTACCAGCTGCTCTTCTAGGTAAGAAATGAAATGCTTGCAAATCTAATTAATTGTTAATAGATTGAGTTCTGTGGATTAAACCATAACGTTCTTTCCTAAATAGCAACAACTGTAGAAATAAATACATAAATAATGTTTCTCCTCCTGCTGAATTATTGAGGTTAGTAAAAAAAACAGTCCTAGCTTAGGAAGCTTTACTTATTCAGTTCAGATACTAATCCTGTTACATATTTTTAAGGGAAAAAGGAATCCCTAATATAAGGCATCAAATAGAAATTTAGAATTCAGACAGAAATCATCTTGTATGCAATAAAGCTGAAAGAATTTGTAGCAACGAAAACATACAATGGAGAACGAGGAAGACAATTCAAGAGCTTTTCCCCCAAGAAACAATTAGAAATGGGCAAATAGATTTACATACTAAAAGGCTCATCATAATATTTTGTTTAATTGCAAAATCACTAGAAACAACCTAAATTTCTAAAACTAGGGGATGCGTTAAATAAAAGCCATTAAATGTCCACTAAAATCTTATTTTGAAAAATACATACTGATAAGGAAAACGCTAATAACATCATTCAATTTAAAATATGTCTTTTAAAGAGCAAATGAGATAGTACCTTCTAAGATTAGATATATTGAACTATAATTCATATATCATACAATTCACATATGTAAGGTATACAGTTCAATGGTTTTTAGTATATGCACAGTTGATCAATCATGATCTCAATCACTTTTAGAACATTTTTATCATCTTAAAAAGAAATCTGACATCCATTAGCAGTTGCTTAGTATGATTCCTCTTTTATTAGAAGTATGTGGTTGTAGTATATCCACACAATGGACAATTATTTGGTGATAAAGTGCTGATATGTGCTACAACATGGTTGAACCTTGAAAACATTATGCTAGGTAAACAAAGCCAGTCACCAAAGACCGCAGGTTATATAATTCCATTTATATATGAAATGGCGAGAATAGGTAAGTTTATAGCATGTCGACTGTGGTTGTCTAGTCTTAGGGGTGGAATGAGTAAATGGGGTATGTTTGCTAATTGTTGTTTCTTTTTGGAGTCATAAATATGTTTTAAAACTGATTGTGGTGTGGTGATTGTGTAATTCTGTGAATATATTAAAAACCACTGAGTTGTACACCTTAATGAAGGAATCGTATGGTATGAGAATTATATCTCAATAGGCTGCTTTTATACATAGGTATAAAAAACTTAAAAAAAAGTATATACGTGTACGTACAGAAAAAAATCTGGGAACATACCAAAAGGGTTTACATTATCTATATGTAGAGGAATTACAGCTGGTTATTTTCCTAGATTATTTTCTAAATTTTCTACAGTGATCAACATATTAATTGGATAATACAGTTATTTAAAAATGTACTAGCTGGCTATTTATTAATTTTAAGAAATTGCTGTTATTTTTAAAAATGATAATGCTATTATGGCTATGTTGTATTAAAAAAAGAGGTGGGATAATTTTGTTCAAAAAATGAAAACTGTTAGATGATTATTTATACTGGAGTTCATTATAATTTTCTGTATCTTTTATAGGTTTATTGGTGAAATTGGTATAATAAAAGAGTCAAGGTGTGTTTGGATGGCTTGGTTGGGTAAGTGTCTGACTTTGGCTCAGGTCATGATCTCATGGATTGTGAGTTCAAGCCCCACGCTGGGCTCTGTGCTGACAGCTCAGAGCCTGATTCACACTTGATCTTAGCCAAAAGGCCGAGAAGTGGTTCAGAGCCTGCTTCAGACCCTCCGTCTCCCTCTCTCTCTCTGCCCCTCCTCTGCCTCTAACACACACTCTCTCTCTCAAAAATAACAAATGTTTAAAAAAAAGAGTCAGAAAGAAGGTTAACTACGAACAGAATGGATAATTTGGTTCCACTTTGGCTTAAAAAAAAAAAAGTTGTGTGTGCCCATGAATACAAAAAGAACAGAAACAAATGTGAACAAAATGTATACACACCGTTGAGTCTCTGAGTAGTGGCACTGTGTGGGACAGTATTTTGTTCTACACACTTTTGTGTATTTGTTAAGTATTCTAAAAGACGACATGTTGGTATTGTGGTAGGTAAAAGAACCCCTTAAAAAGAAGTGTCCTCATGCTCAAGTTGTCTCCTGGATAAGAACACATAATGTAAAATGAAGTGCAAATGTGTCATCTCGTCTCCGAGCTCTGAGGCTGCCAGGAAAGACCACAAATTCCTTGAAGAGCTCTTCTCGGGCAATTCCTTTGGACTTCTGCCCCAGGGAATCTAAAAGTCATGGTATATGGACATTCTAGAAGTTGCCCAGAATGTGTGGGCATAATCTGGAGCATTTACAAAACCATTCACAAAGTGCATGGTTTTAAAAAAAACAATCCTCAGTGAGAAACTGAGACACTACCAAGTGTGTCACTTCAAATTTAGATCGCACTGGAGTCTACCAGGTCTTCATTCAGATAAGTACTTTTTAAAAAAGAAATCTGCAGTGAATTGGGGAATGAATAGTGCACATTAAAAAGAGTGCGTGCACACGTGCTAATACCAATTTTCTTTTACTGTGCGTATTTGCAAGCTTCCAAAGAATGTAGTATTTAGGGACATGAAAATGGCACAATAACAACTCACCATTTAAAAAAAAAAAATCTTCCACCAAATGCTCCAAAATACAAGCAAAAAGCAGTGGTAACCAGAGACCTATGTAAACTCTTAAAAAAGATGAAAAAGGGAAGGTTTTTTTCTATACAAAGTAAATACCACACGAAATTACCTTAATGGGGAAAATGAGTCCAATTATAGCAATGCTAGAAGATGACATGGATAAAAACAATCAACCGGCATGAGATCTCTCTCTTTTGCTTCTATTACATACTAACTTAGATTGCATTTATTTGTAAATATCTTAGCTCTCTTCCTATTTTTTAAACCTCTCGAAGGCAAAAATCAAGTCTTCGAATCCCTAGAAAGTTTAGTGCATTGCAGGCAATTAATCAATGGTTCAGATGATCAAAAACTGTAATGTCAGTAAAAGGATATAATGATGAATAACATGTTATACCATTCACAAAGAACTGCCTGGAAATCCAGAAAAAAATATGGTACATATCAGGATCACACTGGTATAAGAAAATGCTTGCCTAGAGATAAATCAATAATAGCTAGAAACCCCTTTTTTTTTTTTTAATGTTTTTTATTTACTTTTGAGAGAGAGAGAGAGCGAGCAAGGGAGGGTCAGAGAGATGGAGACACAGAATCCGAAGCAGGCTCTAGGCTCTGAACTATCAGGGTTTGAACCCATGAACTGTGAGATCAAGACCTGAGCCGAAGTCAGACGCTTGACTGAGCTGCCCGGGCACCCCAAAAATCCCCTCCTTTTTTAGACATTAGATGTTGGAAGAAAAGGGGTTGTTATATACAGTGCCAGTGTACCTTCTTGAAAAACCTCCTATTCTGCAAAACTGTGCACTAAAAACAGGACTTGCGGGGGGGGGGGGGGGGGGGGGGGGGGGGGGGGAGGGAAGTAGCCTTAGGACACACTGCTCAATACCTATGCAACTTTGTAACTACAGTACTAACAGTAACACTGACTGTTAATACCTAATGACTAGCACATTAAATCTACTAACTAGCATCTCTACTCTCTAGCATTCTTAGCAGCCTTCAAACCCCGGGACCCCTGCTTTTTTGAGATGTAGGTCCTGGAGGGCACTGAATGCTAATAGAGTATTTTCATAAAAATTAACCAAGGACTATTAATCCATTGCTTTTCATTAAACCCTTGTTTTAATACAGTGAGGATGTCTCTGCAACTCCTTCATTTGAACTTCTAGCATTTCATGTAAGGCACAGTTTACATGAAAAGAAAGATATTTCTGCAGATTTTCCATTTTTTCCCTAAAGGTCTTCATATTTCACTAAGCCTGACTTCCATTGTGAGACAGCTTGTCTTTGTTTGTTACAAAACATTTAATGTGCTGGGAGAAATCATGCTGGAGCCACCAAACTTCTGGGTGATAGCCTCATTTCTAAATGCAGGTATGGTGATGATGTCAGATTGGAAAGTGGCAAAGGTAGGTACTGGCTTATGTGACCTCAGATGGTAGGAGGAGTCGGTGTTAACAGTTGTGACTATGGTAACTACCAGCATTTCCTGAGGCTTACATTGTGCCAGGCAGGCATGATGCTAAGTGCTTTATGTGAATTATCTCATTCATTCTGCACAAAGACTTCAAGAAATAAAGAAACAGATATTCATTAAGATTAAGTGTTACTCTCTCTCTGCCCAAGTTACAAAGCTGTTAAGTGGTGAAGCTAGAATATGAACCTTGATCTTTCTGACACTATGGTTCAGATTTTATTTTTTATTAAAATTTTTTAAATGTTTACTTATTTTAAGAGAGAGAGAGAGACACAGCATGAGCAGGGGAGGGTCAGAGAGAGAGAGAGAGATACAGAATCCGAAGCAGGCTCCAGGCTCTGAGCTGTCAGCACAGAGCCCGATGCGGGGCTGGAACCGACAAACCATGAGATCATGACCTGAGCTGAAGTCAGACGCTTAACTGACTGAGCCACCCAGGCTCCCTAGTTCAGATTTTAATAACTACAATGAAACAATATTCTTGTTCAATGAAAGGATGAAGTGAACTTAACAATACTGACAAGGTAGTCCAGTGTGCTCTGTCCCATTGGTACATGTAAACATATACGCCGACATGATGTGTGTACCTAGAAAACCACCGAGCGTTGTGGAGTGCTTATTATTTTTCCAGATTTAAGCTTTCTGGCTAGGATATAAGGAAAGTCTCTGAACAAGGCCAAAGGAGGATTCCAGAAGTGTGACACCTCCTTTTCAGTTCTTTCCAGCTGGGTCACAGGCCTGCTGTGATGACTCAGGCTATGTAAGGGCCTTGGAATGGACACACAAGACACACTTCTGAATCCCACACAAGACATCAGCCTGTGTGGGGTGGGGGTGCAGAGAATTCTGCCTGGTGAGTTCATACTCAACAAGAGCCAGGATTTTATGCCTGAATGCCAACAAAAGAATTTTGGTGAAATTTGGGTGATATTCAGCTACTATGAGTTATGCATTTACTACGTCCCTGGAATTAATGATGCCAAGTATTAGGGCTACAAAAGTGAATAATCTATCAAGACCTCGTAGGCCTGTGCAGCTAACTGTAGGCGTTTCTTGAACATAGCCTTTGCCAGGCACTCTTCCTGGTATCTCACATAGATAAACTCGTTTACTTCTCACAGTCCTGTGATATATGGTCTGCTATTTTCCCTCTTTTATTTGTGTTAACCATCTATTTATTTTGAGAGAGAGGGCAAGCACACATGCACAAGTTGGGGAGGAGCTGAGACAGAATGCCAAACAGGCTTCGCACTATCAGCACAGAGTCCAACGCCGAGCTCCATGTCCCAAACTGTGAGATCACGACCTGAGCTGAAATCAAGAGTCTGACGCTCAACTGACTAGGCCACCCACCCGCCCTTATTCTATAGCTGATGAATCTGGGATGCAGAGAGCTTAAGAAACTTGCCCCAGGTCCCATACCAGGTGAGCAATTTGGACCTAGGCTATTTGAGTTCAAAGCCTACATTCTTAACCTCTTCCCAGAATTCTCTCTGTAGCAGAGAAGGAGGGGTTAAAAACTGTAATGTGGGGCGTTAAGAAAAATGACAGACCTACCTACACCGCGGAACGTTAGCAGAGGAGACAGGGACTAATGGGGGTGGGGGTGGTGGGGAGGACGACACGCTGAGAGGGTGCTGGGCCGGCAGAGCCTTCAGAGCAGGTATCAAATGGCTACCAGGGCCAGGGGACCACGTGGCGTGGGCAAAGGCACGGAGGCGGGCGACGCCCCGGCATGCTGCGGCTTGCTGCTGTTGATACACGAAGTACGCAGCGCCGCCGTGGCAGGACGGGAAGCGCACACAAGCAGAAAGAGACCGGACAGAGGAAGGATTCGATTCTTTAAATGGTCACACCAAGGAGTTCGTTTTCTCGTAGGAAACTCTGCATAGGTTTTAAATGAGGGCGGTGGGAATGATAGGACCAAATTTCCCCTGTGGGATCCAGCCGCGGTGCGAGGGACAGAATGACATGGTGGGGGGGGGGGGAAAGACCTAGAAGGAGGGACTGACTCCACTGTTAAGAGCAGTCCCAGTGGAAGCCCAGTCACTGGCAATGGGAACGGGGAAGGAGGGATGAGCTGGGAGAGTTTCTGAGGGTAGGAGGACTTGACGGGGGGGTGGTGGGAGGTGAATTCAAGGGTAGGTGGGTGGGGGAGGTGGGGTAAGACGGTTTCTTGATTCCTTTTCTTAAAAAATTAGTTTTTTTTGAGAGAGAGAGACAGAGAGAGAGGGAGTGCGAGCAAGCCCACGCAAGAGCAGGGGAGGGGCAGCCTCTGTGCTGACAGTACAGATCCGGGGCTTGAACTATGAACTGTGAGATCATAACTTGAGCCTAAACCAAGAGTTGGACACCTAATTGACTGATCCCCCAGGCACCCCGAGGCAAGCCTGATTCTTATGCAGGCCATTGCTGCCAGATTTGAGTCAGCTCTAGATCCTTGCCTGGGAACTGGGGTTTAAAAAGGCATACCGTGGGGCGCCTGGGTGGCTTAGTTTGTTAAGCCTACAACTTTGGCTCAGGTCATGATCTCATGGTTCTTAGTTCGAGCCTCCCATCTTCAGATCCCCCCTCTCTCTCTGCTCCTCCTCCACTCACATGCTCTCTCTCAAAAAGAGATCAACATTAAAAGCCACACTGCAATTTTAGATGTATGGAACTCCATTTGGTTAATACCTAATTCTGGGCATCATTATTTTCACCTTTCCTGTAGTGTCAAAGGCCACCCCCCAAAAAAATCCAGTGATGCTATTTACCTGCTGATGATTATTGGTTTCATGATATACATAGTCCCAGAGCAACTCTGCCTATTAGCAGGGGATGCCCACAGACAGATAATCACCACCTGGTGTCCCCGCACTGTACTAATGATCATTGATCTCATTTTACCTTAGTTCTCGAGGTAGCGTTCCAAGATGGGTAAATTACTCCACTCCTGAGATTGGTCGAGAAAACCAAGAACCAAAAGCCAAAAAAAAGTTACATTCCATGCTTACAACTTCCTCCTCTCCTTTGGCCGCCAGTTGGCACCTGTCTTTCTGCTTTATTCCAGTCACTAATGGGAAGCTCTCGGGCTCTATGGAACTTGCGGATGTTCAGGAGCAAAACCCACTCAGCTAAGGGAGAGGCCACAGCTGGAGGATGACTCACGTTGAATCCAGAAAGAAAACAAATGGTCTCAAAAATCTGGTGGTAATGGGGTAATGGTTAGGGGAGGAGAAGTGGAGAAGGGCCGCTGCCTTTCCAGGAAATCCGTTAGTGAAACAATTCTGGTGGGAAAAGACTAAAAAAAAAATCCACTTACTGATACAAGAAATCAGATCATTGAATCTTTCCTTAGGAAAGAGGGGGTTTTCCAGCCCACGGAAATAGAGCTTCAGAACGCCAGCAACTGAGTTAATATCATGGTTACTCTGGTCATCAGCCAAAGGGTTTTCACCTACACAAAAAGAAAAGTAGTTACATGCACAGTGCTTTTTATCTCTGAACGAAAATATGTTTCTGTACTCACACATGTTTCTATTCTATTTATACATGTATCTTTCAATTTCACTTTATGAAAGATTATATAGTACTAAAATTGAAATAATTGGTTTAGATATCCCAACCCATGATTAATCTAAAAACAGTTGGTTAAAATAAAGCTTTTTTAAAAATCTTATGCTACCTAATCCCTTACAAGTTACCCAAATGTTAAAACAAAATATTGTGGGATTTAAAGTTAAAATCTAATCGTAGCTTGACATGAATTCAAATACTACACTCTGTTTTTTTGTCCTACTGGAAAAAGACACACTATAGATACAATATCAGAAGTATTATAGGATGCACCTAACTGTGAATTCCTACAATTAAATAAGTATTTCCCAGTGGCATAGCAGTGTTCATGGCACATGTGAAAGCTGCCTTCAGCAGTGGGGGATTCTGAAACCAGATAGAGGAATTTGAAAATGTTCCCTTACTAGTACCAAGGTATTTGTATAAAAAGTAGAAATTTTAAAAATATATTACAAATAGGAAATTATATTATTCTTTATGGTAACTGGCCTGGCTACCCCACTCCCTAAGAATTAAACAGAGATAAAATCCTTAAGAAGTTCAACGTAACATGCAGCCTCAAATCAAACTCTGCTTTTAATTCACATGTCTGTTCTGAAATTCACAAAAATTGTATATTTTAGCTTCTTTCTTTCTTTTTCTTTCTTTCTTTCTTTCTCTTTTCTTTTCTCTTTTCTTTTCCCTTCCTTCCTTCCTTCCTCTCTCTCTTTTCTTTCTTTCTTTCTTTCTTTCTTTCTTTCTTTCTTTCTTTCTTTCTTTCTTTCTTTCTTTCTTTCTCTTTCTCTCTCTCTCTCTTTCTCTCTTTCTTTTCTTTCTTTCTCCTTCCTCCCTTCCTCCCTTCCTGCTTTCTTTGCCTCTTGGGGCAGTTTATTTTCAGGGACCTGTGATTCCTTTTTCTCTGTGTTCTCTGAACACAAATTTACAAATTTTTTTTCCTACAGAGAGAAAGCCTCACCCAAAGAGATCACAAACAAATAACAAAAAACCGGGGGGATTTCCAAGGCAAAATAATAAAGCATTTTGCCTGTGGTGACTGGCACAGGAAAGTGATGCTTTAGACATTTCAACTTATGCTGAGCATGGTTCATGTAAGAGTCTGGGGTCACTGAGCTGCTGAGAGCGAAGGCCACGTATCATATCAGAGAACTTAAAACAGAAAAAACAATCTGGCTCCAAGTCTGCCTCTTCCACCAAGGTTTCAGACTTCAAGGGCTCTGTGCCAAAGGAAATGGGACTGAGAGAGAAGCCCTGTCTCCATGTCTCACTCTGCACGTTCAGCTCGACTTCCAAGCAGAGGAAGGAAGATACAGACTTATTTATCCAGAGGTCAACGTGACACAAATCATCATGACTGGGGAGCATCAATAACTAAGAGCTATCACTAAGGAGGCAGGCATTTGCACTGATTACACCACCTCCTCAAAATCTTGGAATTTTGCAGCTGAGGAAACTGACACCTAAATAAAAGATGAGTAACTTGACCAAAATCAAATGATTAGTAAATGAAAGAGTTTGATTTGATTCTGGGTCTCCCTAACACTAAAGTATATGGTTTTGCTAATTATAATGTGTGAATTAACAGTTCACTAGTATTTGATAGCCAATTATGAATAAAAGTGAGGCACCAACTAAGGTCACAGGGAAGGAATCTACGGGTGGTAATAAGAGGAAGGAAAGTGTTCCTGACAAAGGACATAGACATGCAGCTGGGATGAGTCACTTCCAATGCCTGCCATGGAGGCCCAGGGCTATCTGGCTGTTCTTCTAGAACCTTCTCACATGCCACCTATGACATACGCTGAGGACTGTCAGTGCTAGTCCTAAGCCAGGATATAAAGCTCATATGCTTTTCTATACTTGATTACAAAATTTTATGATTTTGGCTTCATTTCTCAGCTATCCCAAACAGATTCGTATGTCAACATCCAAAATGAAATGAAAGGTTTTGGAGATATAGAGAATGAGTATGCCACTTCACTCTATGGCAAATGATGGCTTTTTAACATGGTTTGTTTGTAGGTATACACATGCCATTACCTCTTTCAAATGAATTTTTAATATCATTGACTTCCACCTGGGAACCGGACACTCTGAAAATCCCCTGATGCTGAAGACCTAAAGAGAATAGAAGAGGAAGGCAATGAAAAACTCCCATCACAGCCTCCAGGTTCCCCTTTCTCCAGTAATCAAATGTTTAATGGAAAGCACATTCACTGAAATACTATAGTGATTACTTTTTTAAATAAGAATTCCAGGGTTGCTTGGCTGGCTCAGTTGATGGAGCACGTGACTCTTAATCTTGGGGTTGTAAGTTTGAGCCCCAAGTTGGGTATAGAGATCACTTAAATAAATAAATAAATTAATTAATTAAATAAATCTTAAGAAAAAAAAAAAAGAAAAGAAAAGATGGCTTACCATAGAGATTGATGAACCGAATACAGCTTTCCACAATGAGGGGGATAATCTGTCCTGAGTCCTGGGTAAAGAGATGGAAACCACTTAACCACAAAAGAGAGTCATAAATCACACACAGTAGTAAAGCTCATAGTTTAACCCTAATTAAAGAGTGGTTTTTACTCCTTTTAGATGATCATTTCCAAATACATCCCCCTCTAAAATATTCCACAAAGGCCAAAAATCAAATTATATTTAACCAAAGGTATATTTCAATTCTGGAGCAAACCAAATTAAATACATCTAAGGCAATTCTGTTCCAATCTACTCTGTTGTGTCTAGAGATGTCAATGCTAATTCATCTCTTTTCCTTATATCTAGGCTCATTCATTTTTTAAAAAGATTATTTATACAAGTAATTAATCTAATGGACCTAAAAAGAACTCTCTGTATTCTAACTTTAGCATTTTAGGACTATCTTAGATGGCCATCTTACAGCCATATTGGTCACCAAACACAACAATCTGGCCATCGCAGGATCCTCTCTGTGACATCCTCGAGAGTACACCATCTGGATGACAACAGTAACTTAAAAAAACCCCAAAACTTACATGTTTCCAGATGCAGGATATGAGGATTGCTTTATAGAGGATTATAATGTGTCATATATTTATTTGGTCTGCATCAGAACTTACTCATGGATTTTTCGTTGTTATTTTTACATGTTTTAAGGATTATGAAAAGATTGCACAAATGCACATCCCATTAAATCTTGCTTTCTTAGGAGGGGATGGTTTTTTGGCCTTCTTTCCCCACATCTTGTAATATAGTCAGTGCATTCTTCACTGTATAGTCAGTGAACAAATGTGAACTCTGGAACTTTTTAAAACCATGTATAGGATGACAGATGAGATGAAGGAGCTGCTGAGGTCACAGTTAAATAAGTATCAATGCCATGCACTCCATGGAGTTAAAGAAGGTTACAGACTATGGAGTTATTTTTCATGTACTTTTAAAGATTCTGCTCTTTCAGCAATTAGATCTTTACAGGAAACATGGAGGTTCAAAACGATTAGCAGACATCAGGTACTAATTCATGAGGAATTTTATTCTGAAATACAAGAAGAATTTGGTTGTCTTAATATATTAGAACAATTCAGAATCCACTAGCCTTTCCAATTAAGCAACAGGGGAAGAATGGGGAACACTGCAGCTGAACAATTTAAACTCTTTATTATTCCTACAATGGGTAATATACTTCTCGAGGAATAGTTTTATTTTCAGTTTTAAGACCATCTAATCAGTGTGTAAACTAGTAAATGCTTCAATTACTTCTGGAGCCTGGATTAAGTTTCTCTAATTAGTTAAACTGTTTTAGGTATATAAACTTTATTAATTTCTTAGAGAAGGTCCTCAAGGATAAAAACTCTTTTTAGTGTGACTAGTTGGCTCAAGAATAGCAATGTAATAACATCAAAACTTACTGAATATGTGAGGGGATTTTCCCTTTAGATATGTGTGCTTTAGGGAGAGTATCTCTTATATGAGCAATTCATTTAACACTGTACTCTAGAAGAGCAACAAATATTTAAATGCAAGGGATAAAAGGAGAATATTAGTTTGCACCTCTGCTGAACTTAGTATTAAAGCAAAAACAAAGAATAAAATGTTATTAAAAGAAAAATGTTTGCACAAAGACAGTCCTTGATAAAAATGTCTTCAGTATTCATATTATTTAAAAATATTTTCATCTTTACATTTATTCAGGTAATTGCTAATATTTTGCTTATCATCTGTATTTTATTCTGGTATTATGAATTTTGTGGTAAAAAAATAGTGTGTGTGTTTTAATTTCATGGATGCCAAATGTGTTGGTAGAAAATACTTTATAAGAAGTGAAACAATGGCTGTGCTCCATCTATCTTTCAAATACATCCCTTTGTACCTCAGTTTTCCTATGGGAGAAAGGAAAAGTGGTTTGCTTGTCTCACGGTGGTATTGTGGAGACCTCAACCGATCGAGCAAGTCTCAGACGCACAGAGATCTCTGTATCCACTGTTTTACTGCTATGACCAAAGGTTCTTTAATATGCCATCTGGAACATAGAGGAGCTCACATAAGTGAATTTCCCGTAATAACTGGTTTGCTCCTTCTTTAGTACCTAAATTTGGTTGCCATTAACAGTTCTTAATAAAAAAATCTCTCTAAAAATATAATAGTAGCTGTTCTATCATCTTAAGCAGTCATTCTTGTATTAGGTTATCAAATACCATGGGATCACACACTTGTTTCTTTGAGCTTTCCTACAGCCCTCCTCTGCACATCTCAGGCCTCTCACCTTACCTTTATCTTCCCTTCTCTCCATCTCATTTGCCCCTGCTTATAGGCCGGGGGCTGGGAAACTAGCTAATCAAATTTGACAATAATTTTATATTAAATTAGAGCCAATAAGGCTCTGTGGAGGCTTATGGCAGTGGGTTTGTGATTGTGATTTAGGTTGTCCAGTGGCTTTTCACTTAATGCCAAGGTTAAGGGTATTAGTGCTGCTAGAGGTTTTAAAGCTGCCAGAGGTTTTTAATCTGTGTGTGTGTGTGTGTGTGTGTGTGTGTATTTGTCCATGTGTACATGCCACATGCACACACACATTTTTTAGCCATTAGTGTACATATTTGAAAAAAGATCTGTCTTTAAAGAAACTAAGCCGTCTGTAACATATTATTAGGGAGGTTCTTAATGATGTAGCTTCCTATGTAAGTTGAATCTTCTGAAACAGTGTCATAAAATGGTAGCCATGAAAAAGAAAGCTCTTCTCTTTTTTGTATCATTTATATGAGGGTCCACAATCCAGTATTGTGCACAGTTGGTATTTAACACTGGCGTGCCTTAACAAAAGCCCTTGACTTGAATTTGGCACAACTTCCAAGTATGTAATATAAAAAGTGTCTATCCAGTTTTACTAGAGAAGACAAATCTTCCAAAATCAGTGTTTGATTTCTTTAATTCCTTTTGCTAGTAAATAGATAGGAATCTATAAAGAGGAAAGCCTATTTTTAAACCCGTCTAATTTCCAACTGCAAACATTTTTCTTTTAAAGTCTTTAAAAATTCCAATTAAAGCCAAGCGTGATTATGGTTTGAAAATGATACGAAGAGCGAAAGAGGCTGGGCCCTCGCCTCCCTCTGCACTATACCTGATGTCTCGCGTGTGAGTTCCTTCGTCCTCGGCTAGAAGCATTATCAGAAATACAGGATGAAAAAGAAGACAGATTAAACACAGCAGAGATACAAGATACAGACCACAGGGCTTTACAATTTATCCAATATAATGAATTCCTCAAGTCACGGGAAATCAAGACTCTCGTGCTCCAGAGCTACCCTAACAATGTACTTTAAAGATACATGTTGTGCCATCTAATTTGCACAAGTAAAAATAAAATATTTTACGGTGTATGTTAACTAAGTTGAATTTGAATAAATAAATTAAAAAAAACACATAAAACCAACATATCAGGTAGCTCTTTTCCTTTTTGCACAAATTATGTTTTTGTTTTTTTTTAATAAAGAAACAGGGCTTTCTTTTGCCAGCATAATAATACCCACATTTATTTCCTCTTCTGAAGGCACTCAGACCAAATATTCTTTCCTCTCTGACTTCAGGAAATATTATATTGATTTTCTGGGAAAGCAAAGAGCCCCAGGACAGACTTGGACATAATGACCTGCCTCCTTTTATGAGAGGCTGAGACCATTATAGCAAGAAGCGTGGAGATCAGCCACCCAGATGGCTGGTGCCAGTACCTTGACGAATGTTTCCAAATCCCCATTAAACAACTTAGCATTATACTGTGAGCGGGGTCTGGACTTCCTGTGTTTCTGGGGCTTAGGGGGAACGTTTGGAGGCCTAAGGGAAGGGAATATAATTACTGAGCATGGCAGAAATCTAACAATAAATGAAACACTCATAGGTCACATCACAATTGCAAAACAAGAATTCTTATGTTCCCTCCCCATCCCTACCCAAGGGGAAAACACTTCTTCCCATTTCCCATTTACTTACTTTTACTTATGTGATCAAAGACCATAAAACTATTCGTTCAGCGTACTCTTTTCTTGTATGTTGTATTTGACATTTGTTTGCTAGTTTGTTTAAAAATGGAATTGTGAGCTATCTGGCCAAGTGTTACAAATTCGACTGGCTTACGAGTCCCACAGACGACACAACAAGTCATAAAAGTTAGGGCTCCTGATAATCCCAATATGAGAAATTAAATATAATACTTTTGGTTACAACTAAAATATCACATCTGTTTAATATTCCTCAGATATTCATGGGGTTTTAGTTTATGTAAAAGTAACTATTAATGGAGTCACATGTGAAATAATGAGTATGGTTTCAATGCTTTTTTGGGGCAGTAGATAACATGCTCATATGAATTATTATTTCTTTACAACCAACTGTCTCATCACTTACGTATTTGTAGAGCATTAGGATGCACCCCTTATTCTGTTCTGGACTCTCTCCATCTCCAGTCTGTTTGCCCTGGTGGCTAAGCCAGGCTCTCTATAGGCATGTGCAGTGTTCCGCATGTTATATTTAGACCCTGTCTCATCTTGCTCTGTAATGCAGAGAGGGAACTTCCTCTGTTCCTCTTAAGAGCAAAGAGAGCAGAAGTGCCTGACTCAGCTTCTACAACTGTGCTGAATGGAGTACAGGGAAGAATAGCCCCAAGAATTCTCTTCAGACATTCTATTTTAACTCCTTCTTAATTGGAAGGCTTATATGAGGGTATACATCACACTTAAAAAAAAATTAGGTGAAGTCTTTCATTATGCTGCAAACTGTCTAGGAAGAATTATCTTTTTGGCTCATTAAAGTTCAGAGAGTTTAGAAACAAAAGTTCAGCTCAGAAACAAAAATCCCAAGAATACGAGGAAGCCTGACTAGATTTGTAAGACATTACCAAGCTACCGAGAGAGGTAGGGGAGCAAACCTGACAGCCTTCCACAGTCAAATTCTAAGACTCAACCAGCAGTTAGGCTCAGAGGACTGGTGGAGTGTACAGCAAACAGCACCTGAAGCCCCACGTGCTTGAGAGGTTACAAGGAGTCTTTGCAAGTGTCTAGAAACAAATACAGACACTTCTACCAGGCACCATGTCACATCCTGCCACAGCTGACATTTTGGAAATCTCTTTTGCACACTGAATTCTGTGCCATTTGCAGAAGAAAGGATCTGGTAGGCATAAACACCAAAACTACCACCCATCAAGGAGCTTAACCTTATGTGGTTGGTTCATCTACTCTTTTCATTATTTTACAAGTGTTTAAAAATGTAGACTTTATTTTTATTCAGGTGTGGCAGGGCTAACAGATCAGAGGTAACAGTCAGTGAAAAGATAGTGTGTTACCCACAGTTCCCAAGAGGAGGGGGCCATGCTACTCCATGGGAGAGGTGGTGGTCCATGAGGTAGCACTGTGGTCAGTCAGGAGGCAGAGGGAGTGAGAGGAAGTACAGGCAATGCTGTGGCTTCCACAGGAAGGAATGGACAAGGCAGGGTAAGCAGGTTAGGACTGGCTAGGCGGAATAAGTTGGGGAGGCTCTGGGAACAGTTGTCTGGCACCTGGCTCTGTGGTGATTAGGGAAGGGGAAGAGTCACCCTGAAAGTGAAAGCCCCATAAAGGATGCGGTTGGGGGTATGGGTCTGGATGGGTCGGTTTGCATATAAAAGGCACACATGCAAGCATGACCTTTACTATTTCTACAAATTGGCTAACCTTGCGAGAGGCAGTTCCTCCAAAATGAGCAAAGTATCCCCAAGACATCAAAGCATCAAATACAGAAACTGGAAAAAATGGTCATTACAGAGTCTATCAGAGCTGCACATTTGGTGATATCCAGAGCAGCTGACGAAGCTCAAGGGGTAAGAGCACAGGCTCATTCTGTTTGGTTATGGATTCATGAGACAAGCAAATCTTGTAGATCGAGCCAAAGCCCCCTAACAGGGCTAGATAATGGTTCCTGCATGACTGAGAGACACAGAGCGGCTCCTGGTTGGGGCAAATGAAGAAATGTCTTTTGAGTTGTCTACCACAGGCCTAAAAATCGCCTCCCTTGATGATTCTAAATTATGGGGCATATGTGAAGACACTACCGTTGTGAGAGAAACCTGAGATGAAAACAAGTGACCCAAGTGCTTGTCAAAGTAACTTCTGCGGCGGGGGGGCTTATCCGGCAGCCTGGCACACAGACGGAGCTGCTCTACCAATGCCCACATCACGTGAACAGAATCAGAACCTTGCCGTTTTATGTTTGGATTATTTGACCAGTTCTGGTTTGGTACCTGCCACAGTTTCCTTAATCTGGCCTCCTACGTAGGATGCCCATGTGAATGACAGAGAGCACAAGTCAAGTTGATGCAAATATCTAGTTTGTTTGGCAATGACAGTTCTTATTGCAAATTAATACATTTGCATTTCTTCATGTTTGAAAAAATATTTTTAAGTTTATTTATTTATTTATTTATTGAGAGAGAGAGAGAGAATCCCAAGAACGGAGCCCCATACAGTGCTCGATCCCATGAACCATGAGATCAAGACCTGAGCAGAAATCAAGAGTGAGAGGCTTAAATGACTGAGCCACTGAGGCGTCCCTAAAAAATTTTTTTTTTCAAGTGCCTTATATTACTTATAACAGAGACAACAGGTAACACAGTTGATAGTACAAAGATAATATATATGGAAAAAAAGGTCCATAAACTGCAGAAGTAATATTCCTCTTCATCACTGACACAGGGAAGAAAGAAACCCTCAGTATTTTTGTAAAGTTTAGACAAGTCATTAGCTGTATCTTCCTAGTTGGCTCACCAAGAGTAGCTTCCTTTTGAATAAATTGCCCAGTAGAAACATACAGAGCCTTGAAAATCAACTTGTCAATTATTGCAACATACATGCATGCACACGCACACACACATCACTCTTCTAAATGCTTCTCATCTCAAAGAGAACTCAGCTTCTCAAGAGTATAAAGTCTAGAAATGCCAACTAGAATAATTTCTGGCTGTTATACAAATGCTGGGACAGAAAAATAAAAGTTGCACACTCTCCGCAGCCCAAATTAGAATCCGCTTCCAAAAAGGCTTTTCTCAGCAGTGGCTTCAAAATCCTTTTATGAATGAAAAAAAGGGGGGAAAAAAGAAAGAAAAAAGTGCAATACAGATGTATTAAAAGTTAAATCTTTCAAGTGAACCCAAAAAGGGCAAGGAGCTAAAATCCTGAATACTCAGTAGAGGTTTAAGTTTTATATGACATAAGGAAAAGTGGAACAGAAAGTAACTAATCATGCTTTCTATTTGCTAATACACCAGATATGTACATAATGTTGCTTCTTAAATTCTCAAATCAGACTATTTCTAGAAACTTAGAGTGTTTTGGATTAGATAAACCAAACCCATTTGGTTTCGGTCTTTCTTAAGCAGTCTACTCATTAATGAGCTTTACAATCACAATGAGAAGCCCTCAGATCTGCAGGAGTAAATTTGGTTTTATGAGAACCCAAAACATGTCATGTAACTAGGTTTTACTGAGTCAAAACTATCTTCCATGTTCATTAGCAAAGTATGTTCATTCTTGTGGCATTGAAATGGTTGCTTGTTGTAAAGAAAGAAAAAGGGTGAGACCCAATGAGTTATGATAAAACATTTTCCTACCTTGTAGTCATATATTCAGCTTTATGACCTGTAGGAAAAAAATTAAAATAAGTTAAGTGAATGGAATCAGTGGAATGTATTTGGTAATCTTTTGAATCCCTTGTCCCTTATTTTAAGATGATGAGTTTCTAATAATTACAAATTTTATGGTGGAAAGCATTAGGATAGCATGTAATAATAGACAAGTAATTTAAAGTAAGTACAGTATTTCATAAAATCTGTACCTGGAATTAAACAAATCCTATAGATCAGAGAAACATGTTTCACTTGTCAATTTGAGGCAAGGATATTTATTTACTTATTATTTAGAAAACATGAAATAGCTGTTGGATCATCACTGTAAGGTTAACAATGAAATACAAATAAAACACACCCAAGATTTGAATGTTAGTTATTTCCTCTGTCTTGACTGATACCTGGGGAGAAGGTGGTCAAATTGGGTTGGGAAAACTCAATTTTCTTTACCTTAAGTTGGTGTTCTTTCAATAATACACCATCAGGTGAGAACTTGCATTTTATTTATTTATTTTTTTTTATTTTTTTTGTTTTTTTTGTTTTTTCATATCTATTTATTTTTTATTTTTTTACATATAGTTTATTGTAAGAACTTGCATTTTATAATCAGAAATGACATTTGCAGATATTAAGTACAAGGATATTATATTATGCTACCTTCTACAACTTATAAGCTAATAGCATTTCCAAAGCTCCCTGTCATTTGAAACATAAGGTTCTTCTTGTATATTCCGGCTTCCTGACTTGATTTAAATATCAGATCTGTATTTTTGTAGTGCTCCTACGATCTGTGCTAATTCCAAGTGTGAATGTGTCTGTGGTTGTTGTCTGCTTTTTCTCACATGTGGGCTGCAGCTGTGGAAGGGGTGGGGAAGACTGACCCATTCCACTGGTTTGTTTGCAGAATGATATGGTCTTGAAAGAGCCTGAAGTTATAGCTAACAAGAGAGGGGTCACGCTGCAGCACTAACAGGTACGCCCCACCCATTATATCATAATGCAATGACTCAGACTTGCGGGGCAAGGCCAATATAATAATTGTAGAGAAAGCTGGCTTGTTGGAAAACAGTGAATGAACACTCAAAGGCAAAAGAGTCTTTTACTCTATTATCTGCTTTTGAAGAACAAGTAACAAAGTATTTGAGGGGCACCTGAGTGGCTCAGTCTGTTGAGTGTCTGACTTTGGCTCAGGTCATGATCTCATGGCTCTTGAGTTCAAGTTTCACGTAGGGGTCTCTGCTGTCAGTACGGGAGCCCACTTCACATCATCTGTCCTCACCCCCTGCTCCTCCCCCACTTGCTCTCTCTCACACAAATAAACATTAAAATAAAACCAAAGTATTTGATTAATGTCTATTTACCAAACTGGCGGGGGTGGGCAAAAGTTGTTATCTGAGAATACCTTCCTCAAAGAGACTCAGGCCATTGTAGGTCTAGTAGAATCAGCTGTGGGCCATGACTTGGAGTCAGGTAGGAGGAAAGGAGAACAATCTGATTTTCCCCCCACTACTCAACTCTATCATTTAACTCTAAGAGCCCCTTCTTTTTGCTAGCCTTTTGCTACTTTGGGGGACAAGAAAAAGGAGAAAGTGGACAGAGATCTCAAGAGTAACTATAGCTACTCATAAGTTGGAGAGTCAGTCTACTAGAAAGTAGGGGTGGGGGGCAGTGAGCTGAGTGTGGCACATGATGTCTCACGAGCTATCCTTCAGTAGGAAGCTGGCTTAGGGTTAAAGCACAGAGAGAAGACAGGGCTGGAGATGAAGATCTGAGAGTCCCCACGCATTTAGGTTGTTCTGGGGCCACAGGAGCTAGCTGAGATTACCCAGGGTGTATCAGCAGAATAAGCAAATGGGGGCACAGTGCCATTTGGTTAAGCTCAGTCGGTTAAGTATCCGACTTCAGCGCCGGTCATGATCTCACAGTTCATGGGTTCAAAGCCCTGCGCTGGGCTCTGTGTTGACAGCTCAGAGCCTAGAGCCTGCTTCAGATTCTGTGTCTCCTTTTCTCTCTCTGCCCCTGGTCCACTTGTGTTCTCTCTCTCAAAAAATAAACATTTAAAAAAAAGAATAAGGAAATGGTTGAAGGCAGAGGAACTAGCTGGCTTATGTTGTACTCTGTCATGTTACATACTTTATTATTATAGAAGTATGACATAAAATGTATTACTAACAACAGTAAGAACAGCAATGATGCCCACTACTGAACACTTTTCTAAGCATTTTTATACACTAACTTACAATTTTCACAACAATCTTATAAAGATTTTTACTGGCTATTTTTATTTTACGGGAGAGACTGAGCATACAGGAGGCGAGTGAGTTGCTCAAGGTCACGCTGTTAGTGTGAGATGGGTCTGGCCCTAGGGTCCGGGTTGGTTTTAATTCTAGACCTAAGCTCCCAAGTAATATATTGTAAAATAAAAGTCTCGGGATGTCTGGGTGGCTCAGTTGGTTGAATGTCTAACTTTTGATTTTGCTCAGGTCATGAGCCCAAGGTTGTGGGATCAAGCCCTGTGTTGGGTCCCACAGTGAGTGTGGAGCCTGCTTAAGATTCTTCCTCCCCCTCTGCCTTTCTCTCCCACATGCGTGTGTGTGCTCCTTTCTCTCTAAAATAATAATAAATAAATAATAAAAAAATGTAAGTTTTATTCCCCAGCAAATACTTTGAAAGATTCTAAATGAAAGGTAGGGATTATGTCTTATACTCTCTCTGCCCCATGGGGCTAAAGTCAAATACAAAAGACTAAAGATTTACTAAATTATATAATACATGTTAAGTTAAAATTTGAAAGTATCTATAATATTAAATTGGATAACAGAGGTTAATCACTTTTAAGTGATTCAATGATGAGGACACTAATAATTCCTTAGAAATGAAATGTTTCATATAACTGAAAAATGTTGCTACTTTGGTTAAAATATCCCAACCAAATATTCTCTAGATTTAGAAAAGTACCACATATTAAATGGCTTAAAATCATTTTGTTACAGCCTTCCATGGTTAATAGTATGAGATAAAAAATTAAAAGATACATTTTGATTAATGAACCAAGAGCAAGCTTCACAAAAACTATCATTCATATTATAACTGCCCCACAACATCCATTGTTTTGTTCAGCTAATAGTACTGAGTGTGCCTCAACTGATGAATGAGGTTTTATTTTTTAATCAGTATCATCATTAATAGATCAATAACACACAAGCTTAGGAGAATCTGCTTCCCAGAGAAATGTGAAAGCTTCCAGTGGTTTGAGGATTAGATTTCAATCACTTTGTTTGGAAGGCTATTTAATTATTAAAAACAACAGACAACTTCTTCCCCCACCCCATCCCACAAGCTAAGCTATTTGGAGGAAAAAAATGACCCATGACCCAAGATAATCTTGTTCTTGCTAAAACACCTACGTTGACTATTATGACCATTTCACTTGGGAATAAGGGGGTGAATCATTTTTTACACTCAAATGTATTTTATCACCACAGACCCAAATAGAAGACCAAAATACTGTTTGGTGGCAATTTGAGATTAAAGCAAACAAACAAACCAGCTAACCAAAAAACAACAACAAAAATCTAACCAGATGAAATATTTAAAATGTGCAGAGCTCAAACTGAAGGGAGGCACCTGGGATTGGGTCCCTAATGAATGACTGAGAAGGACTCCTGGCGTTTTCAGTCTTTTTTCCTAAAAATACACTGCTTTTTAAAAAACATAATTATTCACAATCAGCTTCTCTTCTGAAAGTGTGTTTGTACTTCTACTCAAAGACAGACAATGGATTGGATGAGGATAACCCATTTAATTCCTTGATCTGAAACCTATGCCCAGGTCTAGGAACCATCGAACGTGGAACTCAGCTTCCAGTGTGGGGTTTTCTGCTTAAGAGAAAATTGCACTGTTCTTTACACCCCCCTTAATTCCAATGCTGCACACAAAGAAGCCAGTGTGAACAGGAAGGCTCATTATAAAAAGAAAAAGAAACAATTTCAGTGCCTCAGTTTTGCCAATGTGTATCTCATTTACTATATCGATGTAACTTCTCCAATTTAAAAACAAATGACAGCACAAAAGGATACAACAGTGTTGCTGAAGGATGACGAAGAAGTTGATGACTTTGCTCTTAACAACTCATTATGTGTTTGTTGTTATATCAGTAGTTTTGAAGATTTGGAATTCTGAATTTTGACACTCCTTTAAGACAGTACTCCTTTAAGGGCCCAATCTAGTTGTTTTGCAATGTTGTAAATCAAAGGACTTAGAGGACCGCTGGTAGGCTGCCAAAAGCAAGCAGTAAGACAGGCCAAACACATGTCTGTCGTTACAGTTTCAGCTGTGTACGATCAACTGCTAAATCCCCGGGTTAGGCTCTATTTGTTTTACTATGAAGGCAGTTTTTGCAGCAGTGAGTCTAGCATAATTCAGAGATGTGATTTTTACATAAAAAGTCAGTCCTGTCCCCAAACACACCATTTAATCCTGTGCTACTAACCTTATTAGCCAAACCCAGACTTGGATTCCTTCATAAGGGCTCACCATTGGATTATCTCATTGTGGGACAGGCGCCATGAACTCTCCTGGTCTCCTCTGGTATAAGCCTATTAACTTGAACAGGGCTTGCACGGAAAGCCAGCGGGCTCACAGCGGCCCGGCTCAAAGGCGGGGCACATTCTCCAAGCTCAGCTTCTCTCCGGGCAAAGCTGCCAGCATTGAGCCAAGGCAGTGACCAAGAAGGGGGGTCCGGCCAAACCCACACGTGGGGTAGGACCAGGGAGCACAAAGGTCCTCAAAAAGCGGGCAGAGACTGGTGTGTCTGATGCCACTGGAGGTAACCATTGGTTTCTGAATGAATCCAATCTGGTGACAGCCTGCTACACCTGAACAGAGCTTGCATCACTATGATACTGGAACCCATTGAGAGAAATTCCAAGATAAAGAAAACCCTGGCTCAGAGCTCACAGGGTACAAAACAGCTTTACACATTACGGCAGCTGATGATGGAATCTGGCATGTAGACTCAGCAAATTGGTTAGAATGCAGCCCTATCCAATAATGGCATGTAAAATAATATGAACCGTTGGGGCTTTCTCTTCAGGAGACATAGGGGGATCTATGTAGAAGGAGTATCATGAAAGTCTCAGAATGTGATCCCAAGTGAATTAACACATGTGTCTCTGTGCAGTGCCAAGAATGAATTCACCCACTACTGAATTCCCTCCAACTCACGATAGTTCTAAAGTGGTATCAAGTCCTGTAAGGAAGGACTTTGTGCCTGTATGTGTTCATCTATGCTTACAATAATTTATGCTTTGGGACGGGCAACTGACCTTGGGGGCATCACTGAAATATCAGGCAGTTTGTGGTAAATGGAAAAAATTATCTTATGGGATACCCTGAAGGAAAAAAGGAAAAACTCGGGACATGATTCACAGAAGAAAAAGGGCTTTTTATAAGAAGTTCAAACCTCTATTATAGAAGACTTGAATGCCTTGTACAGGGAACATTCATTTTTCCTTCACTTAGATTTCCCGTTTTGCCACACTGGCCATATTTCCTTCTCTCTCCCTCTCTCTTACTCTTTTTTTTCCTGAATCATTTGAAAGTAACTTGCAAATGTTATGATACTTAGCAAGCATTTCTTAAGAATCAGAATCGTCCTTCATAATCATAACACCACTGTCATAACTAAGAAAATTAACATTAATTCAATAATGTCATTTAATATACAGTCTATCTTTAAATTTCCCCAATTGTCCTTAAAATGTATTTTGTTAACTTTTGCTTTTTTGATTTAGTATCTAATGAAAGTTCACATATTGTGTTTGGTTATTGTCTTTTTTAAGACATTTTTTAGTAGGTTAAGTGTTAATTTTTTTTCCTAAGAGAAATCAGCCTTTATCTTAGAATCTGGCATCCTAACTGTAATACATGGTAGACTTAGGTCATGATGACCTTTCTCCAAGTGGTCATTCCCCGGAGGAAACCAGGAGATAAGGTGATGAAAAAAAACTGTCTTGTTGGTAGGAAGGTTCTAGAATGGTAGAAGACAACAGTTTAGGTCAAAGAGCAGCAACTTCTTTTTGGTCTGAGTTACACAGTTCAGTCCTCTCATTTCTTACTCTCATCCATATTCTCTTTCACTTTTTATAACTTCTAGCAAGATCGGGTATGAATAAAATATAAAATTAGACTTAAAAAGGGGACTTTGCCTATATTCATTTTTTCCTTTTAAATTTCAAGAAGATGAAAAGAGAGACAACAATTTGCACAGTTCCTTTTGCCTAGAATCCCTTTTGTCCCCCATCAGTTTTCTCATCTGTAAAATGGGAAAAGTAATAGCCCAGTTCAATATATAGTTTAGAACAATGCCTAGCACAGAGAAAACCCTATGTAAGTGGCAGCTATTGCTGTTTTTGTTATTGTTACTATTAGCTACCATAGTAAACTTCATTAGGTTATTTCTCAAGTAAAATCAATGTCTATGGAAAGTGGGGGGGGAAGGTGGCCCAAACTGGTCTAACTGGTTTCTAGAGTCCAGGAAAGCATTAGATGCGACAACAAATACTGGCCCACTGAAACAAGTGAGGTGGAGCCGGAAGGGTGGAGAAGTCCCATAGGGTAAGGAAGAAGTGGCCGGGTGGTCAGGAGGTGGGCGCAGGGCAGCTAGGAGCACTGCGCTCTGTGGATCCTTCCTCTGGAGCTCTGTGTTGGCTTTTCAGCCCTCGCCAGATTTCCCTACTCTTCCTCAAGGTTAGCACCAAGCTTAAAAAGAAGACAGTTTCAGGGAGATCTTGATTGTTACTGCTACAGCAAAAGCCCAATCTAAACAAACAGTGTTCTCTGCTTCTTAAAACACAAATCCATAGCTCACAGTCTTTATGGAATAGATAACGTGACACAATACGTGATCCATGTCATCTTCCCGTCTATTTCAGATAACTGACCTTCTCCAAGGGTCCTCTGCAACAAGTCATGTTTGGCTTGAAGTTTTGTGATGAGATTACTGCCTTCCAAATATTCTCTGAGTTTCTGCAAGAGGAAAGATTCATTTTTAACTTAAAGAAACCTATTTCTCAAGAAGCTTTAAGATATTTAAGATATCTAAAATCTAGCTACTTTTATCTTCTAGATTCTAGAACCTTGCTCCTCGGAGTGCAGTCTGAGCAGAACAGCAGCACTAACTATCACTTGGGAGCTTATCAGAGTGGACTCTCAGGGCCCTCCTTCCCCAGACCTATTGAAATCAGAACCTGCATTTTAATGAGCTCTCCTTGTGACATGTATATACATTAAAGTTTAAAAGTAGTTTTATAGCAGTCCTCTTTAAATCTGTCAGCCTCTCAGAATTATCTGAGGAACTTTCAAAAAAGTGGTAGCTCTTGGGTGGCTCAATCCATTGAGCATCTGACTTCTGCTCAGGCCACGATCTCACAGTCTATGAGTTCAAGCCCTGCGTTGGACTCTGTGCTGACAGCTCAGAGCCTGGAGCCTGCTTCGGATTCTGGGTCTTCCTCTCTCTGTCCCTCCTGCCCCTCACACTCTGTCTCTCTCAAAAATAAAATAAAAACATTTAAAAAAAAAGTATAACTCCTAAATCCTATCTTAGATCAACAGAATCAGGAACTCTGAGGGCAGACGAGGGTCCATATTTTAATAAAGGATCCCAGGTGATCTGATCAGCTGTAGAAGCTGTCAGGAGATGCCAGAGATGAGTCCCAAGAGTGGCTGGGAAGTAACAGGCGCACCATGAAGTAGAACTGCTCGGTCTCCTGCTGGTTTGCTCTTCTCTTGGCAATGCTGGGCTTACTCAGGTAGGTCTCAGAGACGGTAGACTTCACAGATTCCGTGGACCGACTGTGCTGGAAGCATTCAGAAACATCATAGTCCTCAATGGTGACCATATCTTGTATGGTCTGCAAGGTGGCTTCAGTTGTTTTCTTAACCTGGGAACAGGAGCACATTTCTCATGTTAACGACATTTTTTTGTGAATCACATGCTCTGTGAGAATCTACTCTGTCAGGCAGAGATGAGGACCCAAGCCCTGCCCCAAGAAGTTCAGAGTCTACTAGGAAAGAGGGACAGGTAAACAACACCCACTATCACCAATATAAAGAGAGGCTCTCTTCTTCATTATCCTAAAGAGGATATTACTTTGTATTTGAATCCTTATAAATCTCATGTATCACTGGGTTCTCAATTGTATTTTTTTTTCAAATAAGCTTTTAAACTGGAAGTGAAACTACATAGAGAAAAATACACACAAGTGTATGCTTGATGAATTATCAGAGTGAACACTTAGGTGACCACCACTCAGATCAAGAAATAATGTATATTGTGAAGATTCTCATTTCTCCCAATTACCACATGCCTCTTTCTCCTCCCCAAAGGTAGCCATTATCCTGATTTCTAACAGAATATATTAAGTTTAGCCTTTTTGTACTTCATATAAATGGAATCCTACAGCATGTATGATTTTTGTCTTCCTTCTTTTGTTCAACTTGATGTAGTAAGATTTATTCATTTCTTGGGAGTGTAGTATTTCATTGCGGAATGCTGAATATTCATTGTAGGAATACATCATAATTCATCCCTTTCACTGTTGATAGATGACTTATTTCTAGTTTTGGGCCACTGAGAATAAGACTGCTATGAATTCATGCCACAGCATCTAGGAGCAGAAGTGGTGCTCACAGCGAGTGCCAGACTGTTTTCCAGAACTGTTTCGATTTGTATTCCTACTGGCACAGAGAATTCCTGTTACTTCACATCCTCAAGAATTGGAATTATCAGTTTTTAAATTTAAACCACGGTGTTGAGTGTGCAGTGGTATCTTATTGTGGTTTTAATATGCATTTCTCTGATGACTGAGACTGAGCTCATTATAATATGTTTAAGGCAATTTGGATTTCTTCTTTTGGAAATACTTTGCTCAAATCTCTTGCTCAATTTTCTGCTGGGTTATCAGTTTTGTTTTCTACTTATTTGTAGATATGGATATGAGCCTTTTGTTAGTTAGATGTGCTGTAAATATCTTTTCCCACTGTGTACTTGGGTTTTTCACTCTTTCTATAGTATCTAGATGAACCATCTCTAATTTTAATATAATCAATTTACCGATCTCTTCCTTTACGATTAGTGCTTTCTGTGTCCTACTTAAGAATATTTTTCTATCTCAGAACCATAAAGATACTATTCTATGTTATCTTCTAGGAGATTTTTTAAAAAGTTTATTTATTTTGAGAGGGAGAGAATGTGTGAGCAGGGGAGGGACAGAGAGAGGGAGAGAGAATCATAGGCAGTCTCCACACTGTCAGTGAAGAGCCTAAAGCAGGGCTTGAACTCACAAACGTGACCTGAGATCATGACCTGGGCTGAAATCAAGCGTCAGAAACGTAATCAACTGATTCACTCTGTTGCCCCTCTTATTGGAGCTTTTAAATTTATCTTCTACATTTATCTTCCACAATTAGGTCATATTTAACCTTTGCTTATCAAAGTTTAGTGTAAATTGACAGCTTTATCCTTTTCCCAAAGTACAGAATTTAGAGTACCTTAACTTCCTTTACTTCTTATTTATATGCTATTTTTTGTAATGTATTATAATAGAATCTATATGTAAATATTTATGCATATTTAAATACAAGACATTAGATGTTATAGTCGGTATTCATTTAGCTTTATTCATATATTAGTTACATTATTTGACCTCTATTCCTTATATATTTTTAATTTTAAAATTCATTTTTATTTTTTGAGACAGAGAACACACATGGGGTAAGGGACAGAGGGAGACGGTGGGGTAGAATTTCAAGCAGCCTCCATACTCAGTGTGGAGACTAACATGGGGATCGATCTCACAATCATGAGATCATGATCTTAGCTGAAATCAGAGTTGGATGTTTAACCAACTAAGCCACCCAGGTGCCTCTATTCCTTTTACTTTTAAGAGTAACCCCCCATCTTTAGAAATTGTTTTTAGCATGAATCTGCGGGTGATGAACTCTGTTTCTATTAGAAAATATCTTTTATTTCACTTTCATTTATGGAAAGATACTTTTCCTTGTTGGCAGTTTCTTTTCTTTCAATATATTAAAGATACTACTGTATTTTCTTGTGGCTTCTATGTTCCCGTTGAATGAGAAGTTCACTGTGAGTCTACTTCTTTGCTTGCTTCTCTAGCTGCTTTTAAAGTATCCTACAGTTTTATCATGATGTCTTTACACAAGGATTTTAAAAACTATATTCTATCTGGATTTCTTTGGACTTGTTGAATTGTATGATATTTTTTATAAACTAATAAATTTTCAGCCTTTATCTTTGTAAATATTGTCTCTATTTTCTATTATTTTCTTTTCTGGGAATTTAATTAGTATGTGACACATGACTGTGTTCTCTATCTCTTACCCTTCTCCTTTGCATTTTCTACCCTTTTGTTTTTCCATGCTGCATTTTAATTATTTTCTTCTGATTTGTCTTCCACTTCGATAATCCCACTCTTTAGCTGTATTGAATCTGATGTTAAAACCATCCACTGATTTGTTACCTTGGGTCACTATATTTTTCACTTTTAGAATTTCTATGCAGTACATCTTCATATCTGTTATTTTACTGTTAATAGGATATAGTTCCCTGCTGAAATCTAAGCTTGGCTTTTATCTTCTTGAACACAGTAAGTAGCTCTTTCACAGTTTCTTTCCGATAACCTCAATATTTGGAGTTCCTGCAGGAACTCTCTATGATCTGATGTCTGTTTGCTGGATATTTTGGTAGAGTTACTTGAAGCCTATGGCGAAGCTACCATCTTCTAGAGAGAATGTCTGTTTATTTTTCCAAGTGAATCTGGGCATTAATAGTTCAGAATCAGTGGGTTTTACTTCTGTTCAAAAATATTTGATGCTCTTCCTTTTGGGAACATATGGTTCCCTGTGCCATGGGCCTCAGGCTTGGCCAGGCACCTTGTCCAGGACAAGGAACTGTGAAACAATCACCTGAGTGACTTGGTTTACTATTATAGGAAGGAGAAATAGTTTCAATTACTCTTTTCTTTTAAACAACAAAATACTGTTTAGAGAAGAAATAATGGCAATTAGTGTTAGTTCCAATGCTTAAAGAGGGCATGTGATAAAATAAAACAAAAAGCACAAAGAAATGTAACAGACTTGGTCATTATTGCTGGGGATATGCATGATGCAAAGGAGAGATATTACTGGAAAGAAGCATATTAATGATTACTTAAAAAAACCCAATACTGTAAATGGTTGCTCTAAGGAAGTCATGATTACATATTTATTGGCTGAATGAAAACACGGACCACCCCAGAGGTGATATCAGCAAGCCGTGAAAATGGGAGGTTCCCTGCTAGCGTTCCTTCCTGTCCCACTGCAGAATGATCTGGCAGCCATCCGTGGAGAGAAGTGCATGTGTGGGAGCTCTGGGATCCAGGTAGGAACGTGTAAAAATCTGGTGGAGCCCAGGACTGAAGAGGACCAATTTGAAATTGAAAGGGAGGCGTGGACCCAGGTGGAAGGCTTGCCAACCATGATCCTGGCTACTGAGCCAGAAACAGCAAGTCCCCAGGGGACTTCATAAAAGTCTTGTTTGGCTTTGGTCCCATCACCAGAAGTACCTGCCAAGGGACCCGTGAGGAGTCACACCTACCTGGGCCTGCTGACCTTGGTCTTAGCTGTGGACCATGCAGAAGCCCATGATGCAGTTCCAGTCCCTCTCAGCACTGGTCACAGAGCAGTCATCCATGGTCTGTGACTGGCTAGCAGGCTTGTTTCTCAGTGCTCCCGGAGGCAGACCTGGTGAGCTCGGTCTACCTGTAGATCTTGAAGTGGCCCTGTGACCTGGCTCCTGTGCTTGTGGAGACAGGCTTGCTTACCTCGGTCCTGGCTATGGCCCCTGAGGTTGGCCTGTGATGCCGTGCCAGCTGCATTCATCTGTGGTAGTAGATGAATGACTAGACGAGCTAGTCCTGTCAGTGAGGAACCTGTCCAGAAAGCTGGAGGGTGCCATACCCATTTGAGCACCTGGTAACAGGCACACTGGGGACCAACTGTGGGCCCTGAAGTGGACCCTTGTCTCAACACCAGACTTGCGGACCCAGGTCTTGGAGGCGGTACCATCTGCCCAGGGACTAGCAGGATCCACACCCACCGGGGCCCATGGTAACAGGCCCACAAACTGTGGACCTGGCAGCAGCGTCGTGATTCCCTGCCACTGCTAACAACACCGTTTCGCCTTTTTTTTTTTTTTTCCCCTTTTCTCAACTTTCTTTTCGGAAGCAAGAGTGTCACGGTTAAATTTGGAATTGTCATAAAGGATAAAGCATGTGACAGAAAACAGCAGACACGATGGCTGGGACTATGTATTACCCCACGGGATGTTCTCAACAAAGAATAACAGCAGCTTCTGACACACTAGTCAGGTTAATAAGTCACACGGAGGGAATATAATGAGGCAAATATGAAATAGCTAAGATGAGGCTTGCGATGACATCCCATCAGCTAACAGCCGAAAAACGCAGTGAGCTTTGGTAGGAGAGGCCACCCACGTGACAAGGACTGAAGAAAAACCTGAAGAAGGTACCGCACAGGAGGAGTGACTAGGTGGCCTGGGCGCTGAGATGAGAATCCCAATGAATCGTGGAGAAGAGGGGACTCTGGTGGGCATCTGCAGACCGGCTCTTCTGTCTTTTCACTCACAGGACTTTACACTCATTGGAGAAGACAAAACAGTTGCTTTGGTTTCATTCTCTAAACACACTGTATTCGTTCCCTAGGGCTGCCGTGAAAAGGCCCCGCAAGCTTGGGAGCTTTAAACAACAGCAGTTTATGGTCCCACAGATCTGGCAGCTACAAGTCTAGGGTCGAGGTACCCACAGGCTTGGTTCCTTCCAAGCGCCACTAAGGAAGATCTGTTCCAGGCTTGCCTCATTCGTTTGAAGATGATTATCTTCGGTATCTCTTCACATGGCCTTCTCTCTGTTTCTGTGTGCAAATTTTCCCTTTTTATAAGGACACTGATCACGTTGGATTAGGGTCCACCCTAATGAACTCACTTTAGTTACCTCTGTGAAGACCCTGTCTTCCAATAAGGTCATATTCTGAAGTAGTGAGGGTGAGGATTTCAATGTACAAATTTTGGGGTAACACAGTCCAACCTCTAACACACACATTATTTTATGACACTGTGCCTTGCACCTTTTTCAGGCCTATTCAACCTTTCAGACTCATCAATCCATCTGTGAAGATGACTCCCAGCTCTGCCTTCCCTTCCCCACCTACCTACTTACTTCTTGCCATCGCTGACCTTGGATGCATTTCAATTACAGCACTGTATCATTTCAGATGTATTAAGTATTAGCAAAAAGAGAAGACATACGCATGCACACACACAGAGAGACTGGATCAATGTCACAGTTAACTAGACAAGGTTATAGCAACATACTGCCAGCACAGGGCCCAGAAGGCAGGGGCAGAGGCAGAGCATCTTGCAGTGACCCCCCTCGCTCCTGGTACAGAGAGGTGCCAGTGACCTTGCCTGTGCTGGATAATGAGAAGTACGATGCCAAATCCATTTCTCACAAGCACCCACCATGCTGTTTAGACGGCTATGTTGTCCATCTACAAGGGGGAGCAACTTGAGGTTAGGGACAACTTCTTAATCTTTGTATCTCTAGCCACTAGCACAGTGCCAGGGACACCACAGATCATCCAAAGGCCTCACTAAATGAACGGTAGAGGTTGAAGTCATCCTCCTTGCAAATCCACAGTCATCAAAGCAACACTCTGCACACAACAGCACCACGCGCTTTCCTGGCTGACAGCCATCCTTTCTAGGGTGCCCTAGCCCACGACTCACTTTTAGACCCTTTCTAGAAACTCTCCTTACTCTGCTTGGTATTTTTCTGGGTTAAGTTGCTTCCAACAGGGAGTTAAAGCTTACCTGAAACCACACACACACACATACACACACACACACACACACACACGCTGCTTCTAAAAATATGTTTTCAGTGAAAGACAGTTGATCCCTGTTTTCAGTTTTGGCCAAGATGATGCTATCATTTAAGGGATAAATGGCAGTTATCTTCCACTTAGGCTTCTACTGTTAACCTCATCAACAGAAGGTTGCAGGTAAGTTAGAAACACTTAAATAAGTTAAAAAATACTTAAATAAGCAAAAATGAAGTTAAAGCCACAGAGAAGATCAGAAAAAGTAACTATGAATAGTAATTATCAAGTTTCATCTCTTACACCAAGTCTTAAAAGCACCTGATAATTGCCCATAGGGGTCTGATCACAGATTTACATGACTTGGGATTCTGCTGTAGTCATTGGTATTATGGGAATGTGATTCTTGAGGGAAATATGATTTTTCAACCCTGAGGTAGAAGGGACAACCAAAATATCTCTTACTTCCCTCAATTACCCAGGCCATGAAAATTGTTTCAAAGTTTACATAAAATCTTGTTCATTACAGTAGAAAATATCCTGTGTGAGAAATATACTTTTAGAATAGTCTGAATTACTCCCTAGTAAACTGTTGGTGAAAGAGTTTAAGTAAAGCTAGGAAAACTTATATGGGGCTGTCAGTTCATTAACGTGTTGTTAACGTGTCAGTTCTCAATTAATTGAGAAATCACAGCTTTCTCTTTTCTATTCCCTTCAAGGGGATAAATCCACTATAACTTAAGAGAAACTCACTTTTACATGAGGTTTTAGTCATAACACAGTAGTGAAGTGCTTAAGGAAGCTCTATTTTCTAGACAAATATTCGGACAAATGGTCTGAAAATTGGGCAAACTGCTTAAAACTAAGGCTGTACTAAAAATATGGAAGGCATAATCACTCGAGTTCTACAATTCATTGCCCCTTTTCTTTGGCTGTGTGTACATAAAGGATGAAAAGAGGAACTCTAAGAAGAGGAAAATGTAGTCCTATGGGGATTGCTCAGAGATAGCTTTGAAAGAAAGGAGCAAAGAGAATGACCCCTAAGCTGAAATCCGTATAACAGGGGTTAAAAACAAACTTTAAGAATGTGTGTAAGATAGTGTGACATTAGATTGGAATGTGTTTAGAGAATGTATACAGTGAAAAAAGGTATACATGATTATTTAGATGTCGGTTGCTTTGAAAGTGCTGTGTTTAAAAGTAACGTTTACTAATGTTTCAATTAAAAAAGTTAAACTTTTAAGTAAGAAAAAGAAAACAAGGGGTGTCTGGATGGTTCAGTCAGTTAAGCATCTGACTTTTTTTTTTTAACTTTTTAACATTTCTGAGAGAGAGAGAGAGAGAGAAAGGCAGAGAGAGAGGGAGACACAGAATCCAAAGCAAGCTCCAGGCTCTGAGCTGTCAGCACAGAGCCTGACACGGGGCCTGAACCCATGAGCCATGAGATCATGACCTGAGCCGAAGTTGGATGCTTAACCGACTGAGCCACCCAGGTGCCCCAAGCATCTGACTCTTGATATCAGCTCGGGTCATGATGTCACAGTTTGTGAGAATGAACCCCAAGTAGGGCTCTGCGTGACAGCATGGAACCTGCATGGAATACTCTCTCTCTAAAATAACAAACTTTAAAAAAAAAAAAAAAACACAAAAATGGAAATATAGCATGGGCAGCAGACTCTGCTAATTCGATGTGCACAATCCACAGTGGGTACTAATAAATATTTGCTGGCTGGCCAACTGGGACTTGAAACCGTTAAGATAGAGGTTCCAGTGATATGAGTGTCCAGCATAATGAAACTGAAGACTCGCTTTAAAAGGCTTGACCCAGGGGTGCCTGGGTGGCTCAGTCAGTTGAGTGTCCGACTTCATCTCAGGTCATGAGCTCATGGTTCGTGGGTTCGAGCCCCACGTCAAGCTCTGTGCTGACAGTTCAGAGCCTGGAGCCTGCTTTGGATTCTGTGTCTCCCTCTCTCTCTCTGACCCCCCTGCTCATGCTGTCTCTCTCTCTCTCTGTCTCTCAGAAAAAAAAAAAAAAATTTTAAAAGGCTTGATCTGTAAAGTTGTGGAGTGACAATAAATGTCACAATCCATTATAAATCTGTATCCATCCCAAATTCAATCAAACCCTTCTCAAAACTTTGTTCAGTTTTTACTATGTGCGAGTATCCTGAAGCCATTTCACAAATGCTTCTCTTTATTCTAAGGCCGGTCCTGCAAACACAGATATCTTCAAGGGCCAAGGAAGTGATGAAAATGAGGCAAGTGGGCTGAGTGGAGAGCGTGGCAAACAGGAAGCACATATTCTGTGGGTAAGGGGAACATCTCAGCTCAAGCCAGTCATCACTCCGCAGAAATGCAGGTCTACTGTGATCAGACTTTCTAATGGTTTAGAAGCTGGAAACAGATATTTTTATTCCAAACTTCTAATTTTTAAATGACAGCAATTAATTTTTAAAAATAAACACTGTAGGGGCATCTGGGTGGCTCAGTTGGTCGGGCGTCCGACTTCGGCTCGGGTCATGATCTCATGGTTCATTGGTTCCAGCCCTGCATCAGGTTCTGTGCTGACAGCTCAGAGCCTGGAGCCTGTTTCAGATTCTGTATCTCCGTCTCTCTCTCTGACCCTCCCTTGTTCACGCTGTCTTTCTCTCTCTCTCTCTCTCTCTCTCTCTCTCTCTCTCTCTCAGAAATAAATAAAACATTTAAAAAATTTCATTCTAAGGAGGCTTCCTACAGTTTCAAATGGTGCCCAATATTTGTAGTTGTTTAAAATTTGGTGAAAAGGTTCGTGTTCTAACTTAGCTGCACTATCCATGCTTTTATAAACTTGGATGAAATTCTCTTTCAACTTTTATCTTTTCACTAGGCAGTCATAATTATTTTTAGTTAACCGAACTCTAGCCAGTGAATTCTGGACTTCTTGTATATCTGTGCAGGGGCAGAGAATTATACAGAATTATACATGTTTCTTTACTTGCATACTTTGGTTTGATAGTGATGGGTCAATTTTCTGACCTCTATCTGTGGACGATCAGAGGCAAATGCTTTATTTATGGTAGAGAAAAGTGCTATATAGGACTCTGAATCAGCAACGATTGTGATTTTATTTCCAAGTTCCATCTCCTAGTTTTTACATTATATAAATGACTTGTTATGGTTTGGCTCTCATGCTAGATAGATGCTAACTGTGACATTCATCTCTACACTCTCTGCACCTGGCAAAATATGGGGAACGTAGAAGTTGTTGAACAAATATTTATTGTACTGTAATGAACTGACCCACAGTAATGAAACCCCTTAAGTCAGCTCTGAAGGACTCTCATCATCTGACTTGAGCTTCACCTTTGGCTCATCCTCCGGCAGGACCTGGATGGTGACCAAACTGCTCTGGGAAACCAAGGTTCTTCCAGGGCATCTTGAAATATTCTGAAACATTGTTTCCTCCTTCTACACCAATGGAAATCTACCAGTTGTCAAAAATTCAATTTAAATCTTCCTTTCAATGGGAATCCCATTCCATGACAGTGAATTTGTTCCGTATCAACAGATCATAAACCACTAGTCATGCTCATTGGAAATACCAGGACAATCTAATTCATTTCTTTCAAAAATAAATCTTTTAATTCTCAGAAAGCACTGCCTGCTACTATCACCAGGACACTGCTTTTCTACGTTATGCCCAAAAGGGCATATGTGAAGGGTCAAAACCTCAAAGGCCGGCAGAGGCCAGGTGGGCAAAAGAAATGAACAGTCCAGTGTAAGAAAACTGGGAGCTGAACGGCTATGGCAAGGTGGAACTCAAGTACTCCAGCTCTTCCCTTTGTGAGGCAATCCAGGGCAGAGTCGGCAGACTCTCTCAGTTTCAACGGGCCAAAACTGTGGCAGCCAAACAAAACAGGTCTGTGGGCCGCCAGTTTTGACCCTGGGCACGACACATTATTTTCCTAGAGTTTAGAGTCTGTTTCCAAATAAAACAGCAGGAGGATATGCAAAAACAAAAACAAAAAACCCCACAACAACAGGAAGTCACTAGACATACTAACTGTAGGTCTATCAGGATCCAAGAAACTGCATTAGGCAAGTATTTTGTGATGTGTCCACAAAACCCCTCAAGGAGAGCAGCAGCTTTCCTTTGGAAAGGCTCATTTGTGGGGCTCTACACAGCAACTGAAGCCTTAACCACATGGCCGCATCTTAAAACACACACATTTGAATAAGGGGTGGTTTGGTTCTTCTAGAAAGAATGGAAGCCAGAAAGCTGCACTGCACTTTGCCCAAACTATACTGCTCTGGAAACACATCACTCTTTCATAACAGAAACAAATACGCATTCACGTAGCTAAATACAATCCAGCGGGATTAAAATAAAAGAGAGTACCAAAGTGAATTTTGGTAATTCATTTCATCAGGATGAATTATGATTGTTTTCTTTTTCTATCCCACATTCCTTCCTTTCAGGAATTGTCTCTAGAAAAACATATTTCTGTTGGAGCTATCAGCCAAAGGGCTCTATGAATGAGCACAACTTATAAGTTGATCGATGACAGAATCCCATTTCTTGCATGTATTGGTTGGTCCAGAAGCATTCATGACTTAACTCAGGACAATAAAGGATCCTAGTTCAGGGATAAGGACACAGGGATGAGGTGATATGGCAAGCTATAGGACCACGTAGCTTTGGCTATCTGAATATGACGGAAAACAACTACCAACACATGCAAATACAACTTCAGAAAACCATAGAAAGCTTATGAAAGAAATTGAGGACGACACAAAAGAATGGAAAAACATTCCATGCTTATGGACTGGAAGAACAAATATTACTAAAATGTCAATACTACCCAAAGCAATGTACATATTCAATGCAATCCCTATCAAGATAACATCAATATTTTTCACACAGCTAGAACAACAATCCTAAAATTTATATGGAACCAGAAAGACGCCAAAAAGCTAGAGGTATCACAAGTATTCTGGATTTCAAGCTGTGTTACAAAGCTGTAGTCATCAAGATGGTACACTGCTGGCACAAAAACAGACACTGAGATCAGTGGCACAGAGAACCCAAAAATGGACCCACAGATGTATGGCCAACTAATCTTTGACAAAGCAGGAAAACATATCCAATGGGAAAAAAGCAGTCTCTTCAGCAAGTGGTGCTGGGAAAACTGGACAGCAACGTGAAGAATGAACCTGGACCACTTCCTTATACCGTACACAAAAATAAACTCAAAATGGATGAAAGACCTAAATGTAAGACAGGAAGCCATTAAAATCCTAGAGGAGAAAACAGGCAACAACCTCTTTGATCTCAGCTGCATTAACTTCTTACTTGACAGTAAAAATCAACTATTGGGATCACATCAAGATATAAGCTTCTGCACAGTGAAGGAAACAATCAGCAAAACTAAAAGGCAACTGACAGAATGGGAGAAGATATTTTCAAATGACATATCAAATAAAGGGTTAGTATCTAAAATCTGTAAAGAACTTATCAAACTCAACACCCAAACAATAAATAATCCAATGAAGAAATGGCCTAAAGACATGAATAAGACACTTTTCCAAAGAAGACATCCAGATGGCTAAGAGATACATGAAAAAATGCTCAACATCACTCATCATCAGGGATATACAAATTAAGACCACAATGAGATACCACTTCACACCTGTCAGAATGGCTAACATTAACCACTCAGGCAACAACAGATGTTGGCGAGGATGTGGAGAAAGAGGAACCCTTTTGCTCTGCTGGTGGGAACGCAAACTGATGCAGCCACTCTGGAAAACAGAATGGAGATTCCTCAAAAAATTAAAAATAGAAAAACCCTACAACCCAGCAAATTGCACTACTAGGAATTTATCCAAAGCACACATGTGTGCTGTTTCGAAGGGGCATATGCACCCCAATGTTTACAGCAGCATTATTGACAATAGCTAAAGTACGGAAAGAGGCCAAATGTCTACTGAGTGATGAGTGGATAAAGAAGATGTGGTATACACACACACACACACACACACACACACACACACACACACACACACAGGAATATTACTCAGTGATCAAAAAGAATGAAATCTTGCCATGTGCAACAGCATGGATGGAAATAGAGTGTATTATGCTAAGTGAAATAAGTTAGTCAGGGAAAGACAACTATATGATTTTTACCTGTATGTGGAATTTAAAAAACAAAACAGATGAACATAAAGGAAGGGAAGCAAAAATAATATAAAAACAGAGAGGAAGACAAACCATAAGAGACTCTTTTTTTTATTTATTTCTAGGAGAGAGAGAGAGAGAGACAGCGTGAGCAGGGGAGGGTCAGAGAGAGAGGGAGACAGACTCTGAAACAGGCTCCAAGCTCTGAGCTCGACGCGGGGCTCGTACCCACGAACTGCGAGATCATGACCTAAGCGAAAGTCGGACGCTCAACCGACTAAGCCACCCAGGCGCCTCAACAGACTCTTAAAGAGAACAAACTGAGGGTTGCTGGAGGTACTGGATGGTGGGAAAGGGCTAAGAGGAAGGGGAATTAAGACGGACACTTGTTGGGATGAGCACTGGGTGTTATATGTAAGTATGATTCATCACTAAATTCTATTCCTGAACTCATTATTATGCTATATGTTAACTACCTTGGATTTAAGTTGAAAAAAAAAAAAATACAACTTCAAAGTAATGAAAAAAAGGTTCCAGATAATATCATCGAAACACAGATCCAATCATTCGCGAGCTTATGCAAACATTGACCACTAAATAAACTTTCTAACTTAAGTAAGGTTGATTTGGGTTCCTGTAAATTACAACTGAGAGCCTTAGAAAATCTGTGGTTCATATTTTCTTTAAAGAGAGCTTAGAACCAATTAAATTAATTTCAGAAACAGGCAGCTGAATTGTATGACTGCTTTCTGGTTGAACATATATTTATAATTCACATTTTATGTTCTATCCATTTAAATCCACTAATGTCAGCAAATAGTTTCCTATTCTCATTCAAGTACTATTTTAAAATTGGATTTCTGTAATAATTGTATAAGTAATGTCATGTTCATTACCAAAAATTTTGAGAATTTATAAAAACAAAGTACTAACTTCCAAAAAAGTTAGGATTAAATTAACATGTCACTCAAAAGTTTTATTTCACATACTATTGTGTATTCCGGGACACATATGTTGAATTTAATCCTTTATGGGAACTATTTTCTGTATGAATTACACCTTTAAGAAAAAAATGTGTGGGGCGCCTGGGTGGCTTAGTCGGTTGAGCGTCCGACTTTCGCTTAGGTCATGATCTCGCGGTTCGTGGGTTCGAGCCCCGCGTCGGGCTCTGTGCTGACTGCCAGCTCGGAGCCTGGAGCCTGTTTCAGTCTGTGACTCCCTCTCTCTCTGACCCTCCCCTGCTCACGCTGTCTCTCTCTCTCTCTCTCTCCTAGAAATAAATAAAACATTAAAAAAAAATTAAAAAAAAAAAAAAGTGTGTGTTTTCATGTGTATGCAGTGAATCCATGGTGAAGAACTCATCTCTAGTAGAATACAGATTCTTTGCATTTATCCTCTGTAAAGAAAGAGTATTTTAGGAGCCATGATTTAGCTAAAAATGCCTGATGAGGAGACTGCATTTGAAATATTAAACACGCCTAGGTCACGAGAAAATGTCTTCCGGTTCCACTAGAATTCAGATTCCCTGCGGGGCAGAGAGCACGCTCACCTCCTCATTCTCGATTTTCAGCGTGGCCAGTCGGGACTGCAGCTGCTGGTACCTGAGCATGAGCTCGGCCTGGACGGGCTGCTGAGCGCTGACCTGACACACCTGATGGGGAATCAGAAACCACAGTTACAACAGGGCCACTGAGCCAGCTCCCAGAGGCACGGTTCTCCTTTCCGATGCTGCACGAGTCACATTGATCTCAAGATTCCAATTACGTATTTCCTTTTAATAGGCGCCTCAACACTTCGGTTTTAAATATGGACTTGCTACGTAAGTGGCAAGGGCAGAATGCAGCTGCAGGGCCTGGGGATGACTGGGAAGACAGCAGCTGCAGGAAGCTTCGCTCTAAAAATGGGGCAGTTGCTGGAGAGTCAGCTCTGATCCTGGGGTCTCACTTGTGGGAATTCTGAATGACTAGGGGGCAGCGGGCAGAGTGCAAGGGATGATCCAAATGAACCACACAGGCAAAAGGAGGAGAGGCAGCAGAGCCTCCTAGTGACAGTCAGACGGGAGCTTGTGTTACGTTACTAACCCTCAGCTTCCTCATCTGTAAAATGGGGATAGGAGGAGTTCCTACACCATGGGGTTGTGGTGGGGATGAAATGAGCTAATGTACATAAAGCACTTAGAACACTGTCTGGCACACAGTAAAGACTCAGAAAATGTAACTATTATCATCTTTTAACCATGGCTTGCTTTACCAACATCAGCCACATCACGTGATTCACCATGAATGTGAAGGGGCCCCTTGGGGTCTTGGCAGAAAGACATTTTGGCTGTGATCTCAATTATAGCTAAGGTCACAATTAGAGTCTTTTAATTATATTATATTTAGCTCATTAAAGTTGCACCAGAAGCAAAATAGTTTCTTTTCATCTTCCTTGTCATAGAAATGTTCCCAGTGGATGTGGGTTTCCTTTTATGGAAGTCTCTGACACATCACAGAAATTACTGCTCCCTGGCTGAACCGGCCATAAAAAAAGGGCAATGGATTCATTTTATTAAAAATAATAATAGTAAAAAAAAAACCCAAAAGGAAAAAACTACTAACCCAATTGAAGTCACTTATTTGTGACATCTTATCATTCTGTGTTTGACATATCCATAGCTGAAAAATTTTAACAGTAATTATTTGGTTTTGGAAACACAACTCTGGGTAGGATGAGCCACTCGCCTGTCAAATTCATGTGCTATTGGCATAAAAACTGCTGACCACTTCTAGTCGAGTATTTTACTCTATCAAATCAAGCAAATATAGTATTAGGTTATAAATACAGCATGCACACATATATAAGTATTAACACTAGGTATCTCAGAAAAAAAAAGATGACATTAAAGAAATCTGTCATGGCTATTATGTCTATTTTTAAAAACATACCGTCACCACAATAAGCTAAAACTGAGTTGTTAATCTATGAGTATTGTTTTGCACAGCTGGGATACCAAGTGCTGTATAGCGTACTCATTAATTGGGTCTTCTTGTTTTCCCAGCCGCAGACAACAAAATATACCATTGTAACTTATGAACGGCTTAATTTTTTTTTCCCTTGGGTAAAATAGGATAGAAAGCTAAATTCATATAAAGAACCCAAAATACTATATATCATTTCTAATGCTCATTTTATCAGTTTGGAGACAACTACAGTCTTAAAAAATTGTTTTGCATTTTTTCCCCTTCTCTCCCATTCTCCTGCCATTTACAATTATTTTTCTTTGTGGAAATCTTTAAATCAAGATCATAAGAAGTCTTCAGATAGATTCTACTAGGCCAGCAAAATGGTTCGTTTTGAATTTAAATTTAAATGTCTACAGGTAGAGGAAGGACTAACTATCCTGAGATGGTTTAGTACTTACAGCCAACTGAGACTGCACCCAGGTTTGGCCTTTGTAGGCATTTGACCCAAAGGTGGTAGTGGCTAATGTTAGCATATAACTATGCTAAGATCCCATGCGAAGGCAGGAGGGAGAAAACAATTGAGAATTCTGACAACTGTTGGGGTATAGCAGGTGAAGAGTAATATAAGTGAAAAGACAATTCATTACTTTTAAAATGATCAATTACTGGGGCATCTAGGTGGCTAAGCTGGTTAAGCATCTGACTTCAGCTCAGGTCATGGTCTCATGGTTCTTGAGTTCAAGCCCTGCATTGGGCTCTCGACTCTCAGTTCAGAGAATCCTCAGTACCCCCCTTCTTTATGTCCCTAACCCACTTGTACTCCCTCTCGCTCAAAAATAAACATTAAAAAAACAAACAAACATATATATATATATATATATATATATATGAATATATCACTGACCTCATCACCCATGTGAGACTGAAACTCAAACTTCATTGGGGGACAGAATGCCGCAGGGTACATCTCCATGAATCTCTGTTTATCACTCCGGGGCTCCAAATTGTCAACCGCATTCTCAATAATGTCTAAGCCTTCATGTCTGGAAGTTTCAAGATTATATTCTGCAGAGAGATATGTTCTCAAGGCTCTGTTCAGACTTGCATGGTAGCCAAGATCACAGCACTTTAAAAATAAAAGAATACCATATATAGAAATTAACTCAAAATGGATCAAAGACCTACACGTGACAGCTACAACTATAAAATACTTAAAAGAAAACATAGGAGTAAACCTTCATTACCTTGCATTAGGCATTGGTTTCTTGGATACAGCATCAAAAGCACAAGCACCAAAAGAAAAAATAAAGTGTTTGAAGACTTTTGTGCTTCAAAGGGTACTAGCAAGCAAAAAGATAACCCATGGGATGGGAAATATTTTTGCAAATCATGTCTGATTAAAAAAAGTTTGTATCCAGGATATATAAAGAAATCCTACAACTCAATAATAAAAAGACACGTAGCAATGGGCAATGGAATTGGATAGACACTTGTCAAAAAACACATACAAATGGCCAACAGGCACATGAAATGATGCTCAACATCATTAGTCGTCAGGGAAATGCAAATCAAAACCACAGTGAGATAACCACATCACACCCACAAGTATGGTTATAATGAAAAAGACAGATAACAGGCATTGGGGAGGATGTAGAGAAACTGGAATTTTTATACACTGCTAATGCGAATGTAATATATTGTAGTCTCTTTGGAAGAGTCTGGCAGTTCATCAAAGAGTTAAACTGACAATTAATATATGACTTGGTAATTCCATTCCTAGTTATACAAGGAAAATAAAAATAAATTTTCACAAAAAACTGATATATCATTATTTAAAGCAGCAGTATTTTTTTTTAAGTGTTTATTTTTGAGAGAGAGAAAGAGAGAGAACAAGCAGGGGAGGGGTTGCCGGGGAGACAGATGACCCAAATCGGGCTTTGCGCTGTCAGCAGAGAGCCTGATGTGGGGCTTGAACCCATGAACCATGAGATCATGACCTGAGCTTAAAGTCGGATGCTTAACTGACTAAGCTACCCAGGCACCCCTAAACCAGTACTATTAATAATGGCTGAAAAGTGGAAATAATCTAAATGTCCAACTAATTAACAAAAATAAACATTATCTGGCCATAAAAAATAATGAGGTACTGATTCATGCTACATCACAAATCAACCCTGAAACATTATGTAAAGTGAATGAAACCAGCCATAAGAGACAACACCTTGTAGGATTCTATTTATATGAATGTCCACAATAGGTAAATCTGTAGAGACAGAAGGTAGATTAGCAGTTGCTAGGAGATGGAAGAACTGGGGTTGGAGGGTGGCTAAGCGGTGTAGGATTTTTCTTTGGAGTAATAAAAATATTTTATAATGGACTGTGGTGATGCCCAGACAACTCTGAGTATACTAAAAGCCTATTGTAGCCTTTTAATGAGTGAACCACATGGTATGTGAATAATATCTAAAGAAAGCTGTTAAAAAAATCAAAGCAAAAATCAAATACTGAAAGGAAATAATAAAAAAAATAGCATTTAAGGTTGTACATGCATACCGATCCTATGATTTTTTGAAATCCTTGCAGGATGAAAACATACTAACTGTAATATTTTAGATTTGCATAATTTACTGAAGACTCAATAATAATCTGTACTCTTTCAGAAGTGAGAAAAGAGGTCTGAATCTGCCAGAAAAGTTCAGGAATGCCTTCCTTCTTATCCCCAGAACAAAATTTGTAAATAAGAGATGACTGCCTCCTTTTATTGGAGGTAAAATTTGGAGATTCCTAAATCTTCATTACCTTTAGTTTGTATGTGCACTTATTCTTTTAATGTTACATTTTAAGAGACTATAATTTAATAAACATAACTCTGGATATGGGCGCCTGGGTGGACCAGTTGGTTAAGCGTCTGACTTTGGCTCAGGTCATGATCTCACAGTTCATGAGTTTGACCCTGTGTCCGGCTCTGTGCTGACAGCTCAGAGCCTGGAGCCTGCTTCAGATTCTGTGTCTCCCTCTCTCTTTGCCCTCCTTCATTCGTGCTCTCTTTCTCTCTCAAAAATAAAATAAACATTAAAAACATTTAAAAAATTAAAAAATATAATTCTGGATATTGGTCAGTTATACATTACTGAAAGAATTTTAAATTTATATATAAGAAAAACATAAATCTTTTAAAGAGGAAGTGGTTTTAAAAGGTACAAAACCAGGTCATCCCTATATTGTTCCAATGCAATTCAATCAATTCAATTTGATTCAGTTCAACCCACTAATTAGCCATCTATTAGGTGCCTGGGACCTTGGTAGGCTCCAGGAATATGAAGACTGGAATACAGTAAAATATAATTTCCATTCTCAAGGAATTTGAATATAGGTTGTCCATTACTTAGCTACTAAAAGAACAGTAAAGGGGCACAAAGGAAGTAACGTCCACCAGGACATGAACTGTCAGATCTGTCTTTATGAAGGTACAGATTGAATCACTGACCCGTCCTTAGAAATGTCAACATATTTGATTCTACCCTCACACTTCAACTTCAGAATTATTAAATTTGGGATTTTTCCATAAAGATAATATAAAATCTTGCTATTCAGAGTGTGGTCTATAGACCATCAGCATCACCTGAAGCTGGTCAAAAAGGCCCCACCCCTGATCTGCTGAATTAGAATCTGAAGTCTAAAAAAAAAAAAAAAAATCCACAGATGATATATATGTACATTAAAAGTCTGAGAAGCAGTACACTAAAACATTGATAAAAAAAAAAAGGTCCTGTAGGGCGCCTGGGTGGCTTGGTCAGTTAAGCATCTGACTTTGGCTCAGGTCATGATCTCACGGTTCGTGAGTGTGAGTCCCACATCAGGTGAGCTCAAGCCCCACTTGGGATGAGCATGAGCCCTGCTTTGGATAAACACACACCCTGCTTCAGGTGAGCCCCCTCATCTTTCTCTCTCCCTGTCCCTTGTGGGATCCTCTGTCTCTCTGCCCCTCACTCACTTGTGCCCTCTTCCAAAACAAAAGTCCTGTAACCTTGTCCATTGGGGGTGCTATTTCTACAAATGGGCAAGAGAATCTCCTTGATTAAATATTATTTGATTTAAAAAAACAGAAAGATGCTATTATCACACTTAACAAATACAAGCAAAATACAATTGTGAAATTCAGCAGTCTCATCTTTGATACATTTCTAGTAGAATCAGATGTGCTCAAATATAGAGAATGATTTTCAGTTAATTAAAAAATTCTAGTTTCAGATGAACAAAGTCCTCTTTTATTCCTTTTGCTCCTTAAAATTCATAAAGGTTCTGTGTAGCCATTTTATACACATCAGAGTGACCAAAAAAATCATTCTACCTTTCAGTAATACCTCATCTTGTGAAAACATGAACTGGTAAAGGAAATGGCCTCATTTCTTTGAAATATACTAGTGCTTCAAAACAACCAACTATTCTGAAAGAACACAAATTCAGCTTGATTATAATGAAGTTGCTTTACTTTAGAAGTATTGATCCCAATGGGAGTTCACAGAAAATTGATATTAAGAGGAAAGAAACAACTTAGAGAAAAGCACGCTCCACAAACCCAGTGTCTTTCCAACACAGAAAGGAAGAACCAAGAGAAAAGAGGAAGAAAAAACAAAGAAATTCAACCCCCAAGTGCCTAATTGAGGTAGAGTTCTGAATAAATACATGCTAAGTTTTTATTAGTCCCAGATTTAAACAGTCCCAGACATACATTCAAATTTCTTAGATTTGCTTCTTTGGGGAGTAAATGTCAAAGTTAGAAAAGCACTGTGTGTGCTTCTGCACCCAGTTTGGCCAGGTAGATTTGGTAGGTCTGAACCTAGTAAGGCAGCCCTGCTTTCACCAGCAGTTTCCTAACAGGCTGGGAAGAAGTATGTATGGGGCTTCATACCCAATCCAGAGGACTCCCCAGGTGTCTTCTAGATTTGGACTGCTATCCCTCACATGGAGGTTTCTGTGATGAACTTGTCGGACAATAGCCTTCTCTGATCCCCAGGGAGCTTATCAGTCTGTAAGATCACTTAATTAGCACGCTTCTGTTACTTCTGATATGCAGCATTTTCTATACTCTAGGTTTTTCAAGCATCCTGGACTTTAAAAGAAACAAGAATAAAATTCTCTTTCAAGGTCTCCTGAGATAGCAAGGCCAGTCACAGAATCATGTTTTTTCTAAACTGGAAGCTAAAATGACACTCGATATGCTAAGATTCACGATAGTTGGTTAAAAGGCCTAAAGTAATTCTATGTAGCTTATGAATTATTAATGACAATATGAAAAGCCAGCTTCTGCACAAAGAGTTGAGTTATAACCCAAGTGCATTTAATGATGAAAATACATAAGAAACCAATAAGACATTTCATGAAAACAAAACAGTGTTGTTCTGATGGATGGAAAACTGAATGGATACATAAAATTATGGTTTAAAATTGGGGAAGGAAAGACTGTTGAAAGTAGAAGGGTATTTGTTTTTTAATATCCTAAGAGCTGTCAAGATATATCCTAGTAGGTATTAGTCTAAATCACCACAATAAGCTAACTTCTTTAGGCGAAAGGATTGCAGAGGTCAGCTGAAATACACTTGGTGGTAATACAGTCAACTATAAATGGATCCCAGCTATTTAGGGAGAGGGCTTTTGTTTGTTTGTAGAAACTCTTATGACATGAGAAGTCTTACTGGGCAGAAGTTTGGTCCTAGGTGGGAATGAAGATGACGGAACTCCAATGGAAACAAGTCCTACGTACATGTTTTCAGAACAGGGAGAGCCAATGTCATTTTCAGGGCAGCCCCAAGCTCCCACGTGACTGCAGAATTAAGCAGTTGTCCTGAGTATGGAGAGGGAAGGAACTCTTTTGCATAAGTATTCTACCTTTACTTCATCACTCCTGCCTCCAATGAAGAGACTTCCATGATCTTTTGTTCTGGGTCCCATCTCTGGCTTTTTAATTAATAAGCTTTGGCTTTGACCATTCCAGACTCCTGGATACTGGGTAAAGACTTGGTCTACCCCATATTTTGAGTCCTTCTGCAAGAGTGTAACCTGAGCAAACAACTGCAAAAACAGTTTTCACATAACCCAGGACCAGAAATAGGTTAAGTTCACAGCTTTTTCATTAGATGTCAAATGAAGAAAGCTGATTTCTTCTGAATAACTTATCTTTGTCCCTTAGATTCTCCTCTCTAGCTATTCAGTACTTCACCTCAGAGACCACACACTTGTTTTGTGAGAGATGGGCATCTTGTGGGACTGAACTGGATGTTTAAAATTCTACAGGCAATTTTTGCACACCTGCTCTCATGGCTGGGGTCCTGATGGTCCATAAAGAGCTGACAATTTAATTCTTGCTGCTGCTTTAATAACCACAGCCAAGCATTTAGCAAAACTTGTTTTGAGTTTCTTTTGTGTAATGAAAAGATCAAAATGGTACATCAAAATAGATACAAAGTAGGAAACAGGAGGAGAATGGAGCTTGCACATGCCAGCGAGTAGGACCAATAACCATTTGTGGCCTAATACATGTCCTCTCCCACGGGCAATCCTTTTTCTCAGAGAAGCTGCCACCAGAGGCGTTTTATCTCCAGGCCAAATCTCTGTAACTACCCTGAATCAAATCACAAAGAAGTAGCTAGAGAACGAATAAAGCAAGCCCAGACAAGCAGGCCAGGTGGTAAATGCTACGGAGAAAAGAGACAAATAGGGAGTGCTGAGGGAAAAAAATGGGTGTGGGTCTTTTATACAGGGCAGGTGGGTGCAACATGAACGAAAAGAAGGACCCTGCAAAGCTCTGGAAAAGTGTCCTAGACAAAGAGTAGAAAGGCCCCAGGCAGGAAAAAGTTTAGAGAGCCTGGGGAATAGAAAGGCCAAAGTACCCAAAGCATATGGTGACTAAGGAGGAAGCTGCAAAAGAACACTGAGTGGCAGGTGAGCAGTTCCCATAAGGTCTTGGTGAACTGTTTGGATTTTATTCTAAAGACAATGGGAGGCCTTTGGAGAATTTCAAATAGGGATCAATGGGTCTGGTTTATATGTTTTTTAATACTCTGGCTGCTTGGGCAGAGGATGGATTACTGATTAGAAGGTCTTAAGTGGAAGATGGGTGACATCTTAGAAAGCTTCGTGCGGGCAGGAGATGAGGAGCTTTGTCTAGGAGACAGCACAAGCAGCAAGAAATAGCAAAGTTGGGACATATAGGAGGTACAGATGACAGGATGTGCTGATGCATTTATATGTGGGAAATGAGACAACTGGGTTTTTGGTTTGAGCAAATGGGTGGAAAGGTGGGTCACTTGCTGAGGTGTAAAAAAATGGATAAGAAAAAGTGATTATATGTGTGGAGAATGATGACGATGATAGGGGCAAATGGAGATAAAAAGCTGAGTGTACGACGTGTTCAAACTGCCCATGAGGCATCTAGCCAGAGACGTCCAGTAGGCAGCTGGATACAAATCTGAAGCCCCGGAAGATGATCAAGACTAGTGACAAAAATCCAGCAGCCATCAAGGCAAGGCACCAAGAGGTAGAAAGTCAACTTTCTACTCTAGGCGACTTCCAATGTTCATGAGTCCAGCCAAGACAGACCAGCGGGCCCTGGAGATGCAGAGTGGCCTATATTGCAGGTGACAACAAGTGGGTGCAGTTCCCTTTAACAAAGCGCATGGCATCTCCACCAGAAGGAACTTTTAAAGCCATCTACGTTAGTTTTTAATCCCTTTTCAATCACAAAGGGAAAAAAACACGCATAAATCAGTTTATGTGATAACTACACTATCCTAACCCGTTTACCATGATCTCTCTATCATCTTCCTAATAAGAGTTAGGCCAAGTGGGGGGTGCCTTCTTCCAGTATTCCAATTTGGCAGGTTTTTATGGATAAATCTTAATACCATTATGTATGGGGATGAGTCAAACTACGAAAAATCTGAACTCTGAATAAGTTGCTTTTTAATTAAACACATGTCTCTAGAGACAAAAAGAAGAGGCTAAAAGCTTTAGGACAGTGGATTACTGAGAGGTGATAAAGTAAACAGGGCATGCAGTATATGATGTAATCTAATTTCAATTTCATTCTGTATAAATGGCTAATAAAATATATGACAGATATCTTTACCAAGAAAATTAGCTGGAGGAGGGGATTACTCTGTTGCAGTATTGCATAACAGTAACAAAGATTTATCCTTCAAATGCCAAGGTGACCGGCAAACTTTTACAGGAAGTAATTTGAAACTGTGAAACTCTACCAAAAAGATAACAAATACTTTATTACCGGGCAGGAGCTATGGGACAAAGGACCAATGGAATTCTACTGTTGAGGACTGTGTTCCTCTGAATACCTTTTGAGGACGGACTGAGAGAGGCCACATCACCAGTTGTTTTAGGAATTCCAGGGGTGCCTGGGTGGCTCAATCAATTAAGCATCCAACTTCAGCTCAGGTCGTGATCTTGCAGTTTGTGGGCTCTGTGCTGACAGCTCAGAGCCTGGAGCCTATTTCAGATTCTGTCTCTCTCTCTCTTTCTCTCTCTCTGCCCCTCCCCCGCTCATGCTCTGTCTGTCTGTCTCTCTCAAATATATAGATAAACATTAAAAAAAAATTTAAGAACTGCGGGTATATAGAATGCTGAATTTGATTATAGATCTCGGTATTATGGGAAATGAAACGTGTACTCTCCTCTCTTCTCTTAGCAAATCATAATCATTTGAAAATCTCAGCATTCAATTAGAATATTTGTTGCCTGCAGGATTTTACTTGTGGATTGTAATGCATCCCAAATATAACAGAATTAGTTACAGTCTATGTTTTTGGTTTTTTTTGTTTTTTGAGAGAGAGAAGGAGAGAGCGTGTGTGTGCGTGCACAAGAGCAAGAGGGGGAGGAGCAGAGAGAGAGGGAGAGAGAGAATCCTACACACATTCCACGCCCAGCACAAAGCCCAACATGGGGCTTGATCCCATAACCACACGATCATGACTGGAGCTGAAACCAAGTGTGGGAAGCTTAACCCACTGAGCCACCCAGGTGCCTCAGTTACAGTCTTTTTTGTGCTTATTGTTGGGGATATTAAAGATCACAAATGTGAAATCTTTTATTTATAAAACTACAATCTATTTTCCCTTATAATTATGCCTTTATTCTCCCAAACCAATTAAATTTCCTTTGGCCAATATTTGCAAGATATTTCTTATACTTCATATTTATTCTTAAAGTAACATATTGTTGTGAAATTAACTATGTTCCACCTGCTACCTGATTTCAAGCTAAGAGACCATTACTCTACAAACTGAAATTTACCTAGGACTTTCAGGGTAGAAACCATCTTAAACAGTCTTCTGCTTAAGTGACACTCTGGATTAACTAATAGTTCATTCTCTAAATCACAGGTCAGCAAGCTATGGCCTGTGAATCACATCCAGCCGACGGCCTGGATATGGTAAATAAAGTTGGATTGCAACATAACCACACCCAATTGCTTACTTTCCTATGGCTGTTTCTGCACTAGAGTAATTGTGACAGAGACCATATGACTCACAAAAGCCTGAAGTATACACAATCTGGTCCCTTTCAGGAAAAGTTTGTCTACTTCTGCTCTAAAGCACAGTGACCAAGACCAAGGCTACTGTGAAAACACACAGCTAGTAGGTGCTCTTTAATACTCTTGTACATTTTTTCCTCCAACAATTCGTCTATATGCTCCTCAGAGTAGAGTGTAAAATATATGCAATCTGTATTTATTATAAGTTTATTAAATATTATAAATCTACTAAAATAGGTATTAAAGGAGTTGTTGGAAAGACTTAAGAGTAAACAGGGGCACCTGGGTAGCTCAATCAGTTAAGTGTCTGACTCTGGCTCTAGTCATGATCTCAGGGTTCATGGGTTTGAGCCCTGCACTGGGCTCTGTGCTGACAGCTCAGAGCCTGGAGCCTGCTTCGGATTCTGTCTCCCCCTCTCTCTGCCCCTTCCCTGCTCATGCTTTGTCTCTCTCAAAAATAAATAATAAACATTAACAAAAAATTTTTTAAAAAGACTTAAGAGTAAACAAAATTGATATCAAATTAGGAAAAAGTTGTGCCAAATGCAACACTGTGAAAACACTGTAAATATCCAGATTATTTTTGTTCCTTGTTAAAGATCTCAGAAATAGAAACTACCCAGCAGATAAGCTTTGTGCAAAAGACTACTCATAAATCTGTATGAAAAGATGAATCGTAATACTGTAGACTAGAAACTATAAGTATATTGGTATGCTTTACATTAATACTTAAGGCATGCTTTTATCATTTTTTACAACTTTTTCTTTTGTTAAATATAAAATATGCTATACTTAAAGAAAAGTGTGAAACATATATACTCCTTTTAAAAGTCCCCCAAATTCCTCTCCTAAATCACCTCATCCCTTCTCCCTAGATTTAACTCTGTATTTACAGTACCCAAAAATGTGTAAATCATGTTTGGTATACTATATTCAAGTATTTCCAGCTGAAATAATACTTGGTTAACAACTGAGCCATCATTTTCTTCATGGTATTACCTTCGATAAACTTTAGAGATCTAACATCTTACACTGCTGGTTTGAATTTGATCAAGAAGTTCATTTACTAAGTTTACAGAAGTGTTATTTTCAGTGGCAGAGTTCATCACAAAATTAAGTTAATAATTACAACAAGGCACAATGGAGAATTTAAGATTATTAAAAATAGGTTCCAGGGGCGCCTGGGTGGCTTAGTCGGTTGAGCGTCCGACTTTCGCTTAGGTCATGATCTCGCGGTTTGTGGGTTCTTGCCCCGTGTCGGGCTCTGTGCTGATTGTCAGCTCAGAGCCTGGAGCCTGTTTCAGTCTGTGACTCCCTCTCTCTCTGACCCTCCCCTGCTCACGCTGTCTCTCTCTCTCTCCTAGAAATAAATAAAACATTGAAAAAAAAATTTTTAAAAATAGGTTCCAGAAGAAATCCAATAGCTATTACTTAGAAATCAAATGTTTCCACATTGATAGCCATTTCTTAGTGAGACAGAGACAGAGAGAAAGGTATATTAATTCAAACTGACATTGATAAGTAAAGGTGAGGTTCATAAAAAATAGACAAATTGGAATTATTAAATGTATTTTTTAAAAAACATTAGATTACTTTCAAATACACAGAAATGACTTGAACTAGTCTATCAAAGTGTTACATTAATATATTTTTTAGACCCTTAGTAATTAACAAAAGAGGATTCCATTGACTAGGGTTTCAGATAGTACATGTGTAAAGTGACTAATCTGAAGTGCCTAAAAATATTTGTTATTCTTTAGTTTGCAATATTTTCTGAAAGTTTTATTTACTTAAGTAATCTCTACATTCAATATGGGGCATGAATGCACAACCATGAGATCAAGAATCACATACTCTTCCGACTGAGCCAGCCAGGCACCCCTTTAATTTACATTATTAATCTGAACTCCAGAAAAGCACTCTGGGGGCACCTGGGTGGCTCAGTCGGTTGGCTGGGCATCTAACTCTTGATCTTGGCTCAGGTCATGATCTCACAATTTGTGGAATAGAGCTCCAAGGTTTGGCTCTGTGCCAATAGCACAGAGCCTGCTTAGGATTCTCTCTCTGCCCCTCCACTTCCCCTGTGCACTCTCAAAATAAATAAATTAATTAAAAAAATCATTTTGCTAACCAAAATTAAATTATGGCCCAGATTTGAGTTCAAAATTAGTATACTTCCAATTCAATAGGCTCTAAATTCAGGAAGTTTTAGAATATCCCATTTGTTGCCAGGGGAAAACACTTCACAATATGATGGAGTCATCAAGGTCACACACCCCAAGCCAGTGATCAATTTTAGCATCACTGCTGGTGGGTTAATCAGATGTTATTACCTGTCTACGTAAGACAGCAACATAACCTATGGTGTAATCTGTTGCAAAGCGCTTAACTTGAGTTTATCAAGCCTTTATGTAACATTCACTTTGTAGGAAATATAGGGAATAGAGAAACAGGCTGACACCATAAAGAATAGACACAAATCCAGAAGCTGAAATGTTCTGAAGAACAACTGTCCATATGTTCTCAACAGGGACTTTGTTAGATTAAAACACTTTTAAAAAGACTAAAGGAACACATCACCCAGATGCACTGTGTGACCCTAAATTTGGTCTAGTCTAGGCTCTAGCTGTAAAATGGTTTTTGGGAGTCATAAATAGGAATATGGTCTGGCCAACAGAGGAGTTAAAATTTTCTAAAATGGAAAGATGGAGATCAATTATTGAAAAAAGTAGGTTAAAAAGCTGCATTATACATATGATTTCATATTCTCCTGGTATATAAAAATGTGTATGTGGAAACACAGAAAAGTATACATTTTAAGTGATGATCTGGGGTGGTAAGAATGTCATCATCCTATTTCTGCATATAATTTTTTCTAATTTTCTATAACATACTAATTCTGTAATAATAAAAGACTAGTTTCAAAATACAAATTCTATGAGAAATATATAGAACTTTTTTATACCAATAGATCCATTCATCATGGTCTAGCATGGAAATCTATAAGAAAACAGACATACTACTGACATGAATAGAACCAAGGGAGGAATATATAAAAAAAGGTCTCAACTTTAATTCTTAATTATTTATAATGCTTTGATTCCATCAAGATACATTTAGTATCTTCCATGTCACTTCACATATAAAGTGTTATGCATTAAAAATGTTGTCTTGACTTTTTCTCACAAGAGGTATTCACAACTCTTCCAATAATTATTAGCTCACTAAAAAAGTGATTTTGCTAAATAAGCTCACAAAGCATAAAGGATTCTAGATGCCTTTGCATAATAGTCTATTTCTTCTTCATCAGTAAGGGTCAAGCTTAATGAATTTTAGGATCACGACTATGTATGCAAATTGCATTCCTACAAAATAGTCATTTTAGAATGTATACATTCATACTCTGCCTCAAAAATGAGTCAATGAATGCATAATTTTCATCAAGAGGATTCAATATCAATTGAGTAGGACAACAAACCCATTTCTTATCATTTCTTTTAAAATTCATAATGAGGGGCGCCTGGGTGGCTTAGTCGGTTAAGCGTCTGACTTTCGCTTAGGTCATGATCTCGCGGTTCGTGGGTTCGAGCCCTGCGTCTGGCTCTGTGCTGACTGCCAGCTCAGAGCCTGGAGCCTGTTTCAGAGTCTGTGACTCCCTCTCTCTCTGACCCTCCCTGCTCACGCTGTCTCTCTCTCTCTCCTAGAAATAAATAAAAACATTTAAAAAATAAAATAAAATAAAATAAAATTCATAATGAAGTTGTATTATTTGCAAATTACTCACATTTTATTTATTTATTTTTTGAAAGGCGGGGGAGGGACAGAGAAAAAGGGGGGGATAAGAGGGGGGGGGAGAGAGAGAGAGAGAGAGAGAGAATATCCCAAGCAGGCTCCATCTACACTGTCAGTGCAGAGCCTAATGTGGGGCTCAAACCCACAATCTGTGAGATCATGACTTAAGCTGAAGTTGGACGCTTAGCCAACTGAGCCACCCAGGCACTCTGAGAATTACTCACATTTTAAACTTAAGACTGATCTTTTAAAAGTCCATCCTTATTTAAAACTGAAAATTACCCAATATATTTAACCATTACTTACTTACATCAGAGTTAATTAGATTGGGAGGTTAAATGTCTGAGTTTGAAGCCACCACACTTCCTAACTGTGTAACCTTCAACAAGCTATCTGGCCTACCTAAGTCTCAATGCTTTAATCTATAAAATGCAGAAAATAGTATTTACCTCATGAGGTTTGTGATGAATTAGTGAGATTATATGTAGAAACCTGCCCTTCATATACTAAGAGCTCAATAAATATCCATGACAGTGACTGTCGCAGACTAGGAATCTAGACTTCTCTCTTGTCCCTCTCTTGCCTGTGGATACAGAATTGAATACAAGAGGCTAATGTCCAGTTGGAGACAAGAGCCCCGAACAGGGGTTTTGGCTCTGTATTTATTGAGCTCACAACATATCACCCACATGGTAAACATGAAGAAAACAAGATCTTACACAGTGAACGTGGAGAAAACAATCAGACAGTAATCATTAACTTGTGGAAGAAGCAAAGGGTCTGGGGGGCAACTGGAGTCTGTGATCAAAGTACAACAGTATATTGGGGTCAGATGGAAAGTACTCATGATCCCACTACAATATCTTGCTAGCTAACCTCCGGTGTTTTTCACTCTGTGGTGGCGGCTTTCCACCCTAAGCTTTTTTCTAACTCATTTATGTTAAGTAGACACTATGATGGTGACTGTCCTGAAATGCTAGTCCTGTCCTATACATGCCAGTCATATTGAGAATGCTACTGCACATCTCCCCAGACAGCCAATGGCTATCTCAATCTTACTAGAGGTAACAAGAGAACTAGGGCTCTCTGACCTTCGTCCCACTTCTCCCCAGGGTCCCCAACTCAGTCAAAGGCACTACCATTAACCAAGATACTCAGGACCTGAACCTGGGAGGCATGTTTATCTTTCTTTTCAACTACTATATCAAATTCCTATTAACTCTACCTTCTCTATTTTGAATCCAACCAACCACTTCTCTCAGGTCTATTGCTACTGTGCTAGTCCAAGCCAGCACCATCTCTAGCTTGGACAATGACCAAAGACTCTAGATACAGCTTGCCGTATTCACCCTTGTCCTCCTCACTTGCCTCAGTCTGTCTTCCACCCAGATGCCAGAGTGAGTCTTTAAAATGTAAACTCTTCCCTGAGTAAAATCCCTCAAGGCTTCCCACCACACTTCCAACACAATCTAAACCCCTTTCTCTGTCCAAGTGACCCTAAATAATTGGGTTTCTGCCTACATTCTCTTACAGAACCTTCCTCCTCACTTACTCCATTCTTTGCTATTTCTTGAGCATCTTCAGCTTGCCAAACACATCATGGCCTCTATACCTTGAGCCTTGCCAGTCCTTCTATATGAGGGATTCCTTCCCCATATAGGCACAGGGCTCTCCAGCTCACTTCTCTGCTCCAATACCAGGCTTTTCCTGAATACCATCAAAAGAAGTACCCCAATAGTGCTTTTCATTTATGGCACTGTCACTACTATATAGTGTGTGTGTGTGTGTGTGTGGTGTGTGTGTGTATGTGTGTGTGTGTGTTTGTGTAAATATGTTTATGAGCTGACTCCTTAACAAGTACGTAAACTCTAAGAAGACATGGACTTTGTTTTGTTCATTGCTGGATCCCCATTGTCAAAAAGAGTGCTTGGCACTTTGCAGGTGTTAAAAAATACTTTTCAGTATATGGAGACTTTTCCTTATGTTAAACTCATTCGAGCCTAGCCAAGTACTCCAAAAATAAGCCCTAAACCAAAAAATAAGCAAATGGAGTAGTTACAAAGAATTAGCTCTATATTCTATATATTTCACAGAATTCTTGCAAATCTAAGTTTGAAAACAGGGGCTATAAAAGTGTTCATTTTTTATTCAGAAAACTTAGCAGTCTAGCAGGAAAAAAATTCTTTTCATTTCATCAGAGTGCTATAGGAAAATTAATTACTTGACTAAAATACTTGTAAGAAAGGAAGAGAAAAAGGTTTTTCCTGGTTTTATTACTAAAGGGTTCTGTATAAAGAAATTATGACAGTAGAGGATATAACTGTTTTTAGACTCAAATTTTTTTTTAAAAAAAGGCACATCAGGGAGTCTGGGTGGCTCAGGTCATGATCTTACAACTTGTGAGTTCGAGTGCCATGCTGGGCTCCACACTGCTTGGGATTCTCCCTCCCTCCCTCCAAACAGATAAATATCAGGGGTGCCTGGGAGGCTCAGTTGGTTAAGCATCTTTCTGACGGTGCAGAGCCTGCCTGGGATTCTCTTTCTCTCCCTCTCTGTGTGCCCCTCTCCTGTTTGCTCACTCTCAAAAATAAATAAACTTTTTTTAAAAAGGCACATCAGAGTGTTAATAAACTAAAACATAATTCCCTTACTTAACAATCCTTTTGCAAGAGTCCCAAACTGTGGTTCTAAAATAGGTAAATGAGATTTAAATTGTCCATAAAAATAAAGTTGCTTTGACCTACTATATATCTAAATTATGATGCTATAAGCCACAGGAAAAAAATTTATATCTTTAAATTGTTGAATTCAATCAACACAGAGCAGCACATGAGTAGATTTCCAGCAGTAAACTCTCTGAACCTCTGTCACTTCACCTGTGCTTTTCTTATGACACATTGCTTTTCTTCTTTTATTTGCAGATGTGGGTGTTTTTGGACTGGGGTTTCTGTCTGTGTCACCTCTGCCGTCTCCTACAGTGTCTGCAAAGTGACTGTGCTACTTATTCATTCAGGTTTTCTGAATGAAAGCATAATGCTGGGCGTTACAGGTGGGGAGTCGCAGCAGTAATCACTGCGTGAACGTAACACTGCATATAGACTTGGGAGGGTTCGGAACGAGCCCAATTACTGCTTTGCACAGCATATCCTTGGAGAGAAATACAGAGTTGGATAAATTTAAAAATGTGGTCTCAGTCCACTCTATTTTGCTTATAGTATTTGCCACAACTAGGAACAAAGCTATCATGTGTGTAGTCATTTGCTTAGTATCTGTCTTTTCCACTTTCCATTCCTGAAGAAGTGTATATGCTTGGGGGTGGGGAATGGATAAAATAGGTGATGGAAATTAAGAAGTGCACTTGTGATGAGCACACGGTGGTGGATGGAACTGTTATGTCATAATATCATACACTTCAAATTAATATAATATTGGATGTTAACTACCTGGAATTAAAAGAAAAAAAGAAAAAGAATTGTATATGCTTCTCAAAGCCTCAGCATCTCACAACAGTAGGGCCCAAGAAATGTATTCTTTAAATGTTTATTTATTTTTGAGGGGGAGGGAGACAGAGGGGCAGACAGAGGGAGGGGCAGACAGAGAGAGGGAGATATAGAATCTGAAGCAGGCTTCAGGCTCTGAGCTGTCAGCACAGAACCCGATGTGGGGCTTGAACCCACGAATTGTGAGATCATCACCTGAGCCAAAGTTGGACACTTAACCAACTGAGCCACCAAGGCACTGAAATAAGCAAGAAATGTGTTTTTTTTTTTTTAATGTTTATTTATTTGAGAGAGAGAGAGTGAGAGAAAGTGCAAGTAGGGGAGGGACAGAGAGAGAGACACACACACACACACATAGAATCAGAAGCAGGCTCCAGGCTCTGAGCTGTCAGCATGGAGCCCGATGCGGAGCTCACATCCATGAACTGTGAGATCATGACCCGAGCCCAAGTTGGATGCCTAACTGACTGAGCCACCCAGGCGGCCCACCAAGAAATATATTCTGAATCAATGAATGCAGTTAGGGTTGTGTCATCCCATAATTTAAAGATGCCTGGGTCCCCTTCCCAGCTGAGGTTACCAGGCATCAGAGCTTTACAGAACTTAATAATTTGCTTTCTACTGGTTTTGGGATGCACACTTTTTCACATGCATCTTAGAATCGACGGTGTCTTGGTATCATGTACAATTTAACTGGCAGCATTTTTTCTGAGTATTACATGAAATAACATTGGTTTCAGAAATGATGGTATTTTCGAATCAATAAAATAGTTATTGCTAGTTACATGTTAATATGGAAAATAGAGGGGTGCCAGGCTGGCTCAGTTGGAAGAGAGAAAACTCTTTCTCTCTCTTTTTTCTTTTTAAGTTTATTTATTTATTTTGATGGAGAGAGAGATGGAGAGAGAGAACCCCAAACAGGCTCTGTGCTGACAGTGCAGAGCCTGACGCTGGGCTCAAACTCCTACACCATGAGATCATGGCCTGAGCCAAACTCAAGAGTCAGACACTCAACTGACTGAGCCATCCAGGCACCCTGGAAGAGTGAGTGATCTTGAGGTTGTTGGTTCAAGTCCCACATTGGACAGAGAGATCACTAAAATAAATAAGTTAAAATTTTTTTTAAATATAGAAAATATAAAAATTTCAAGTACTTACGTCAATTAAATCTGAAAGATCATGAATATAATACTTGAAAACTGAGGCATTGGTTGCTTCAAGGGTTAGGAGATATTCATTCCGCGCCTTAATTGATTTTAGCTTATTTTCCGAATACTTTGCTTGTCTCTGAAAACGAAGAAGATCCATTGGGAAAGAGCAAAGTCATGTAGGCACAGAAATATATATACTTTCTATTAATTTAAACAATGTATTCTACATACACAAATGACCTTTTGAAGTCCTCTGAGAAAAGTACATTTTGAAACTGATTTAAATAACTAAAAGTACCCAACAATGTATTAAGCTTCAGGCCCATTTGCAATGAAATCTCTTTGTTAATGATATTCAAGTCCTCCACATTGTGTGTTGAATACTTGGCATGCAACACTAAATGATGTCCAGCTGTTATTACATGAATTTTATGTTTCTTAAACATTTTTCATTCCCGTTGGAGGAAATGTGTGTCGTTTCACAATTTATAATGTGTGTCTATCAGTTATTCCAACAGTGTTCTTAGCACCGTCACCTCAACTGAGGACAGAAAGGCTCTGTAATGTTTTTACTTACTTTTTCTTTCATCTTTTCAATTTTCTTTACAGAGCTTCGCCGCTGATGTCTCTCCTCCAGTCTAATATGAAAGACCGGATCACCAGATCTTCCAATTTGCTTTTCTTCTTGTTTCTCAGCCTCTTTCAGCTTGCTCTCTGCGCTGATGCTCTCTGCATGATACATATGGTATGTTTTCATCACCTGTGAAAATGTGACCCAAATTGTTACAAGATGCCTGTCTGTAACTCAGAGGGTGAATGGAAGCCATTATATGAGGAATATGTTAAAAATATCACCTTACAACTGGCAGGGGGAAAGCCAGACTGTTAGTCAAGGAGATGAATTATGGACTATTGCGTCTACATAAGGAAAGAGAAATATGCAAATTCACCAGCCAGGAAGAGGCACTTAGGGGATAGGCTTTGATGAAAAAATGATTTATAGAGCTTTATGCATGCTTTCAGTGCACTTGAAAAGTTCCCTTAAGCTTAAAAGTGTCCTCTAAAATCTCTGCATTATTAATCTGCAGATAAACCATTATTCATGGATAAATTTTACCCCAACCTTGGAATTATAAAAAACTCCAAATTAGTACAGCTTTTACTAAAGAGTATTTCTTTTATAAAGTCTACTTGCCAAAATGCAAAATGTAAATATTAAAGTTCATACATAGTTTAAGAAAATTGTTTTTCTGACCACAAAGTTATACTTTATGATCAACGTAGAAAACATATGACACAAAAAAAGAAAATATAAAAAGCACACAGTGATGACTACTGTTAGGATTTTTGGTACAGTCACTTGGTTGTTATCCTACGAAAACACACAGACACACATACACATTTCTTTATCTGAAAATGACACATATTTCTCCTTTTAAAAATTTGTACCATACTGTAGTAGCTATTTTTAACCTTCTATATTGTTTTTTCATTTAGTATTGCTTTTCTATAACACTAAGTGTTCTTCTAAAAATATTTTTAAGGGCTATGTAATATTTCTTTTTTTTTAATGCTTTATTTCTGAGAGAAAGAGAGAGAGTAAGCGGGGGAGGGGCAGAGAGAGAGGGAGATACAGAATCTGAAACAGGCTACAGGCTCTGAGCTAGCTGTCAGCACAGAGCCCGACGCGGGGCTCAAACCCACAAATCGTGAGATCATGACCTGAGCCGAAGTCGGATGCTTAACTGACTGAGCCACCCAGGAGCCCCTGTATAATATTTCTTTATATGACTGGACACAACTTGACTAATTTTCATTTGTTGAACATTTTAGGATATATCAACTTTTTGCTTTATAAAGAAAATTGTGCTGAAATCTTTTATACATATCCTATTTCTTCTTTTATAAATGATACACCTAAGTTGCATTTTAATACATTTAGGAATATATAGAAAATAAAAAATTTAATGTATCCTTTCCATGTATGTTCTAAACGTACATAAACAATTCTCAACTAATTTTGTTAAATTCAATAAAATTTAAATTTCTAACATTTTGATATTATGGCCACAGAAATATTTGTGCACAAAATTATCATATGTCTTATGGTACCTTTTCAGAGGAGAATTGCAGAGTTAGACAGTCTGCACATTTTTGAGGCTTTGACACAAACTTCCAATTTAATACTCTGCTAATCTGAAAAACCTGATGTGTGTAGTTATTTTCCAAAGCATTTAGAAAACACAAGTGTTTAATAAACATTTTCTCAAATAACAAATAAGTATATTTACTCTTACAGTAGCTATTATATCTGTATATAATCCCTGTTTTTTTAGACACAGAACAACATTCACAGATTTTCCAATATAATTTCAACTTGCTTTTATAAGCAGAGTCAGACATCGGGGCCAATGCTGAAATCTGTTTACCTTAAGCACATTTATACTCCTTAAAAGAAACATCAGTAGGGGCGCCTGGGTGGCTTAGTCGGTTAAGCGTCCGACTTTCGCTTAGGTCATGATCTCGCGGTCCGTGGGTTCGAGCCCCGCGTCGGGCTCTGTGCTGACTGCCAGCTCAGAGCCTGGAGCCTGTTTCAGTCTGTGACTCCCTCTCTCTCTGACCCTCCCCTGCTCACGCTGTCTCTCTCTCTCTCCTAGAAATAAATAAAAATTAAAAAAAAAAAAAAAAGAAACAACAGTAAGGTCCAGTGCAACTGACCTATCAAGGAACAAACTAGAATTCAGCACCCGCTTATCTGTGGAGGCACTTTTCCACAAATTATGTCAAATTCGCATCCACATAAAATAGATTTTATTTCATTCATATATAACCAGAAGTTATTTGGGGCCAATTCTATAACTAAAATGTAGTTGTTAAGAAGAGATTTAATGTCACATTTTGAAATAAGGAACTTGATTTTTTTCATTTCAAAAGATGAATTTTAAAATAGTTTGGAAACCAGAAGCATCACTGCAATATATACCTTTTTAAGGTAAGCTAAAAGGCATTGTTGAACAAGAACAAAGTAAGGGCTAAAGTACAAAGCGTGGCAGTTTTTTCTGAGCTGTGTGTAATTGCGAAGTTGTCTGTTTTTAGTAATTATCAACCCTGTCCAGGAGAGGTTTCATTGGTTACTCCAGTTTAAAAGAAAAATAAAATAGCACTGAGATGCAGCTGGGCAGCTGGGGAATAAAAAGGGAGTAACCCTACAGCTGGGCAAACAGTGAGGTCAATGAATGTACTACACACCTTGCATTTCTAAGTTTGGCTCTGTTTGTATACCCTGCCTGCAGCAAACCCATACACCATTAGGTCCTGGTTCCAATTACATCTTTAAAGAGAGGGTGAAAGAAAAAACCTCTCTCTCTCTCTCTCTCTCTCTCTCTCTCTCTCACACACACACACACACACACACACACACACACTCATTCACAGCTGCTCGGCTGTCTGTATTCTTCTTGCTAATACTCAGGAAGAAATGAGAACCTGTGACTCCCATCATACATAGATGAAAAGGTATTCCAGACAGCCACGGGTATCTGAGAATTATTTATTTTAAAAACATCCTGAAGACTCGAACTCTTGCTTTATTTAGATGCTGTGAAGCAGTGTAGGTAAGTGATTTGCAGAAACTAAGCCTTATGAACTAAGGACACTGAGCTGGCTGCCAGCATGGTGTTCTTATAAACTAGACTGGGTTAAAAGAAAAACATTCTCTTTTTAAAAAATATTTATTTATTTATTTATTTTGAGGGGGTGGGCAGAGAGAGAGAGAGAGAGAGAAACAGAGAGAGAGAGAGAAAAAGAGAGAGACAGAGAGAATCCAAAGTAGGGTCCATGCTGTCAGCATGGAGCCTGATGTGGGACTGGATCTCACAAACCATGAGATCATGATCTGTGCTGAAACGAAGAGTCAGAGGCTTATTAACCAAATGAGCCATCTAGAAGCCCTAAGAGGAAAACATTCTTGACCTAACACTGGCAAGAAAAGGGTGTAAACATCTCATGATAACTTGGTTCAGCACAATAGCTGAGGGTTTTCTATCTAGTTGGATGGTAATTTCCAGAAGGATATTTCTTTGTTCAGTTCTGCAATGCAACTTAAGGTTTCCACTATTTCCTAAAATGTTAACAATGACAATGAATGAATTTTAAAAGTTGAGGAGAAGAACACTGAAAGCTTTTTAGAACTCTAATTGCAGATAATGAATGCAAGTACAAATTGCATTATTTAAAATGTAAGCTGTTGACAGCAGTTAAATGTGTTTTGTATTTAAAATAAAATAACAGACAGTCTTCTCTTTTTCAAAGTAGAAGAAAGCTTTTATTTTTTAAAGGTGCCTTTTTTACATGTACTGCAAAGAAAATAATAGGTTCTCCACCAGCTTAATGCAAACACAAGTATTTGCATACCAAATGACACGATAGTCATATATCCATTTAAATATACTCCGATAACATATTTTCCTATTTGAATTCTTCTCTACTAAAACTTCATGCATAATTCTCCATGGAACACACTCAATTTATCTTTCCTACTCCATCTTTCCTTAACTGTAGAAGAATAAAGTAGAAAGTGGCCACATCTTTGCACTTGTGAAATCCTATGCAAAAACTTTTGCACAGAAGCTATTAATATTTTTTTCCTTATTGACAGACTCATATAATGTATCTGACACTCCTCCTGGACTTTAAGTCAAAATAATTAAAATATCTATAGTAAATTTTAATATTTAGTGTCATGACATCATTATGTATCTGAAAACTATGTGTCTGGAGAAGATCAGTGGCTTAAGGCTTTACTATTTTCTGATGTTGTCACACAAGTAGAAAACACGGTTCCAGGAATGGGTCTACCACTTACCAGGTATGGGGAATTTATTTTACACTTCTGCTCACCTTACAGGGTCATTGTGGACACTCAATTGTGTGTTTCTAGGTGTGTGTGCGTGTAACAAACTTTACTGAATACTTATGTGTGTAGGTATGTATATAACGTAGACCATTAACACATATCTATAAAATATATGTATTTAGCTAAAGAAGCATTATATAATGCTTACTATGTGCCAGACACCATTCTAAACATTTTATAAATAATAGCTTATTTAGTCTTTCTAAAAACTCTTAGGAGGTATGTAACTGTATTCTCTCTGTCATACAGAAGAGAAAAGAAAGGCATAGAGAGGTTAACTAACTTGCCCAAGGTCACACAGCTGCTAAGTGGCAGCAGCAGTTGGGACTCTGACAGTCCAGTTCCAGATTAGGTGTTCTAGGCTGCTATGACATGAACTTTGATAACTCTGAAACACTGTACAAATGGAAGGCCTCTTTACCTGGCGCATATAGCTATTTTTGGTTATATTTAGGAATAGTGGATAAAAAGGGCTGACATATAATTATTTATTTATTCACCATTTGCTTGGTGCTTACTATCCATAAGGCAATGATGGGTGTAAATATAAGGATTTGGTTTCCTACTTTTTAAAATGTTTGTCTATTTTTGAATGCAGGGATGCACATGCACACAAGGTAGAGGCAGAGGGAGGTGGACAGAGGGTCCAAAGCTGGCTCTGTGCTGACAGCAGAGGGCCCAATGTGGGGCTCAAATTCATGAACCGTGAGATCATGACCTGAGCCAAAGTTGGACGCTCAACCAACTGAGCCACCCAGGTGTGTCTTGGTTTCCTCCTTCCAAGAGTTTAAATTTTTGGAGATTAAAAAATGGGTCTTGGAGATTCCGATGGACACGGATGAAGGGAGAGGACATTCAAGCTGGAAGGATGGTACCAGCAAAGGTATGTGGGATAAGGGTAAAGATATGTAGGTAAGGTGCACATAAGTAGACTATGACTTTGAAAAGGGGATCTAGGGAAGGGCTTGAAAAGTGGGTGGTTAGGTAAGGGAGCCAGAGGATAAGAATGCAGTTGTCACAGGCCAGATTAGGAGAACTTTGAAACCTCAACCAAAAAGTTTTAAATGTACTCTATAGGGGTTCATGTATCCACAGAGCTGTAAATAGTATGATCAAAGCACTATTTTAGCAATAATGTCGTGAAGATGTGCAAGATGGTGTGGGGTGTGAAGTAACCTCACTGAGCATAAAACAGAAGGAATGGAAAGAAAGAGAATCTAAAATAACAGTTACAGAGCCTTTTCTCCATTCTCACTCTCTGACCTTTTCTCAGACTTGCCATGTCTCCCTCCACCACGGAGGACCTCCCAGCATGGTCGTAACACCAGCCCAAAACCACTCTGTACTCTACGCTGCGTCAATCACTTAAAGCTCCCTCCTCAGATCTGTGGTCTCCACCCAAGCCAATCCCACTGCCTGGCATGTCCTAAGCACCTTATACCTGCCATGTCCTCCC